>NC_067400.1:257748211-258348211 GCF_016432865.1 Antechinus flavipes
TACCTATTACACGCTCCCCCCCATAAAAATTAAAAATAATTACTTCTAAAAATTCATTTTTCCTTCTCCTTTTTCACCAGATTTATGATTATAAAAACTAGGTCTTTTAACTATTTGACATAAAAACTATTCACTTTGTCCGTAATCGACATTATTAAATTTCTAGCTCAATGAAATTGAAATTATATCTCCGGTTTAGTTTTTATTTCAAGGCTAAACCATACCTTAATGGGGACTGCTTGATAACCTTATTTTTCTAAGAGAATTAAAAGTCTTTAATGAGGTAAAAATAAAAAGGTCTTTTATACAAACCAAACAGTAACTAATCTTCCCTTGATTAACAAAGGTCTAAATTTATTCAGTAACTTAGGAAAAAAGAATGATCAAAACAATGATCAGGTTTTCAGTTCAAAGGGCAGTGAAAACTTCATAGACTTCTAGTAGGTAAGATAAAATGTCTCAAAAAACAAAATATTTCGTAAGCTACTAAAACTCATATTGCCACTAAATTTAAAGTCCGTAATTACATGTACAACTATATTCGGACACTTAAGTGAAACAATGGCTGTTAATATTTCTCTGAGTAAATAAATATCAGAAATGTCACAAATTTAAAATATGACTAAGATGGGTACCACGAATGCATTTTAGGAAGCCAGCTATTATTACTATATTATTATACTATAACTTCCTACATATCCAAATCTTTAATTTGGGTATCGTTCTACTTTAGTTGAGTACTGCCTTAGGCAATGTCATAACTTGGACAACTAAAATTACTAAAATTACTTCACTTCTGTCTCTCAAGAGATTCAGTGTGCTAACAGAATGACTATGTTGGCAAGTAATTGCTAGTGTAGTTTCCCTGAATCACTTTGGGAAACAATGGCACTTGGCCTCAAAAACTAAACCCTATTAGGCTTCATTTATAATGATTTGAGTGAGGATTTTATGTTGCCAATTAAATCACATCCTCTTTCAACTTGAGAAGTTAATTTCTCTACACCCCAATAATACAGAATGCTAGAACCCAAAATGCCAAGAAATCTTTTTAAGTCATCTTACAAAAATCCTGTTGGTTTGATTAAATACTTTGGAAAGCAATTTGGAATTATACTAATAAAGTGACTAAAATTTCCATAGCCATTTACATTGCCCTCCAATATCTCACTGGCAAGTATATCCCCATCTCTTTGTCCCCAAGAAAATCAACGATAAAAAATAAAAGCCCCATACATACCAAAATATTTATAGAAGCAAATTTTATATAGCGAACTAAAATTGAAAGCAAAAAGTTAATACTTATCAATTAATGAAAGGCTAACCAAACTGTGGCTAAAATAATAAAATCAGCGCCCCATAACAATGAATAAGAACATAACATTGGGAAGACTTTTAATAACTGGTGGCAAAGTAATTAGAATCAGAAAAATAATATACACTATGACGATATAAATGTAAGTGGAAAGAACAACACTAAATGCTATGAAACTGAAATAGCTAAATTTGGCCCAAAAAGAAAAGAAATGAAAATGCACTTCCCAACCTTCTTTGAAGAGGTAGGAGACTATAAGGGTGTGATAGCTAAGGCTAAGGTGTTTATTTTTCTGTAATACAATTTCCCCCCCTTTTTTTCCAATGTTTGCAATAGGACAGGGGTCCCTGGAAGGGAACAAAGATACTGGGAAATGAAGATGACATAATACAAATCAATAAATATATTAAAGAAAAATTTTAAAGAAATATTAAAAAATAATGCAAATGTTCTGACAAACCAGGCAAGGTTGAACTTGCACTGAACATGTGTAGTATAACTCTAAAATATTTTTATAAAATGGCAGTGAAGGTTTTTCAAGTCAACCTTAACTTTAAAAACAAGTTTTTCTAAGCTGAACCATTCACTCGCCAGGCTTCCTGTTGCTCCCAAAGCTTGATAATATGAGAAATTACAAGTAAATTGTTACTTTTAGAAAGTCAATAATTCAGTTGTTATTCTATTACCTGAGTGGAGTTAGAGAGTTGGTTTTTCCACGGCTCCTCTGCGCTGCTGGTCAGGTTTGTGCGGTTATGAGGTAGAGTGAGTGCGTTTCGCTGCAGGTAAGGCACGTTTCCATTACTTCCACTTCCTGTTATGTGATTATTGCCTATCAAAATAGTGTCTGTACTACCCAGCGTTCTTGCTGTACTGCAGGGAACTGGGCCTGCTGGAAAAGGTCCATTTGCCAAAGGCTGTCCTGGGCAGGCTGGACGGATTCCAGGCTGAGTGACATTAGGCACTCTGGTTAGAGCAACTTGTGGTTGCTGACCAGAGACAGAGTTTGTAGGCAGTGATGAGTCAGCAGTTGGCCCATTGGGAATTCCAGTAGCTCGTACCTGTGCAACTCCTGTTTGTCTCATCTATAAGCAAAAGGTAAAAAAGATAATTACTAATGTGATTCAAAAGAAAAGAGTATATGGTATTAATATATAGTCAAGATATGATGAATCTATTATAATGTTTATCTGTTTGAGCTAAAAACATGCACAAAATTATAAGAAACAATTTTTTAAAAAATCAAGCTTTCTAGTACAACAGATCAAAGGTCTTTCTTATATGTTGAATATTTTATTGATTAGAGAACTAGGAGGAAAAAAGGTGTTTTCCTCCGGTAATTAAAAAAAAAAAAAAAAAAAAAAAGGAGCAATCAGATAATTATCAAAGCCATAGAAATGTTAAAAGTATCTTTATCAGTAGCGTTCAATTGTCTTTCCTTCTACCACTTGATTATACTTTAACTAAAAAAGTAAAATTAAGAATGTCAGATGTTGGGGTAAAGGGTTAGGAAGAGGAAAGTGATGCTAAAAAATATAAATGATACAGGACAAATATTTCTAATGCTATAAAGTACATAATGTGGTTCAGACAGCATTTAAGTGGACATGAAACAGCATTTAAGATCATTTCCAACTTTAAAAAATGAAAAAGCCTATTTTATAAATCCTAAGGAATCACTTTTTAATACATACCTGCTGATGTTGTTGCATCAAAACAAACTGACTCTCCAGTTGTTCCAGCATTAGTTTCTGTGCTGGATTTAAATTATTTCTATTTGCACGAAGCTGTTCCAAGTGCTAAAAAAGGGCAAACAGAAAAGAGAAACCAAAAGTTAAAATTCACGTGTACCTAATATAAAATGATTATCACACTGATATGTAGAATAAAAAGCCAGAGAACATCCAGCCATTCAAAATATTAAAACTGCATGACGTGTGGTTCTCCTTGGCTTCCAATTTAACCACTGCTATAAATTTAATGTTTGAATTGTGGTAAAGTTATATAATCTCCTGACCTCAGCTTCTTTAACTGTGAGATGAGGGTACAAACTATGTGCATCTTCTAAAATTCTTCCAACTCTACAATTCTATTATTTATTAAAAATATTACTAGATTTAACCATTTGAAGAAAGCAGTAATCACACATTATGGTTACATGTTAAAATCTACCATTTCCTTTTACTCACAAATAATGCAAATGGACTATTCTGTCCATAGATATTGATGATCTAAAAATTCTAAACAATATAAAATATTCTCTTATTTTTAAATGTTTTATACTAGCTATCCTGAAAGCCCCCACATGATTTTATTCATTTAACCTTTTTTATAGGCTTTGATAAGATAAATGAGACTATTTATTCACTGTATGTACCTATTTTCTACAAGAATCTAGATTGAGAGTTGGGAGATCTTTGAGATAATCTATTCTCATCCCTCATTTTCAGGTAAGAAAATTTACAGGTAATCCTTTGAATGTGTCTGGTAGCTTTTAGTTGTCCAGCAAGGGCAGCTGCTACTAGGAGATGAGTAAGGGCAAGATGTAATGAAAACTATTATTTACCCCCACATCCCTTCACTTGCACTTCAAGTTTTAAAAAGGGACAGGTCACGGTACTAATTTTCCATTACCAAAAAATCTCCCCCAAAATCACAAATTTCATCCCAAGATTCTTCCAAATGATTTTCTAAATTAATGCAAAAATTGATATAAAAAATTTCAAGATGAATCTAACAAAATTCTTTTTAAAATTTTCCAGTTTATTTGAAAACAATTAAAATCTTGCATATTTTCTCTCTTAATCACTAGATATATCTCAATTTAAATAGCATATGCTTAGTTGTAATGTAACATCTAAAAAGCAGTACTTTCTTAAAAGCAGTTTACTTATCCTTTTTTTCTCGTCACATTTCAGACACACTGGGCTTTTAGAGTTACAGTATACTTAAACTATAATGATAAAATGTATATCAAGCACATCAGTTTAGTGTTGTATAATAATGACTTATATGTCTATTCTCATTCCCTTTAGCAATGACTCTAGGTTTTGCTATTATCATAAAAGTAAAGTGAGAAAAAGCCCTGTTGGAGTCAACATATCAAGCACAAAGAATTCAAAACTTTTGTCTTATGTCGACTAACTACAAGAGATAATCTCCTGTAATTCAATTAATGTAAAATTAGATAATGTTTCTATATTTTCGCAGTATCTGTATTATATACTAGGAACTTGATTCTGCCTATGTCTACCCTCATTTTCTACCAAGATAAGCCAAAAATACAAAGATGATATGGACATAAAACATGTAAACATTCCAATTTTTACTGTAATAGCAAAAGTTATAATACTTATGATATACTTTATGTATCTTATTTAATTTAATCATTGTGGCAAATGTCGAAGGTAGGTTATCACATTTACAGCTGAGAAAACAGACTTAAGGAAGCGGAAAAAAACTTTCCCAAGGTCATGAAGTTAATAACTGTCAGTCCAGTCTCAAACTCAGGCCTTCTGATACCACACCCAAAGTTGTTTCAGTTAAATCTTATTGGCATTCGAGATACATGATGAATCACTGAAACTGGATTTACTTTCAAGGGAAGGATAGTTTCCAGTAATATAATTTTTGGATAACCTAAAACAAAACAATAATCTTCTAAACTTAAAACACTCTTTTTCTGGTATACATACCTGTAATTTCTGTGGTGTCAAGCACCATGAATGAACTTGTTGTTGTGCTGGAGGATGTGACACTGTATGGCCACTACTCCAGGTATTGGAAGTATTCTGAAGAAAACATGTTAAAATGTTAAAAAGTTTAAGTAAATGGCAGTTAGCCCATAAAACAGTAACTAATGGGGAATAAATGACAATGAATAGGAATAAAATACTGCAGTTTTATCTATGAAATAATTTTAAAATACTAAATTCTTTCAAAAGTAACATTAAATGATAAATAATTTGAGAAGTTAATACTAAACTTGGGAGAGGGGAAATCATTAATAGTATATATAAACATATTGACTCTTTAAACCCACCCTTCACACCCCCCACCCTCAAATTATAAAGCAAATGATTCCTTTTTTAAAAAGCATGCTGTCATTTAGACCCAACATTTTTTTTTTTTACTTCAGTACTATTGGAAAGTGATGGTGAAAAGCGTTTTAAAATTTTAGCAGCAGGGAAATGAATAAAATGGCCTGATGCATGTAATCTGATTTCTAGCTTTATTTATTATGATGCTAGGATTTCATGATGAAATACAGTGTTAAAAATGTATAATTATCAGAGAAACTCAAACCTTTCACTCCCTGATGTCCACAAGTATAAAAACTAGAACATTTGATGTTGCAATTTCAAAATCTTCGTGCATTTTGGGCCTGTTTTTGGATTGGGGTTTTCTAGTTCTCTAGAATATATACCTTTGTTGGACTAGATGTTCTTTTCCTCTTGGCAGGACTGGACAGGTCATCTACTTGGCTAGAAGGAATCATGTGTAGTGGCAAGGATTGCTGTGAAATTGGTGTTTGACTGAGGCCTAATACAGGTTCAGTATTTGGATGATGAGGTTTACAAGCCTAAGAATCACAGAAGGAAGACAAAAATATGGTTCTATATACTCTTAATTCTTTCCTTCAAATTAAAAACTTTTATAAGCTGCATAATTTTCAAAGCTATGTGGACATAGCTGATTACAATGATTGAAAAATCAAAATCAAATGAATTATCAGTGGAGGAATGTGTACCTTCCTTGGGATTTAATTTTTTTTTTAAATAATATAATCACTGCAGCATTTCTATTTGAGAAATCTCTCTCAAAATCATGAAAATCCACAAAGGTTCTAAATTGGTACCCCAAATTTCTCCCACATTATAGGGAGTATTACCTTGATCTAGAATCCCTTTGTAATTAAATCAAAAGGCTTTTTTATTATCAAGAAAGCCAGTCCTGCGCTTAGTAAAATAAGCTTGACCACTAAAGATTGAAATAACCCTTCAAGCTGGGCACCTGCAGAATATAACCCAACTTCTCACCTGCTGTGCTGTGTTCATGGCACCCTGCCTGGAGGTAAGCTCTGCGGGAATTGGTAGGCTCCATGCCTCCTCAATACTAGGAAGTAATTTAGTTTTATTCTGTAGACTACCTTGTGGAAGGTTACACAACTGAGCCTAGGAAAAATTATGTAAAAAGCAAATTTAACACAAGCCTACTTTAGTAAGAGCAAGTCCACTAAATCTTCCTAAATGCTGTAGCTAATTATGTTTTAAAGAAAATAGATTCTAAATTTGGGGTTTTAGAAAGATGCTAAGGATAAAGAGGGTAACCAGAATATAAACCTTTGTGAGAATCAGAACAAAGTTGAGCTCTCATAATTATTATCTTATGAAACTTCAAGCAAGAGTGAAAGACAGTGTTTGTGTTCTTTCTCTAAAATGCTATGGAAACTTAAAAATGTAGACAATACATAGAAAAAAAAGTTATGTAAATCAATATGCATCAACTGAGTAAATGTGCAAAAGAGCATATTAGAAATACTTTATATCTCACTTAAAATGAAAAATAAAATAATACTGCAAGCTATGATATGTATACAAAATATGGAAACAGATCATAAACACCATGACACAACTAGACAAACTTGCCAGCCATCCACCCTCTTCCTGCCTGCTGTGTCATGGGCAAAAATATCTCTTTGTAAATGCTATTTAAATTTTACCTGTAAATACTTAATCCGTGCTGCAAGTGCAGAGGTATTACTACAATTTTTGCTCCTAGTTGCATTTAAGTAGCATTTAATGGCATCCTGAGGCTGGTTACAGGACTCATACAGAGTGCCTAGGTCCATCCAGGCTGCAGCATGGCCATGGTCCAATTGTACAGCACATATATAAGCCTGTAAAGCATCCATAGGCTGATTTTGCTGTTGGTATAGCACACTATTTAAAAAGAAAAACAAAAAACAAAAAACAAGAAACAAGAAAAAAAGAAATAGAGAAGAAAGGATTAAATATCACAAGAGAGGATTAAGCCCAAAAAGATATACAGCATGTGGTAAAAGATGAAAAGATCTTTGTTTAAATATATACAGAATTATAATATTACTTATCTTATACAATGTCTTACCCTATTGAACACCACGTATCTGCACTTGCTTCTGATTTATCAATTGACTGCCTATAAGATATAAAGGCATCCTGAACTTTTCCAATACTTGAATAGCACCTGAGAGGGATGGGAGGAAGGGGGAAAAAAATCAAGAATACTTTATTACTATAACGTAAAATTCTTCTACTATTCTAAGGAGGTGTTTTATGTTACTGAAGTATAAAACAACATTTAAATTTCCATAAGATGTATTTTTATTAATATTTCAACATTACATTTAGCTTGAGTAAAAAATACAGTATAGTCTTTCTTTAAACAATGCATGAGTTGAATATATTGCATTTAGAAATTGACAAAGCCTAAATACTGTAACACCACAATATTCCGTAAGAAAGAAGACAAAACAATTAACCTGTATAAACAAAAAGAAATGACACAGATAATGTTGGTCTAAACAAGGCAAGTTATAAATGTATAATGTGGTTCCCCAGGGAAAAAAAAAACTAAAAAGAAGTTTTTAATTTTTAGGTAACAAAAGATTCTAGGAAGTATTTTTTTGAGTTAAAAGAAAATCCTATAAAATTTAAATCATGAATTATAAAATCATAAAAATGAAAAATTTGAAAATGGACTTGCCTTCGAATTTTTAAGATAACCTACCATGCATGATGAAACATTATTTTCAGTGGATCTATATTCACTTCCATCAGTGGAGGAAACAATTTAAACTAAAATAACTTTTTAATTCTGATCAAAAAGTTTTCATATGTATAGTACCTTTCCAATGTGGGATTTCTTAGATTTCTCCCCCCCCCCCCATTTTATGAGTACCAAGGTAGCACTTGAGATGTCTACTCTTATTCTCTTGCTTTCACATTATCAGCTTACCTAACTTTTTTAATCATAGATTTTTGCAAAGATATCCCCTTTATCACTTGGTCCTAGGATTCCATCAAGCTCAGAATCATTATTGCAGAATCATTATAAGAACTAAACCCATTGGAAGAAAACCAAAGTAGAATAAGAAATGTTTATTGTGCAGACTTTATGATCAACTTATACAATGTATCCACAATGAAATAGACTTTGGGAAATCACACCGTGATTTATGATAATACTGATCTTTTCACTGGGTGAAAAAAGCCCATCTTGTTAATAATTTGTGGCAAATGATGATTTCTAAGACTTAGCTTCAGATCACACCACAGGTCAAAGGGAGAGATATCTTAAACATGAGCTGGCTACAAAATCTTACTAGGAAGCAATTACACAGAAGAGGCATAAATAATATCACTACAGATAGATAATACTAAAAAGAAGAAGATAATTTCTAAAACAGTGCTTGTCACATATTGATCAAGAGATAATTGATGAACTATCTTGTTGTCAATTAAAGCAGAGCAAGATCGCCAAACTTAACGGGTAGGGGAAGATGTGTAGATTTTATTGAAAAGTCATATCCAAGTCACAACAGATTAAGATGTCGATGGAATGAGATCTGCGTAACACCCATTAGTTGAGATCAGATTCATTTAAATAACTTTCATCCCCTTCTGGAGTAACTTGAAAAATGATCTATCATTGCTTTCAAAATCGTATAATAGAACAGATTTCTTTAATCCATCTAGCTGGTCTTCCCAACTGAGTCTTAACTGTGATATAAATTTCTTCAAATATGTATGAGAAACTGGAATTGAATCCCAATGTTCCACTGCTGTACAAAATAACTAACAGGACACTAACACATGTGTCCTATTTAAACACAGACAGATACAGATAGATAGAGAGAGACAGACAGACAGACAGACACTATCTATAGTCCTCTTTAAGTCTTTATAATTCTGAATATTTTATGGGATATGTAGGATCACTTGATTCTAATATCAAGTTTACTAAATATTTTAGTATTCAATTTTCTAAATACTTTCCCCCCATTGCTTTGAAGTGGGAATAATAATATACAATTTTAAGTTCAAATTCTAAGTATTGTTCTATATTTTAATTTTTCCCTATATGGCAAGGAGATCAAATCTTCACTGATCTAATTCCTAAGTTCTTTGAATCACTTAATTGTGGTAATTGCTTTATACAGTTTCATAATAAATGATAATAATCAAGGTTTGCTTGATTAAAAGGCAATCTTTGCCTTTTAACTCTTTCCTGTACTGATTATTCATCTAAATAGATTAGGTGGAAAGGTTTCCAATTAGATGGATCAACTTTGGGTCATTATCTTTTCTTGTAATTTGATGTTTATTTTGACTTTTGTTCTAGCCTATGGTCTTCACTACACAATTTTCCATCAATTTCATTGGGGGGGCGGGAGGGGAGGGGAGAAAGAAGAGAGAGGGAATGAGGCTGGGGAGGATAGCTGGGGGAAGTTATTAGTCAGTTACCTGTACAGGCTTCTAATTTGTTTAAAAAAGAAAAAAAACTGATGATATAAAACATGAAGTTTTAATGGAGTCAACAAGGTTTTGACCTTTCTCATTTCAAAAATTTGATTCAACAACATTTTTCTTTTATTCTTCCTTGTTTCAACTTTCTCGTTTAAATCCATGACTATCAAAGTGCACTTTTCACTTGTTTTGAAATATTTTGTCAAATTATTTTTCTACCTTTTCATCCTCTCCAACAGATGTAGGCTCATAAGCTATGATTATCTTCATGGTAGTCCCTTTGATTATACCCATCATGAGCACTATAAGAAGAAATGATGAAGTATCCATGAAAAGATTTTTATTATTGCCTTTGGATGTACAACGAAAAAAACTATCAACTCCATAGTTTCATATTCCAAAGAGTTTGCAAACCATTCCACCATTTAGAGGCAAAATGCTTTTGTCTTTTCCTTTACTTTTTCATGGGAATATCAATAATGTTGTTCATTTGTATAAATAGTATGTCAATGTGTTGGTAGGTAATTGGACAAAAAGTACAACACCAACATTTATAGATGCTCTAAACAACATTTATAAATGGCCAACATTTAAAAATTTATAAAAGGTTTCTTTTTTAACATTCTTTACCAAGTCTCTATTCTACCACTTTAATATCATGCTTCTTTCTCATCTTCTCTTCTCTGGGTTTTTGTGAATAGTTTGTATTGTCCTTTTTCACTTCCAATCAGTCTGTATTCACTGTCCATATCACACTCACCAATTATAGAGATATAGTCTCTTATCTATTTACACGTAATGATTCCATTAATTCCCAGGGGCTTACTGACCATTTCTATGCATATGATTACACAGATCTATATTTCCAGCCCTGCTATTTTGAGCTCCAATACAGTACACTATCCTTTGGACACTTCAATCAGCTAATAAGATAAAAAGAATTTATTAAGCGTATCTCATATGTGAGGTACTGTGCTTAAAAAGTGCTAGGGATTCAAAGAAAGGTAAAAATCTATATCAGAATTCATCTTTCTCTCAGAACTCCTCTTCTAAACTATAATATGAAATATGAAATATTCTAGTCTCCCAGTTTTGCTAATTATTATTTGCATTATTCTTATTATTGACATTATACTTTCTCATATTTTCCATCAGTTGCAAAATTTTGTCCTATTCTTTTCCTTACATCTCTTATATCTGCTTTCTTCTCACTTACTTACATAGCTAGTAACAAAATGCAGTCTTCATTACCTTCTTAGAATGTTACAATGATAGCTAAATTGGTCTTCTGGCTTCAAATATTTCTCCTTTTCCAACTATACTCTCCACACAGCTGCAAAACTTATTTTTTCCATAATTACAGGTAGTACCCAGGCATTTCCAAATGAAATAGATGTCTATAGGTCATTATGTCCATTAGAATAAAATATATATTCCTCTATTTAGTTTTTAAAGTCCTTATAACTTTCTTATAAACTAACTTTCCAAATTATGTATTCATGTCTTGTGTTCCTATATATTAGAATCTAACAAAAAAGGAGTAAGAAAAGTAATTTCTCTAAGGTTTCAAATATGTGAATGGGAAAACTGTCAGGTAGTTAGAAAGGAAAGATTGGAGTTAAGGAATATTCAATGATATAAATTGCTATCTACAAGTTACTAAGGTAGAACTGATGTCTGCTTACAAAAAAGAAAATATTCAAATTTTGTTAATGCATAAGAAAGATTAAGGGGAAAAATGAGGGGGAAAAGAAGAGCAGGTCATACCTGAAAAGGTTTGAATTTTCAGAAAGAAACATGTATTTTGCTTGATAGGTGACTGGGACAGACCGATAACTTGGAGGAGGGAGTGGAGAGGGGGGGAACACGGGGGGGGGGGGGGGGGGGGGGGGGGGTCAGCAGGAGATGCAGAATAAAGTTCTACTTTAAGATGACTAATCTGGTAATTGCATGTAAATTAGATTCTAGCCATAGTCAAGAAAAGTTAGGAGAGTAATATAACAATCTAGCCAAGTTGTAATGGTAGGCTAGAATTAAAGAGAAAAAGTCAAAAAATAATGAGCCAGATGTGATCGATTTTTACTAATGAGAAATGAAAGGCATTAAAATGTTTATTAATTGTGAAGAAAAGAGAGGGGAAGGTAAATAAAATACCCTAATTTTTGAGGGTGTTGTTTCCATTAAGGGAAATGTGAATTTTGCTACAAAGTACAAACATGGAGGAAAATCTACTATTAATATGAAAATTATAATATGAACTCCAAAAACCAAAAAGAAACACAATATTCAATGGGGATACACTAGCAGCTTTCTCAATGAATACATGAAAACATTGGTGTCCATTCTCACTGCTACTAAATTGATCTACAACTCCAGAAATGCTAGTAACAGCAAGAAAAAAAAAATTTCAAGCTAAAAGGAGATAAAATGATCCCTGTTTACTGATGACAGGTTGGTTTATTTAAAATGAATCTAACTTTTACTAAATTTACTAAAAAAGAATCAGAAATCAAAACTTAAGTATATATTTAGCAAAGATACAAAATAAACCAATAAAAATAAAAAATTACCTCTGTATGAGGATAACAAAATACCTAAAGTGAATAATATAAAAAGAAATTCCAACAAAAATAATGATGGATGCATAAAATAATTGGGAATCAATCCAACTTTCAAGCATATTCAATGTTTATGTAAATTCAATCACATAGTTCTCTTTAATGTTTGGAAAAATAATCAGTGCTTATCAATAGGCTATGCCAACATAATAAAAGTCAAATACCAAGAAAGCTAGTTTGCTTGATACTGTATTATTAACACTGAAACATATCAAAGGGATATTTTACAAAAACCAATAAAATAATATCAAAACTTATTTGAGGGGGGGAAAAAACTGGACAAAATTAAATACTTGGGAAAGAACTTCCATGATAAAAACCACTGCGAAAATTGGAAACCATTCTGGGAGAAATTAAGCTTAAACCTTACACCAAGTTTAACAGTATAATCTAAATAGATACATGACCTTAGCACTAAAGAGTACAACATAAAGAATTTAAGAGAGGCAGCTAGGTGGTGTAGTAGATAGAGTGCCAGTCCTGAAGTCAGGAGGACTTGAGTTGGAATTTGTCTTCAGACACTTAATACAGACACTTAACCCTGGGCAAGTTACTTAACCCAATCGCCTCAGAAAAAAATA
This sequence comes from Antechinus flavipes, assembly GCF_016432865.1. Lineage (NCBI taxonomy): Eukaryota > Metazoa > Chordata > Mammalia > Dasyuromorphia > Dasyuridae > Antechinus > Antechinus flavipes. Next base: position 257,761,233 of record NC_067400.1, read on the forward strand.
AATAAACACACACACACACACACACACACACACACACACACACACACACACACACACACAATTTAAGAGAGAAGCAGATAATATAATCATCCACAGCTAGAGCAAAGGAGTAAAAGAAGATTCAGTCAATAAATATTTATTAAACACCTATAAAAATAAGTACAGGGAAAACAAAAGAAGCAAAAGGCAATCCTTGCCTTCAAAGAACTATCTAAATGGGAGGATAGAGGTAAGAATAGGAGAGAAGAGATAAGCAATAAGTATAAATAAAATATATATCCAAATAAAATAACAATAATTAAGAGGGAACATACTAGAATTAAGACTTTCTATAGAATATGGAATAAGTTTAGTTGGTACTTAAACTAGAGAAAACAGCAGATAAAATGAGGATGCAAATAATTCCAGAAATGGGGCATAGCTGTTTTAATTGTAGACCAGCATTACCAGATTGAAGAGTAAATGGCAGGAGTAAAGTATAAGAGGACTGGGAAATTATAAAAGGTTTTGAATGTCAAACAGGATTTTGTATTTTAAGAAAACCACTTTGGTGGCTAAATAGAGGATGGACTGGTGAGAGACTTAATTTGAAACAGGCAAACTGACCCAAAGGCTACCAAAAAAATAAAGACAGGATGAGGAGAGAGGGACAGGGGAAGAGAAGGGGAGAGAGGAGAGAAAGGGGGGTGGGGGGAGAGAGAGAAAGGGAGAGAGGGGCGGGGAGGGAGGGAGGAAAGGAGGGAGGAGTATATTTTAGAAGTTCTTCAGATAGTGAGAAGTCTGGGATGACATCAGGTTTAGTGACTGAGGGACACTGCCCTCTAAATTAATAGGGAAGGTAGGAAGGGGAAGCATTTTAAAAGAAAAGATAATGAATTTATAGCTTTTTACAAGTTAAGTTTAAGATATCTATTGGACATACAATCTGAGATATGTCAGAAATATAGTGAAATTGGAAGTCACGAAGGTGGGATAGGTGGATTGAAAACTGTCAGGATAGAGATGTAATTATATTCATGGAAACTGATGAGATTCATGGAAACTAGTGAAATACTAGAGAGGAAGAAAAGGGTCCAGAACAGAACCTAAGTTTAGCAAGTGAAGAAAGATTAAGTTTCTGCATGAATAAAATTAATGTCTCTCATTCTGATGTTTTAAAATAAAATAAATGTCTCCACTCTGATGTTTTTAATCTAACAATGTTTAAAATGTTAGTTAAAAAGGTAGGACAAGCAGGAGAGAGTGGTACTCACAAAACTGTGAAGGAATGACATGCTACTCAAAACTTCAGGTCTTCTAATTTTAAAACATATGCAATTTTCTTACCTATCTGAAAATTTTCTGATTATATGAATGATATTCACAATTTCCAATTACAATTTTAAAGCTAAAATTTGTAATAGTACATGTAATTGTCAAATAGTCTATGACTTGAGGAGGACAAAGGAAAAGTAAAACAATTTTTCAAATAAAAAAAGAATAGCTTTGTGAATAATTGAACTGGAGACAGAATACTTATTATTAACTTTCTAAGATTATAAACCACATACAACTTAGCAATATGCATTGATGAAGTAGATTCATTTGAAAGTTCTCTTCCCAGCTGGTAGCAGAATTTGTTGTTTCTCAGTGGAACTGCTTAATTTAATCACTTGAGTTTCTTGATGTCTGAAGCTTTAAGCTTTTTCTTGAGATGATCTATGCATTCTTATTCTTACAACTGGTATTATTTTGTGTTTCAAAGATTGACTGCAATTTTCTTGTACTGCTTTTCACATTGTGGTGGTTCACTTTTTTTTTTTTTTTTTTTGACTTTTGTTGTTCTTCTGAGAGAGACCTATAATCTGTAGCAAGCATATCTTCAAGATCAATGAATTTTGAATACAATGCATGTTTTCTTTTGGATGCTTTTTTTTTCTCTCCCAGATTGTCCTTGTTTCTGTTTCTGTGTATTTGCATTCCTAATCAGTTGTCAGGTTTTTCTCCCTTCCTTCCTTTTTTTTTTTTTTTTTTTTTAGTTATTTGATGAAATGCCGCATTCAAAATTTTTCATTTTTGTTAGGTGGGCCATAAATTCTGCTCTGACAATTTTTATACCTTTGTTAAACTATTCAGGAAAAACATATGTTGGTTCCACAGAATTCATAAGGTCTTCTGCCTCATTAGGTGTTGCATTACTTTCCTTTACTTTCCAGAATTTAATTATAGATGTCCAGATTAATTTAATAGAAATAGAGGACATATTTCTTTCTGCTTTTAACATCTTCTGTGTTGCATTATTTGTTTACATTCAAGTTCTTTGAGTCTCTTTTTCCTGATCTTTGGTACTTTGTCTTTTCTCCCATTAATTTTCTCCAATTGCTCACTTTCTAACCTTCTACCTTCAAATGGTTATTTCCTTGGAGACTGGATCTCAAAGCATGTTACCTTCTTCCTATGCTGGCTAATTCATGGTTCACCAGCCAAAGTCTTTGTCCTAAGTGACTTTTGAGAAGACAGACAAGCCCCACCTGAAATATGGGGTTCTAACTTAATGTTAATGAAATACCACATAGCCTTTTGCTATACTTGGTATATCGCTACATTCTGTCCCATCTCCTATGTTCCTTAGTTTGGCAGTAGGAAGAATTGCCATATCTTGTTACTGCTACCTGGATAGTTATATCATTTGGAGTTTGGACCTCAGAGGCTTTAGGAGGAGGTTGTAGGATTGAACTCTACTATAAACCTAAACATAAGTGCCGTCCATTTATCTCTTCTTCTATTCTCCTATAGACATCTTTTGCAAAAGAGAATATTTGCATTTTGTTGACTGCAAAGTCCTCAGACAATTTTTGTGTAGTTTGGGGTTTGGATCTCTATGCACTAAAAGGAAGTATTTGGTGGGTGGTGGTAGAAGGGAGTTGCAAATGAGTTTCTAAGTACAAGGAGTGAGAACATTTGTAGGTTGTAGGGGAGAATGAATCTGAGTTACTCATTAGTTCTCAGAGATTTGGCCTTCTTTTAGGTTCCTAATGTCTTAGATTATGGAGACAACTTAAGTTGCTTTATCTTTGAGATTTACTATGTTTAACACAGGTTGGAAGGACATAAAGATAACAGAAGAAGTCTAGACTTTGATTTTTTGGTCATTACTTAAGTATTTTCATTTTCTTACAATCAAAATTATCTATTTAAACACTAATAGTAATAGCTAGCACTTATGGACTGTCTACTATAACTAAGTACTTTATAGATATATCTCACTGGATTCTTACAACAATCCCGAGAAATACTTTTCCTTAATAGACAACAGAGATTGGTTACTTGCAAGTTTCAGAGTCTAAATTTGAATTTAGGCCTTACTGAGTCCAAGTCTAGAGCTCTGTCCATCTTGCCATTATCTATTGATAGTGTTATCCTTATGGAAAGACAGGTACTAATGTACCACCAGAGAAGCTAAGAAATGCATTAAACATTCTAGAAAAGTAATGGAGAATTATATGATAAAAGTGACTAAATATATTCAATGGAAAAGATTTTTACTATCTTTTGGTTATATTTAATGCAAGATTTTAGATTAAGGTTTTTTTTTATTATTATGTTTTTTCAAAATTCTTCTTTATTTGTGTGTGGGGATATGTATATGTGTTTAAACCATAAATGATAAAGATAGTGATTGGGGAAAAAACTCTTTGCATCAAATATCTCCAATAAGAGTCTATAAGTATTTAAAACATACAGAAAATTGACAAATGCTGTACATAAAATCAAAAGCCATTCCTCAGAAAGTTCTCAGAAGTACTAAAAACTATTAATAACTGAAAGTGAATCAAGTCACTAATCATAAATGAGATATGCAAATCAAAACAACTCTTGAGTTTTCATCTCAATATGTAACAACTTGGTCAAGACATCAAGAGTTGTTTGGAGTAAATCTTATGAATAATAAAAGAAGAGGTAGTATCTTTTAAAAAAAAAATACCAACTGTGTGCTAAGTATTTAATAAACATTTTTTTTTTTTGCTTCACCTAACAATCCTAGAAGGTAAACATTATTGTTGTCACCCACATCACAGTGTTGAAAGTCATTTGGCCAAGGTAACATAGCTAGTAAGTGTCTGAGATAAGGTGTGACCTCTGGTCTTCTTGACTTCAGGCCTAAGGTTTTTGCACACTGGAACCAGCAAGCTATTTTTGTTTAAATTTTGGGGAAAAACAGTAAAGTAGAAATCCACTGTGAACCTTAATTTACGTAAGTAACTTACAATGCAATCATTATGGAGAGAAAATAAAAATTATTCTAACAGTGTAAAATATATATGTCTGTTCTCTTTGGCCTCAAAATCCCAGTACCACCTATACACTTTAAGGAGTTTGAAGACATAAGAAGAGATCTAATTAATATTACAAAGTCTTCAGTATCCTTTTTGCAAAAGCAAGCAACCCAATACAAAACAGATGTCTATTTGGGAATGGCAAAGCAAATTATTCCACACAAAAACAAAGGACTGTTTCTGAGCTATAAACATGATGAATGAAAGACTATAATGTTTATATGAAGTGATAAAAAGTGAAAACATGTAGGAAAAGGAAAACAATAAAGATGGTGACAACAATAATGTAAATGGAAAGATAAAAAAAAAAATCATACTGTGACCCCCCAAATCTAAGTTTGTTGTAATTCTAATGAATAAGGTTGATCCCTCCTCCCTCCCCAGGAAAAAATATGGCAAATGAGTGGGATATTACATGTAATTTAAAATTTGTCTGTAGTGCTTGGCTTTGCTGAATTATTGCCCCCTGCCCCCTTGTTTTTCTACTCTTTGTTACAATGAGTCATCATAGGAAAATGGAATGAATGCCAGGAAAATTTCTGATATATATATATATATATACACATACATATATAGGATGTATAGTTCTGGGTAAGTAACTTAACTTTTCTCTAAGCAAATAAAGATGTACAAAAAAGGTACCAACTTATATTTTCTCAAGCAAGAATTTTTCTGTACCCATAAAAACAAGTCAGATTTCTGTCTCTTCTTAGAAATAATGGTAGAGGAAAAAGAGAAGAAGGATTTATTAAGAAATGGAAATGCTGTTAAAGGGAAGAACAATTTAGAGAGTATCAATAAGGGAGAATTTTCATCCAATCAAAAGGCTCATTATTAAATAAAAATTTACCATTCAAAGTAGAAATTTTACATGATATCACTCAATAACTTACAGTTGAATACAAACATTCTTTCCTAAATCCCTTCATACTACTATGTCTATTTCTTGATTTTTAAAAGTTAGTCATACTACATAAGATATTCTTGACCTCAAGTCATAATCTTGGTTTTAAAAAATATTCTGACAACTATTGTTCTATGTAATTTTCTTTGTAATCCTATATATTTTGTGAATTAAAATATATTAAAATAAATTATTCTATGAAGAGATAACATTCATTTCAATATAAAAAAAGTTAAGAACCTTGTACTAGATGATCTCTCTGGCAACAATAAAAACAGTTTCTGTTGTGTCTTTTAAAGTAAGAGATATGTTCCCACCTTATGTCAGAAAAATGATATTTAAGATAATATTAATATAGCAGTATCATAAAAGTACCTGTTTGGCATCCAAATCAAATCAGCATCTCATTAAATAGAATATAAAATGCCAAGAAAAACTACAACTAAGGCAAAAGATAGGTGATTAAGAGAGAAATGAAAATGATTATTAGTCATTAGAGTTAACATCCAGTCATTTTTTTTAAAAGTCCGCAAAGACAAATACAGTGAAATAAAAGCCAAGGAAACAAAATTAAACATAAAAAGAAAAAAGATTACAAAAGATCAATTAGAACAAAAGGTAATATTGTAAGAAAAAATATGAAAATTGGAGGTGTTTATTTTACTTTTTCAATCTATCAAACTTTATTCCAAATTATTTTACAGGAAAAGTGAACAGATTAATTATGAGTCTAATTTTAGCTTTACATATTATATAGTATTTTAAAATTAAATTCAAATTCCCAAAGTAGAATTAAGAAAAATGCTTTACAAAACTCACCTTCCAAGGAAATACCAGGACTGGCCAGAGTTAGGATCTGCCTCTAGAGATTTTTGGAGATACTGAATAGCATAGCTTTCCTTGGTAGCTTTGTCTCCCAGCTGATCCACAGTGTGATGCATCCACCCTACAATAAAATTTCAAAAATAATCACCAAAACTAAATTATTTAAATGGTGATCTTGTGCATTAAAAAACAAAAACAGAAAAGATTACTAACCCCACACAATCCTTCCCCACATTCTCCTGGATGGTGTTTTTTTTTTTTTTTTTTTTGGGGGGGGGGGTGGGGAGTAGGGGAGTGAGGGGGTCTATAATAAAATATAACCACCTGTCCGGCTTTAGAAGGTCTACAAAATCTGGTTCTAGCCTACCATTGCAGATTAACTGCACATAACTACTGTTCACTCAGTTTGCAATCTAAACAAGTCTGTCTTCTTGCTGTTTCCATCTTCTTGGATTTTGCAAAGAATACTTAGAATACTCCTCTTTCTCCTCATGCTTAAACTGCAAAATCCCCAGCTTCCTTCAAAGATCACCATACAGAGGAATTATATCTTGATAATCACATTTTTCCTCTCCTGTAATGTAACATGTATCTTCTATTTTATACAATGAAAATTGGGTATGAAATGTTAACCCCTTTTCTTTGAGATTTAACTTAGTAAAAAAGCAAAGTGGCAGCATTCCAATGACAAGAACTGGAGATGAATATGGAAAAAACCTTAACATTATAGCCCCAGATCAACCACTAATTAGGCATATGAGCTTAAATGATTCACAAGTTTACTGTAATTCAGTTTATGCATCTGTCAAAAAGGAATTATTTTTGCTATCTTACTAACATAGTAATTATAAGCATAAACAAGATGACCGGAAAACAAAGTGCTTTGAAAAGTTATAAATACTACACAAAGGGAAGGCATTATTAAACATTTTTATTTGTTGGGTCTATCAAAAAATTTAGGTGTGATGCAATCTTAAATTCACCCTATAGATCTACAAATTTAGATTTATAAAATTACACAACTAACTGTTTCTACAGTACCTTAGTGGCTTATGAAACAAGAAACAGACACCAATTACTCTAATATTCAGTTTTACACAAAATTTAGAAATAAGACTATTAACTGGAAGACGTGAACCTAGGTTTCCTGACTCATAAGCCAGTGATTTTCCATTAAATTATCTCCTGGAAAGCAGTCAGAATTTCTAACTGATCTGAATGAACTCAATTGTTCATTTGGCATAATAAAAATCATACTATAATGGGAATATTGGAATATCACCACCACCACCACCACCACCACCTGAGTAGAGTTCAAGTAAAGCAGTATTATTTTTTGCTATTGAGTTTTTTTCTCTGTCCTACCCTCTCCAAGAGTGGACTACATAGTATATTTGTTAATGATTTTTTTTCTAATATTTTTAAAAAGTCTAAATTGTAGTTAACATAAATTCAATAATTGTTTGTAACTTCTTAGAAACTGAAGTTAAAAAATAGGTAAAAAATTGTGAATATCCCATTCAGTCTTTATTTTCTAATATATAAATGCCCTTCTTGGAGACATTTTATATAGATAAAAATGTTAAAAATTTGCTATATAAGATCAATTTTGAAATAAAAGTGCTTCCCACCACCACAAAATATCGAGAATGTACCTTTTGCACATAAAAGGTACAACTCATTTAAGAAAATAGTCACATCAATAATTTGTTTCAAATTTTGTTATATTCAGTGCCCTCCCTCTTCTAATCCTATTCTAATATTTAAGTGATCATATCAAATTCTCTGGGTTATTGAAACCTTTAATCTGTGACATATATAGTCCCTCCCACACTGTAAAGGTTCAAGGACAGACCCAGAAATATCTGCAGATAAGCCTAAATTAAAAATTCATGAAAACTGTGTATCAGTAAGTTGGTCATTAAGAAATGATTTTCAAAAAATTGTTTGTGTGAGGATGGGGTGGTATGCTTCTGCATCACAGAAATTCATTAAATGGAAGAATACCTGTGGAAGAAGTATCCATAACAATGAAAACAGATCTTCTGAAAAACTATAAGGATAAGAATCTCATCTAATTGCAACATGGACATTAAAGCTGTTGTATTAAAACTTGATTCTTATGGGAACTATTTACAAATATTATAGAGGTATAAGTTAAAGTGAAGAATAAAATGATTCTTAGTATGCTCACTATCAGCACTGGTGTCAGTTTGCTATGAGTAATGGGAACAGTAGCTGTAATGATAGCTGCTTATTAATTACTGCTTAAAGGGCAATAACAAGCTACCTTATGATGGGAAAAGCTCAGTTGTTCATATTACCAGGTACATAAAAAACAGTTTGTTTGGGTTTTTTTAAGTTATTTTTTATTCCTTGTACATCAAACTATGAGAAATTGCCACTTATTTTTCCAATCCATGTAAAAGTGTAGAATATGTTATATATTTTAACATATTTAACATGTATTGGACAACCTGCCATCTAGGAGAGGGAATAGGGGAATAAGGGAAAAATTTGGAACAGAAAGTTTTGTTAATGGTCAATGTTGAAAAATTACCTATGCCTATGTTTTGTAAATAAAAAGCTTTAATAATTTTTTTTAAAGTATAGAATGTTATTAGCATCAGAATACAGGATAACAGATAAAATATCACAAATTGGCATATGCCTTTTTAATAATTTCTTTGGTAAAGTGAGGATAGGAGCTACAAGGCCAATTTGTATCCTGTACCCTACTATTGACATCATTAATTTTTATTAAATAAATGACATTAGATCAATGGCACTAAAGCAGGCAGTTAAGTTTGAAAGAAATAAAGTTATAAATGGGCAATGAGGAAAAAAAAATCAGAGTGGAATATGGGGGTATGCTAACTTAATATAAACAAACACTGTGTATAATGAACAATGAAACTGGATAAAGAGCAAATATATTTGCCTCTAAAGTTTGTTTCAACTATAGTTAAAAGATATTTTCTATGAACAAACTGAGTAGGTTAATGGGTTAAGTTAAAAAAGGACAAAGTATTATTTCTACACTTGATACTTTTATAGTCTAAAATGCTATTATTTCTAAAATGCAGTACAAATCATGAAATAAAAGATACTAATTGAGTAAAAAAAATTAAAGGAATTTATATGGTGAAAAAAGAAAACTGAACTTACAAAGTCCATTTAAAATTTTGTTTAAAATAGTACCATCAATATTAACCAAAATATACATACTGGGCAAGAGCACATTGATACGGTATGGGGATAAATTATACTCTCAAAAAAAGATCTCCAAAAAGATTACATAAAAAGAGAATCAAAGTAACACAATCCGATTAAGTACAAAAAGTAAAAACGCTGTGCATAAGCATCCCTATTTCAGGAAGGCCTGTCCTCTTTTTCATATAAGGGTAATACCAAAAATAAATTGTTTTTGAAATGGCAGGCATCTTATTGTTTGTATGATTGTATTGTTTGTATGATAATGTATGTCACATTATCACTTTAAAATGAAGATGGTTTCAGAAACTATAGTGTTTAACATTCTATGAAATTTACAAAATATTTCCATTGTTACTTACTATGGATAAAAACCATGAAAATTTGGCATTGCTTTATTTACCTCTATATGTTAGTTTCTTAAATGAGTCACTGAATGGGTTTCTGTTTAAACTGTAGTACTAATAAAAATTAAAAAAAAAAAATACTTCTAAACAGTGGATTTCAAATAAATGTGCAAGGAATCTTAAGCAAAAAGATCAAAACAACCACCTAAAATATCCAAATAAAAAGGGAATGTGTAATTAGGGGTAAACCAAAATATTTTTACATACCTAACTGTTGTAAGACAGTTGCTTTTACTTGTGCAGGAAGGTTTTCTGTCTGCAAAAGTTGTTCATAAGCTTCCTTTGCAGAGTGATACTTTCTCTGCAGAATGGATGGAGGGGAGGGGAAAGTTAAAGAAAAAGTAAATGAAACTTGATAATCCTTTAAATATCACTCATTAATAGAGATCTTTACAAAGCATTGGAACCAATTATTTTAATTTTTTCACCTCAAAGAGTTATTAGACAATTTATTTAATGTGTAAAACTCCTTTACAATTTAATCAATATCTAGTTTAAAATACTAAAAGCTATTTAAAAGGGAAAAGTAAAGTACAGAATAACTCCCTAATGTGGGTTATTCAATTTATACCTCTACATAATTGACACCTTAGCCTCCACAACTCCAAATTTTCAAAATTTGGAGTGCCAAGTTTCCTATTAAATCTAGCATTCAGAAATACCCAGTAGCATAAAAAACTGAATAGATTATTAATTATCAATTTGCCAATGTCCCAAAAGGTACAAAAGATCTAAAACAATTTTAAATTCTTATTATCTAGGTGTACAATTCCTATAAAGGCTGATATTCTCTACCCTAAATTATAAAATTTGACTAAAATCTATTTAATAATTTAAAGGCCAGTTAAAAAAAATAAGATAGTAAAGTAAAATGCTATCTACTATCCCCCTAATTTTACCCAACTTATGGAGGAACAAGGGGAGAAAAAAGTTTTGAACCAACATACTGAGTCATTGTTTTACAGGATGTAAAAGATAAAAATTATAATACTGTGGGCTATGTGGTGGGGCAATGTTTGAAAATATTAAATCTATAAATAATAAACTATCTAGTTTTTGTACTTATAAACCCATAATTTTGGAAACCTTACTTTTTTCAGAAATCTAAAAACCATGAAGCCTTTTAAAGAAACACTTGCCTTGCACATCAAATTCTCTTTTTTTCTCCCTCTCTCTCCTTATATACAATAAACTTGATCCTAACAGGAACCAAGCAAGAGTCGTTATAATAACCTTTGTATCTAAGTGTATCCTCTGTAAAATAGATAATTTGATTTCTTTAGCTCTCAAAGAGTTGCTGTGAATGAGATAATTAAAGTGTTTCTAAAATTTAAAAAGCAAGAAAAGTATAACTGAACAGTTAACTATTAAAAAAGGATTATCAGAGTTTGACTTACATTATTCTACATTCAATAAATAAGCAGGCCTAGAAAATAATCTTTTAACTTTAAAGTACTTCAAAGCAAATCCTTTTTTGAACTTTTTCATGTATAGCACTTTTCATATAGTTAAGTGTTCAATATTATAATGTTAACTCGTATATGGTTCTTTCCATAGTTTCACAAAGACACTTTGCATTTTATCCAAAAACAGCATACTAACTTATGATTACACACATTTGTGTTTATTGAACACTCTCCAACCCAACTGCCTTTCCCATGAACTTCATTTCTAGTTTGAAAATCCCTCTCTTCCTCAAAAGGAAAGCACCAGATGAAATAAAAATAGAATCATCGCTGAGCACAAATTTAAACTAGCTACAAAATAGTCTAAGTTTCTATACTGTTTAAATATTGTGATTCAAAACAAATGAGCTATTCATATAAAGTAGGAAAAGAACAAAAGTAAAACATATTATCAGATTGGTAATTAAGCAAAAATACATTTGCTAATCTTGTGAACCTCCAAAATGGGGCTCAGAAGTTGTCTACTGCAAACATATCAAGTTTGAAGGTCTAGTTAACAAACATAATTACCCATAGGATCCTACAATTGGTACTTTCAGAAGTCGTCTTGCTCAACTTTCTCACTTTGCTAAAGTGATAACAGTGATTTACCCAGGGTCAGAAATAAGAAATCATCAGAGCTGAGTTTCTAACCTCAAGGGAAGAGCTACTGCTAGATACCAAGTTCTGTTTCCCCTGACCTATGAACTATTAATACAAATAACTATATTTCTATAAATTATTTACTAGCCATACCAAGCTCTTAATACACAAAAGCACCAAATAAATTTTCCTGTACAAATCGGATACAGGAAAAATCTAGATCTTAAAACACAGGGTTCAGTTCTCTAAACAAAATCTTTTCCAGGGATAGAAATTATGTCACATTGAAAGAGGAAAAAAAAAATCTATTACTTATTTTCTCTTCAAGGTAATAATTTACTGATACAGAAATGGTAGGTGCCTGTCATTAACCAGACACAAAAAAAGTCAGGAGAAAAGTCACATTCAATAATATTCAATATTCAAAGCTTATATTTTCTGGGGAACATTGAACATGAATAGGGTTGGAAAGTGGAAGATGTTCTAATAAACAGTGAGGGAACTGTCAAAAAGTTCATATACATTATATTAAAAAGAAGAGTTTCTCATGTGTTTATTGAAAATACCATTAAAAGCAATTCTAATAAGCCAGGTTTAGTCAATCAAAGAGTAAAACATAAACAGCAAATTAGAAAGTGACAGAAACTATGGGGCATATTCCACAATTAAATTTATTTTCAAAATCATGAATTCTAATAATAAATAGGGTCATAAAGAATTTAATTTACATATTTTCAGGAATGCATGTATTCTGTGTATTTTACAGTGTTAACTGTATAAAAATTTAGAGTCATAAATAGGAGACATTTCTGTGACCCTAACACTTTTAAATAACAACAAAAATCTGTTCTATTTCCTTCTACTCCTCCATAATTGTGGTAAAGGTCTTAATATTAAATTGCTTAAAAGAGAAAGAAATGAGTTTACTGTTTTCAGTTCCTACTTTTCTGAAAGGCACATCTTAAATGCCATTTAGTTCAAGTTTTATTTTACCAATCATCATTCAACAAGACTTCACTGCAAAGAGAGGTACACATAGGAAGAACTGAAAATTAGTGATTTCTTTTCAATTAAACTATGAACGTTTTGGTTTAAAAGAAGGGGATATAGGTGGAATTTCCAATCTGTGTTCCTAAGATGCTGTGTCAAATAAGTATCATGTTAGTTCATTAAAAATGGCTTGTCTCCCTTTTACACTCTAGAAGGGACTCATCAATAATGCACCAAAAGCCTAGAATTATATAAAGGGTCACCGTCAATGGTTTGAATTTAGTTTGATGAAGCATTCTTTTGGCCAGTCTATAAGAAATAATTATGTCCATTTTATCTTTGTAATTCCAAATCTGGCAGTGCTTTTTTAGATACTCCTATTGTTTGCTACTGTTTAATAAATAATTTGTGTTTGTGGAAAATTATTTTATGCTCATGTTTATTATTGTTCCTCCTTCTCAAACCCACTATTTCTTTATAATAAATGAACAATTTAAAAGCTTGTTACCCCCTCTTTTCATGGTCACCTTTAAAATTTGAGAGGGCAATTAATTAGAGAAAGTAGTGATATATATTGTTTATTTTGATTCTATTCCCTCTTTTCAGAGAATCTAGAATGCACTGGACAAAGTTATAATTACACAAGTTTAGAAAACAATAGGCGGCTTAATAGAATATCTAATTACAAAAATTTGCAAATATTTTGGTTATGAAGTATCTTATCAAAAACTTCTTAAAATGAGAAAGTTAACTAAGAATATTCTGTAAGACACTAAAAATTAAAAGATGGGTATTTTCTGAAATATTTAAACATCTTTATGTCTACTTCTTTTCCATTAACTAAAAGGATTTTATGGATTAAAAATTATCATCTCTAATTAAAGAAATGAAGAAAAGGAAAGGTAAGAAAGGAAAAATAAGTGAAGAAAGAAGAAATGAGTCCAATCAGTGTGGCTCCTTTAAAATGAGGGATCACCACAATCTGCCAAATACTGTAGTAGCTTATTACGAATTAGTCCCTTTACTTACTTACAGGGGCTTAGATTCTAACAGAACAAAAACAAAACAAAACAAAACAAAACAAAACAAAACAAAGATAAACCCCTACTACTCCCACATAAAGTTAAATAATCAGAAATGAATTTTAAAAAATATATATAACATGTTAGGATGAAGAATAGGAGAATAGTATGATTAATTCAGAGAATCTGATTACAGCTGGTTATAGTAGTCATATAGAAAAAGATAAAAGAAGCCTTGGACTTAAATAAGTAGATGGAAAAGACATTATTACAGAGAGACTAACCAGCATTAGCATTTATGTGACAAAAAAAAATTCCTATCCTGCAACAGATTAGTCTGATTGTACCAGAGAGTACATCCTAGAGAAATGGAAAGAAATAAGGGGTAGGTGTACTAAGTGTAAATTGCAGGCTAAAGTGTAAGACTGATCTTGAATTCCAAAATGAGAATTTGTGTATCATCCAGGAGACAAATAGAAGCCATTGAATGATGAAAGGGTAATTTGGGGTAAGATTGGTTAGTGGAATATAAAAAAGGCACACAGAATTGACCAGAAAAACAGAGTACCATCAGAAGGTTAATAGAGTAACACAGGTGTGTGAAAAGATCTTGTGAGAAAGGCAAAGAATTTCAAATTTTCTTTGCAAGAAAGCTTATGGAAGTAATATTTTTAAAATAATATTTTTTAAAAAGGGGGAGGGGAAAGGGACTTATATAACAAAATACCTCATACTGAATAATGCTGCAACAGACCTGCATTAAAATGGTATTAAGAATGGAAAGGAAAACAACTGGTTTTGTATTGATTACCAAAGTTCATAATGTTTTCTAAAAAATCAATTTACCATTTCAAAGCACTATAAACTCCAGCAGTACTGGACTTTATGAAATTCATCTTGTTATATTAAATTTAAAAGTTATTGCCCAAACAAAACCAATGAAGCCAAGATTAGAAGGGAAATGGAAAACTGAGAGAAGTTTTACATGCAAGGGTGCTGATAAAGGACTCTTTATATATAGAGAACTGACTCAAATTTATAATTTGATATAATACAAGCCATTCCTCAATTGATAAATTGTCAAAGGATATATAAACATCCAATTTTCAGTCAAAGGAATTAAAACCATTTCTAGTCCTATGAAAAAAAGTTCCAAATCACTATAGAGAAATGCAAAGTAAAACAAACTCTTGAGGTTTCAACATCATACTTCTCAGATTGGCTGAGATGAGAGGAAAAGATAATGATAAATGTTGGAGAAGAAATGGGAAAACTGGGGAAAAAATGGATTGTTGGTGCAGTTGTGAACTTGTCCTACCATTCTGGAATCTGAAATTTAACACAAAGGGCTATTAAACTGCGCATACCTCTTGATCCAGCAGTGTCTTTACTGGGACTATATCCCAAAGAGATCGAAAAGAAAGAAAAGGGACCCACATATGCAAAATGTTTGTGGCAGCCCTTTTTGTAGTGACAAGGAACTGGAAGTTGAGTGGATGCCTATCAGTTGGAGAATGGCTGAATGTTATATGAATGTAGTAATGGGATATTACTATCTACAACAAATGATGAGCAGGCTGATTTCAGAAAAGCCTGAAAAGACATGAACTGATGCTGAGTGAATAGAATCAAGTGAACACTGTACACAGAAACATCAAGATTATGTGACAATCAACTCTTTTCAACAATGAAGAAATTCAAGACAATTTTAATAGACTTGTAATGGAAAGAGCCATCTGCATTCAGTGAGAGAATTATGTGAGAATTCAGTGAGTGAATATGGCTCAAAAAAAAAAAATTGCATTTTCACATTTGTTGTTGTTCGCTTGTTTTTATCTTTCTTGTGCTTTTTTTTGTTGTTGTTGGGAAGAAGTTGTTTTTCTAACACAGCATTATAAATGTGGAAATGTTAGTAAGATTGCACATGTTTAACTTATATTGGATTGCTTGCTGTGAAGGGGAAGGGGAAATCAAAAAATTTGGAGCAAAAAAAATTTGCAGGGTTGAGTGTCCATGCAGTTTGAAAAATGAAAAGCAACTATTTTTAAAATTATTTTTAAGTAAATAAAAATCATGTTTATTTAGATAGTTGTAAAATTGTAAGATTAATCTTTTGATACAACTACTATAAATATATATATATATATATAGAAAGATGTCTTCTAAATATTTGAACATTTTCAATTTATGTCTTTTTTTTTTCTTTTAGCTCAAAGAGTTTCCTGGATTAAAAAGCATAATCTCTGATTAAAGAAATGAAAAAAATAAAACAGTATGAAATGAGAAAAAAAAAAAATACACACACATACATACACACACACACACACACACATGCGTATATGTGCTTTATAATACTAATATGTAAGTTCTAGCGGTACAATTAACTCCACTTGTTCTTTATAATTTTCCTTCAAGAATTTAACAAGTAACTCTCAGTACTCAGACTTAAACAGAAAAGGTATGGGTGGGCAGTGGAAGCTAGGAGGAAGAAAAGCTTTTTTTTGTCATCAACATAACTAGTAATATAAAAAGCAAAGTGAAAAATACCTGTGACACTAAAGCAACATTAAATAAACTATAATTTCTTCACAGATTGGACCATAATTTCTACACAGATTGGACCATTACTGTGATAAGTTATAAAAATAAGAACAAATATAAAAGATCTTATATGAAAGTAAGGCAATGTGAAGAGAACATAACAGCAATAACAAAACTCAATATACTCAAAAGAGGGAAATAAAGGAAATATTCCCATTTTTAAGAAATTAAATGTTTTATTAAAAACACTTAACAATGAAACAATCCAACTATATATTTGGTTATCAATCGCTAGATTGTATAAGTGCCATGTATTCCAAAGGCAGAGAGAGTGCTGAAAAGAACCCAAGCAGCCAGGTAGTATAATCCCTTCACTTTACAGATAAAAAAAACTGGGCCTAAGGTAGAGTTTACCAAATGCAGGATTATTAAATATTATTTGTGACTTCTTGATCTTTGTTTCAAGTAAATAAAAATGCAAAGGATTTTTCTGTCTTAACTTTGCAATGTCTAATTTTGAATTGGTCTCTATTAAGAAAGATACATTTTAAAGATTGACTATCTTAACACGTTTAAATAATAATTTCTTCATTTCCAATGTTAATGAAAAAGCATTTATGGAGAATTGAAGACAAAGTAGTACCTGCTCTCAACAAGCTTACCTTCTAAAAGCGTTTGTAAACACATAAGTGGGCTTTTTAGCACTACAACTCAGAAGGAAAGATCCAATGATCCTTAAGGATTGCTGGCCAACATAAATGATACTATATATATTCTTCTGAGTATATTTTCCATTGATAAAACCATAATAAAGTCATTTTTTCTGCCCTAATGCAATTGAAAATGTATAACCCCAAGAGAAATATATCTGAATGATTCAAATAAAAATAGGTGATGATAAGTTCTTTTTTTGTAACTATTATGACCAGAAATGCTGTTATAATTTTTTCATTGAATATTATTTTGGCTTTTGGTTTATGATAGATATATTTTTGTGTATTAAGGAAAGATACCTTTTCAATTATGTTTATGATCACTGCCAGTTTTTGCAAAAAAAGGGGAGGGGTTAACACCCCCCTCAAAAAAAACCCCACAATATTCATATGATTACATATTGTTGGATGAGTTTTTGTTAATCCCATTTTTAGTCTTTCACTATGCTCTCTTCACTGCTGGCCTCTGTAAGGCGGTTATTTTCATTTATATTAAATGTCTTATTAACAGCAGGTATGACTTTTAGCATCATTTCCTTTTTTCTGTACAAATGATATTTTTATCCAAACAATAAATATGTTGTATTTCTTAAAAATATTATATGCCCCTTACTTCTTAGTGTATAGTTACAGCAAATACTAACTGAAAGTAGTAACACTTTTGTTAATCTGGATGTGATTTTCTACTCCTTGATTAAGAATTTTGTGAAACAGACTAAGATAATCTTTGTTTATGAAGGGAATTCTTATATTCCCAAAATCTTTGCTTTACACATGTGTTTCTTTGTTCATAATTGCAAGAACTATGTACTTAATTATGATTGATATACTTCAACTTGTAATTCTTTAAATGTCACTGCTACTCCCTTTCAAAAGATTTCATTTTTTTTTTGTTGCAATTAAGTTCTGAACTATTTTCCTCCCTCTCTTCCCACCAGGCTCTAAAGAAGTTCACCATTTGATACTCATTTAAAAATATATGTAAAACTATATGATACAGTTTTCTCTCTAGAAGTGGATAGCATCTTCCTCCTTAGGTCTTCTGTATGTTTATAATGATAATAATGATAATATTATTATAGTGATTGTTCTCAATTATTTTGCAAACAATAATTCATTACTGTATACAACATTCTCTTGGTTCTACTCATTTCACTTTTTTCCTTATTTCACCCAAGTCTATTGTTCTAAAATCAATTTGTTAATCATCTTACTATTGTAAAACAATACACCACAGCTTGTTTAGCCATGGCCCAAATGATAGACATTTCCTTAGTTCTTTCCCACTATAAGGAAAGCTGCCACAAATATTTTGGAACATACAAGTTGTTTACCTTTTTCTCTGATCACCTTGGGAAATAGACCTAATAACAATATTCTCAGATCAAAGGATACACATAGTTTTATAACTCCTCAAAAATCAAAAAATTATTTTTCTTTGATTTATAATTATGTAGAATTAATGTGTCCTGGTCAATGTAAACTGATGCATTTGATAAATTTTCTGTGATCAGACAAAAAAGTCAAAGTTACAGCTGGAAGAGACCCTTAAATTCCATTTGTGAAAAGATGATTTTTTTAAAAAGTCAAGTATAATAATCAGACTGTGCCTTACTGTCACACAATAGACAAGTTGCAAACAGAATTTAAATCTAGATCTTACCCAAATTGTTTATTGTTTCCAGTCATACATTTTTTCAAAATAAAGACTAGAAACTTTTTTTTTCCTAATAAGGGAACAGAATGTAATGTCTAGACCATTTTCCTCACAGTATCATATTCTTAGAACCCTAATTTATTTAAAGCATGTACTTCTACTTTTGTATCCTAAACTGCTGTATCATGTCTTTAGGTTAAATAAATATTTGCTTTAATTTCTGTAATTTGTTTACTACTAAATTTATCCAAACTGAGTTTTGAAAACATATTGTCCATCCCAATTATTGATGCTTTAACTTGAGCTGGGGTGAGGGTTGGGGGGAAAAGGTGGGTAGAGGGAAGCAAAAGAAGAAATAGGTTCGAGCTGCCAGGGTTGATTTGTACTATGGCAATGTGTAATAACAAAGCGTAGGAAGGAAAGAGCTAAGGATGCAATATAGAAAGTTATAGTCCCCTGCTGAGTTAAAATAGTAAAAAGACAGCTAGGTAATTCAATGGATAGAGTGCTGGACCTAGAATTAGCAAGAGCAGAATTTAAATCCAGTCTCAAGATACTTAACTAGTTGGGCCATCCTGGGCAAGTCCTTTAATCTCATTCCATATTGTTTTGTTGTATAGTAAAAATGAGACTGGACAAGTGTCCTCATTTTAAAGGGATCAGAAAAAGCAAAGAGCTTTTTCTAGAAGGAAAGAATTTTGTTTGGTGGGAGGTTTAGACTGGACCAACAATTAGGGTTGAGTTTTAGGGACTTATGAGTATAAAGACTATGGACCAACTGTTTTTCACTCTAGTTAGGAGAGAAGTTTGGACAAAGGAACTAAGTATCACAATGGGGAAGGCCACTATTTGTGGACTATTTTTAGGTGAGATGAGGTTTCTCTGACTTCTATTAAGTTATAATGAAAAGTTTGGCTTCTTCAAGAAAGCTTTCTCAAGCTATTGTAATCTTGATTTCACTCTTAAGATTATTTCCAATTAACTATACTCAAAACGTTGTTAAAACTGTGTATATGCTTTGATCCAGCAGTGTTACAAGTGGGCTTATATCCCAAAGAGATCTTAAAGAAGGGAAAGAGACCTGTATGTGCCAAAATGTTTGTGGCAGCCCTTTTTGTAGTGACTACAAACTGGAAATTGAGTGGATACCCATCAACTGGAGAATGGCTGAGTAAATTGTGGTATATGAATGTTATGGACTATTATTGTTCTGTAAGAAATGACCAGAAGGATGATTTCAGAAAGTCCTGGAGAGACTTACATGAACTGCTGCTAAATGAAATGAGCAGATCATTATACACTTCAATAATACTTTATGAGGATCAATTCTGATGATGGGAAGTGGCTGTCTTCAACAATAAGAGGATCCAAATCAGGTTCCAATTAATCAGTAATGAACAGAACCAGCTACACCCAGCAAAAGAACACTGGGAAATGAGTATGCACCACCAATATAGTATTTCTATTCTTTGTTATTGTTTATTTGCATTTTTGTTTTCCTTCCCAGATTATTTTAATAATAAATCTGATTATTAAACTATGTATACATATACTGTATTTAACATATATTTTAACATATTTAACATGTATGGGACTACCTGCGATAAAGGGGCGGGGGTGGAGGGAAGGAGGGGAAAAGTTGGAACAGAAGTTTTTGCAAGGGTCAATGTTGAAAAATTACACATGCTTATTTTTTGTCAATAAAAAGTTATTTTAAAAAAGGATTACCTCCAATTATCCAGTTAAGTATTTTGTTTGTAATTAGTAGTTCTGTTGTTATCTCCTTAAATGAATTGTAAGATACTTGAAAAGTTTTTTTTAATTTTTTTTTTTTTAATTCTCAAAATGAAGCAAAGCACATGGCACAAAATGTTCAATAAATGCTTGTTTGAGCCTATAATTCTACAGTTTGGGTCAGTTGATAAGGGAGGGGCCACCTTTCTTCTACACAAATCTGGTTTCTCCGATATGGGCAGGCAATGTCTTAGAATCAATAAAGTTCCAGTCCTCTTTTTAGTAAAGATGTGCGGTAAACTAAGGATACAGTCCAAGTCAGGAATAGGAATGGGATTGGAAGTCATAATCTTTACACTCAAATTCATCCCAACTCAAAGTGAAAAGATAAATGGGTGTGAGTAGGAAATGGTTCCACTTATGTCATACAGCCCAATCCACATACAGATGGATTTGTTTCTAGGTGGAAAGTTTTCTTATGACATACCCATGTTTAGTGAGATTTCAATATATGCACTTAAAAGAAAAATCTAACAAAACTTTAGAGTATTATACATAATTATTTACAATTATATTTCTAAAAATTGTGATGTTTGTATTGGATTATCTATGTTTATCAAGTACTATTTAAAAGCATTAAATTATAAGAAACAGTGGTGAGCAGAAATAAAATCTAGTTTTGAAACCAGGAGTACCTGTGTTCATGACCCACCACCAACACATACATAATGGCTGTGTTAAAGCTGGGGAATACATTATTATTTTAATACATTAGGTAACTCCTAAAATGTAAACTGCAAAGTTAGTGCTGATTTGAGTTTCCTTACTTGAGAATTCACTATTATAAAGACAAAAGACCAGTCTTGTCTCTCTACTTGTTAAAGGTAATAAATTTTTAAAAGAGGAAGATAGTAGGGACAATAAAAGTGAAAAACTGACAGCATTTAATGATTGACCAAGTTATGGAAAATGAAACAATATGTCAAAAATAAACTGAGTTTCTAGTGAGGGGAAAAAAAAAGATGAAAAGAATTAAGACTATCATGTGAAAACAAAAAGGAAAATTAGCAAAGTGGAGTGGTTTGGGAAAAGACACACAACTCATTTTAAGAAGATACCCAAGTGGAAACATTAAAAAAAAAAAAAAATTGGAAAGGGAGAATTCAGCATCTCAAGAGAAAGAAAAAGATTTAGGAATACTTTGCACAAATGTAATATTTGAAACTATGAGAATAGCTACCTTTCCAGGAATGATTACAGGCTAATAATCACAAGATCACGTTCTAAATGTTGAGAAGCAATTAAAATTTAAAGGGAAAATAGATGAAATTTTGCCCGCAAAGGAGACAAAAAGTAAGAGTCGATAAAATAAGGTAAGCACAGCAATCTTCTGGAGCCAGAGAAGAAGAAAATTCCAAGGAAGGAAGGAATAAGTGTCAAATGCTTTTCACATTATCAGAAAACTTAACTGAAATTAGATCTATAAGTAGATTATACTTTTTGATACTTTCATTAGAGGAACCACATTCTAAAAGAAGATCAGTGAGAAAAAACAGAATTTGAACTCATGTTGGATGGGCTACTTCCAGTCTGAATCAAGCTTCCATATAATTTGATAATAAATGGGATAAAATAACAATATTGAGGACCAGACAATGATTCTTTAAATTCTCAATAATGAAAATTTCAAAAAGCCAATGAAATAGCAAGGATTTATGATAATTTGCAAGTATATAGTAAAAAGTGCTCAAGGATGAAGCCAGATTTTCAAGAAGATGAGAAAGAAAGATTTGACACAAGACAGAGGGAGAGGTAAAAGAGGCAACTCTTTTAGAAATGAATTTGAATTAAGTGGTAAGATAACAAAATGCTGACAATGAGTCATTGAAAAGCTTTCAATGTTCAATATGATATATTAATTAAATCAAGAAAAATATTTCAGCATTATCAGCTGTAATACTCAAATGATCCACAAAACAACCTTGTATGCTAAGTATTAGTAACCCCACATTACAGAGGATGAGGATGAAATTGAGTCTGAGTCACTAAATGACTTACCCAGAAAGAATCCAAATTTTCCTGCTGTCTCTTAAAAGGTACTAAACTAAATAATTTGGGGACATTTAATAATTAATTATTTAATGGTTTTTTAAATCTAATAATTTTATTATGCAAAACATTAATATTCTATTAATTTCATAATTATAATAACAAGAATGCCACATTTCCAAACATGTTCTATTAATGAAGGCCAATGTGCAATGCTAAATGTCCCAAATAACAATTTTTTTACAACAGGGTAAGCCGTCAAAATAGTCTCAAAAGTGATTATTGCTCTTTTTAAAGAAAGGCCACTGGACACATAAACAAAAGCACCAAGGAAGGAAAAAATAGACAGGACCAAATACTTAGAACTTTCTTACTGCCATATGAATTTTTTGCTGTACTGTTTATACAAAGAATGAACATTAGAATGGAAAATTACCACTGAAATCTTAAAAAAAGAATTAAGAGGTAAATATTTTAACCTATAATTGTATAGGACATAAATATTTATAAGTAAAGTAAAAATGAACATTAATATTGTTATGTGTTGGCAACTAATAAAACAATTTTCCAACCAAGATAATCAAATTCAGGAAGTTTTCTACCAACATGAAAAATTACATAATGATCTGCTATTTAATAACAGAGTTAATGGAAAGCTAAGGGATGGGAAAAAACTTTTTAAAAATACAAACTTCTTTTAAAGATCAAATGAATTTCAAAGGTTTTACATATGTATGCTTCATACCACAACTGAGTAAAAAATGTATTAGGGTATATGAACCCAAAGTGAACTGTTGAACTTTAATGACAGAACTTTAAGATAGGATTTCCTTTATAATACGAAGACCACTAAATATTGACCAAAATTTAATATTGATTTAGGAATGTCGTGAAATTTTTTGGAAAAGGATGACGACAAAAGCAATAATATAATTTTCAAAGCCACTTGCATAACAGCATTTATACATATTTGTTTCTAAGATAAGACAGCTACTATTAAATTATTACCTAGAAAAGGGAACCATTATTGGTTATTTACATTCCATTTGTAATAGAGATAAAAGTTCATATTTCTTTGGTATTTTATGGTTTTAAAAGATCTTTCCTCATAACTCAAGGAATTAGGATAAGTATTATTTCTTTTCTTTTACAAAAGACTAAGAAGAATAGAAAAAAATGACCTTTTATACTTTTATTTATTTTTTTTATTATTTTATAGTTTTTAAATGACTTATTTATACTTACATTATTACATATATCTATGTATGTATGTAAAAGTAAAATAAAGAGAAGGGTACACAAATATTTCAATAATAAAAATAAGAATGACTGAAGGATTGTAATCATTGGTAGATAATGATAATGTTAAGGTTTGCAAAATGCTTAACATATCTTGATTTTTGGAGGTGTTAGTATTCCATTTTATAAATGAGAAAACTAAGGATGAGTAAAGTGACATGGCTAAGATTATATAACCATTAAATTACTGAGGTACAAGAGTTCCTCACTCAAAGGCCAGCAACTGTACTAAAATCATCACGTTGCTCTTTTGACATTCTATATTCCAAATATTCCCATTCTTCACCGTTGGCATTATTTTGCCTATATTTTTTACTATAAAATCAATTACTATAGACGTTGGCATTATCAGTTAATATATACTTTTCTTTTACTTTTTAGGACAGTAAACAATAGAGTATTTGGCTGAAAGAAAATTCCAATGACCAATGACGACAAAGCAATAATTGGATCTCTCTCCAATCAAGGAAAGCTAACAAAGTGATAAACTGTTTCTAATATAATTTGGCTTGAAACAAAGAGCACAAAGGTTTTCTTTCCACCATAATTAAGATTTCCTCTAAGACAATATACTTAAACAAAGCTGATAAAAGCTACCTTTGGTTGAAGAATGGTTAAAAGATTTTATTTAGACCTTAAATCGCTATAATTTGATCTATCTTAAAAATACCTCCCTTTAATTCTTATAGAGTACTGAATTCTGGTAAATACTTGGCCCAAGAAAATATAGTCAGTAGTGACACATTAAAACTTCATAAAGTCAGTGCGATTACATTTGATATGTAAATTAAGTATATGATGCACTTTATTCAGTGTTTTAATTAAAAGCATGAAGTCATGTAAACAAAATATCAATCTAGCTTCTTGCACATATTTTACAAGAAAAACATACTACTACATAAACTACAAACTGCTCACCACAAAATATAGGACTACAAAGTTTTCTTTTCAAAGTTTTAGAGCAAATTTTTTCTATTTATCTTTTAAGTTATTAAAAAAGTAAGAAAATGAGGCAATATGTGAAAAGCTCATCTGATATAAATTGGCATTGCATAGAAGACTAAAAATAAATAATTATTATATTTAACTTTAACCATGTCTTTAATCATAATTTTCAATCTACCACCTAGTTTATTGATACAATTACAAACCAAGCTATAGAAATAAAAAGATTATTTCTAAAGATGCAGCAAAAATTAAGTTGTGAGATATCAAATAAGCTTAAGTTTCAGATATGCCCCTCCAATGCCTTAAAATTTTATCTAAAATAAATTTCCCTTGGTATGTCTTAAGGGCAAAAGAGAATTTAGTGTATGTACCCCAAATCTGCTATAATTTTCCATTCTTTCCTATATTTTAAAAGTACAACTCCTTCGATTTCTATGTCACTATATTGTTAAACCCTAAGATACTTTCACTAATTAATAAACAAATATAAATGAAATTACTTTCAGATAAGCAAAATTGAAATATACAAGGAATAGAAAATATACTCCTTCCCCTTTAATGGAGTGAAAGATTTCAATCAATGAACAAAGTTTAATAATATGCTCTAAAGTTTCAATTTGGGTACATAACAAAGATTACTTCCTAGATTCAAGAAGGCTGATAATTTTCAAAATAAAGTTTGTGGTGAAGGGAAAAAAAACAATAAACTTCTAGACAATGTCTACTTTATTCAACTGTTATTACATCTACTATTATTCTTCAATGGCCTAAAACTTTTTATAATTCAAAAGGCTCCTTAGACCTAAATACCGAGTTACACATGAAGCAAGAAATACAAAGGAAAATAGTAATTATTGGTGAACAAATTCCAAAATAAAAACTTTTCACCATCTACTTGTGGATAGATAACTCATAACAATTTCTTGGTTATAGGCTACTTTAATTTTTCTTCCTAAAGGGCTGATCTAATCATGTCACTAGATAACCCTTCTCCAAACACACTACAATAAACTCTAGTTGTTCCCTATTATCTATAGAACAAATACTTTTTCAATTCACCCTTCTTTCCAAATCTACATACTCTTAAGATTCAATGACAATGATCTTCTCAAGTTAAAACACTCAATTCTATTTCCAGACTACATTTTCTCAGTCTCCAATGCCTAAAATATTTTCCACTCCTCAACCTGACCCCTGGGGCTTCCTTCCAAGCCTTAACTAAAATTCCACATTGTACAAAAAGCTTTTCCAGTCCTCAATATTAGTGTCTTGCCTCTACTATGATCTCCAATTTATTCTACAGAGTTATTATTTATACCCAATTAAATATTGTCTCATCATTAGACTGAAAGCACTTAATAACTAATAATCAGGTACTGTTGGGGTTTTTAAATTCTTTTATTTGAATTCCTCCCACTAAAAAAACAGTGCTTGGAACAAACCAGGAATTTAATGCATGTGCATTGACTAGACTTGATTTATATTTCTGGATCAATAATCCCTATTATAAGCATGTTCCAAAGAAAGAGAAATTAATTTTAATAGTCATTGGGGGGAGGGGAAGGGGTACGCTGAGGCAATTGGGGTTAAGTGACTTGTCCAGGGTCACACAGTTAGGATATGTTAAGTGTCCGAAACCAGATTTGAACTTTAAATGTAAATTTTATGGGGAAAAAGCTGACCTTTGTTATAAAGGATATTTTAGGGAAAAAACTAGTGAAAAGGAATAGCTAATCTAAAATAAAGCAGAATATATAACCAAGAAGATAAAAATTAGTTTCAAATCTGCTTTGCCTGTCACCTAATTATAATGCACCCCGAAGTCAAACAATTTATTTCTGATAGCAAAATAATTGTTCTTTGTACCAGACCAATAAATCGAACACATAGCTTTTCTAGATAATATGTGGGGAATCAAAGCAAATCTGCTTTATAGAAATTCAAAATTATTTTGAAAAAAAAATTTGTATACTTCATTCAATATCAGCATAACGGAAAACAGTAATAATAATTTGTAAATAACAAATTCACTTTTTATGATTCTTGCGTGAAAAAACAAAAATCCTAAACATCCAGAAATCTTAAACGAGTTACAAAACTACAATACTTAGTACTTAAAACAAAAAAAAAAAAAACCACCCTTCTCAAATCTGCCCATTATTTTTCATAAACTACTATTTAAATTTCTCAACAAAATAAACACACCCACACAAGGTCTTTTAAGATGCTTACATATATGTGACTTCACGAAATAAATTTAACATAAGAAAATTATTAAAATGGGTGGGGGTAAGGTTTTAAAAGTAGAAACTAAAACACACTTACCTGAGTTTCATACAAGTGGGCAATGTGAAATTGAACTGCAAAGGATCAGGGAAAGTAAAAATCAATTACAAAAACCACAACAGTTAATAAGTATTTAAATATATAACATTAATAGAGGGGGAAAGAAAAAAAAGGAAAAACGTAAATTCCGAATAACTACAGATGAAAAATTAGCTTTGTTTTAAATGCATTATAATTTATATAAAGCTTGATGAAGAAATAAGATCTTCAGAAAATAAGATCCAGACTATTTTGAATAAGAGATTCATGTTTATGATTCTGACCTCAAATAGAAATCAAAATATTTTACAAAGAATGTCAGCATGTCAAATATTTACTTATTGATAAAGTTTTTAAAAGTGAGATGCTACTAATTAGCAAATACAAAATCAAATAATGAAATGGTCATAAGATGTCATTTCTCCCCTTGTTTTATACCAGATTTCATTTGAATGTCATAAAATCTTTTTAACACCTCCCTCCTTCCCCTGCCTCAAGACTAGAAAATGAACATCTATATGGATTTGTTCTATTTATGTTTTATTTAAAATTTACATTTTACTGAAAGAGTTTTTTGAGGGTGGGGATGGAATAGATGGGTAAAGAATGGAGAAATAAAATGATAGGAGAGGATCAGAGATAGGACCCTACTGATTTCCCAGTGAGGAACTTCCCCTACCAAAGCCAGGGATATTTATCTTCAACTTAAAACATTAACATAATCTTACTCTACTTGCTCTTTTTCTGATATGGACTTCTCAGAATGTTTTTAAGTTAATACTATATTATGAAGAGAAATATTACAGTGATATACAGCTATCAAAGTATCACTTTTTTTTTTAAAGCAAGTTCATAGATCCCAAGTTAAGAATGTCTTTCAAGAATTGCCATAAGCTCTGTGAGTTTAAAGGACTTGCCCCACACATCCACAGTGAGTATCAGAAGTGGTATGTGAACAGCCAGGTCTTCCTAATTCCAAGGCCAGCTTTCTTATCTACTACTCCATAGAAAGAAAAAAAAGAGAACTTAAATGTTTTATCTGACAATCTTAGGAATTAGTATTTTATTCTAGAAGTAATAAGAAAAAATACACTAAAGTTTTTTATTTTGAGAAATGATGAATTCAAAACAGTGATTGAGATTATTGTGGCAATTATGTGAAAGATAGATTATAAATTGACAACAGGAAGAAATGAAAAGGTTGTTATAATAGTTTAGGCAAAAGATAATATAAGAATGAACTAGTCATCAGAGTGAAGTGAAGAGAATGGGACAAATGACAGACTTTGAAAGTTGAAATTTAAAATCCTGGCATCGAGTTGGATAATAGGGAAATGAGGCAGTCATTAAGTCAAAGATGGTATTATGACTACAAAACCTACAAGCTTGGTGGCATCTGTAATAAAATCATGGAAGTTTGGAAGGAAAAGAACAAGTTTAATAGAAAAGATTATGTTTGGGTTATACTGATTTAGAGGAAATAATTTAACAATCAAATAGAAATGTGCAGGATGAAGTGCTGTAGATTCTAAATTGCATTTTGTAAAATAAGAGTATGAAACATAATTCTTTCTCAGGAGGAAAATGAGCAAATACATTGCCATTCAAATCAGGATTTTTTTTGTCTTCTCTCGCAAGCTTCTACAATGCCCAATTCCCTTTCCAACAATGGCCTATATCAGAGAAAGCAAAGTATGTCACAAAACACTCTCAGTTTTACATGAAAAATCTGAGACTCACTAGCTATCAACTAGCTACCTATTAGAACATGATGATCTTAAGAATTTTTTTGATATATTATTCCCCTTTGCAAATAATCAGTTACAAAATCCAGCTGTTTTTCCCTAACTACTAAATATATGCAACATGGTAATGTGAAATAATTGTTGGACATAGAGTCAAAAATTTCCTAGCTTCCTATTTTCCCTTGAAGATTACAAGTTGTCTGATCAAATATTCATTTAAACTCTATACATGCCATTTCCTTTATCTATAGTTTATAAGACCTTGGCCTACATAAATATCAATTATTGTAATTTTCACTGACTTAGTGGATAAAACATTGAAGAATACAAAGGAGTTCCAAAACTTGAAGGAACATAGCATCTCAGGTTTGTAACTGGCAAGCATTCTGACAACTATAAAATTTAGGACAGAAAAGTTGTCCTAGATAAACATTTTATTACTTCTCCTTTCAATTAAAAAGAAACAAAAAACAAACAATACTCACAAAAACAAAAACAAACCAACCTCCATTTCTCATTACCATATCCTGTGTAGACTTCTGATAACTGTAAATTTCTTGCAGCCACAGCAGCCAAAAAAACAAAAAACAAAAAACAAAAACAACAAAACAAACAAACAAAATAGGAAAAAAACAAACCAAACCAAAAGCAAAAACAAACCAAAGAAAAAAAACACTACACCTATCTCTTAGAAAAAATTCCAAAGTCAAAATGAAATTATTTGGGGGAATGGAAAAATTAGTGAAAACTCTATTAATGATCATGAACTGATTTTCCAACATAAAAAAAAGTCAACTTAAGAGAGACAAATCCCTGATTTAATAGAAGGGTATATATGTGTATGCATGTGTCTGTGTGCATGAATTTTTTAAAACACACACACACACACACCCCTAAAAAACTCATTAGGCTTGTCAGAAAATTTTCTTCCCTGGCTTACTACTACTAGGAATTCCCATTTTTACTTCATTTCCTATAGTTTACAAACTGTTTGCTGCCTAATTTCCTCTAACTCCTTATTCAGAAGTTCCATTTCTCACCATCCCCACTGCCCTTGGATTGTAAAGATCAGTGAAAGCAAAATAAAGGAATAGGAATAGTGGAGAAGGGGGAAAATACCATAACGGGATCATGCTCTTTTTTGGAACCCTATCACCTTGTGCTGAATTCTTATTCTGTATCTTAGGCTTAAGACTCAGAATAGTGTAATAAATATCAAAAGCAACCCATCTTACTGCTATCAAATTACTTTACTAACATTCCTTTCCTCACCCATTAGTGTTACTCCTTCTAAGGACAAGAAAAAAATGTGAGAAGAAAAACATTTGTACAGTTCCTCAATTCTGCCCTCCCCTCAATTACTCTTGATCATTACTTTCAGTTATGCAATTTCAAAGCTATTCCTTTCTTCTCAATAATTACTTTCTCTGTATTTCTAGCAACTTTTTACTCCAACACTAAAAGCCTGTCCCTCAATCCAAAGGCTGGAGGCCTAACACCTTATACATCCATGTCCACTTGAAAAATTTCAAAGCGGTCATTGGATAAGATGAAAAATTGGAAAGGAGAGGTATCTGAATTTAACTTAGATGTTCGTAGATGTTCAAAAAACTTTAAAATCATTAATGCAAATAAAAAGCCTTGAAGAACAGTTAGTTCTATAAAACTTAGTACTGTACCTTATATAAATATCTCACCATGTAATTTCTAACCAACTAGTTTTGTGGGAAACTAGAATCGGTCAGAAACACCCAATTTGCTACTGCATGCAATATACAAGTAAAATTTTGAATTGCTTTTAGAATACATTATAACATAACAGCCATATATAAAATAGTGATGAGGGAAAGGGGAGATTATGCTGCAGAAGACAAAAAATGTCTATTTGATAAAGTTCAGAATGTAAGATCATTAGGACTAAAACAATACCAATCTGTAATTTGAATTTAAGTGTAAATTATATTAGTGCAGAGCCCCCTCCCAAATCTATATTACAAAATTTAACAATTGTTATTCAAAGTATTCAAAAGCTTTATTTTATGCATCTTTTTTCTTCATCAATATGATTATTACATCTTAGAAAAAGGAACAACAACATCTCTATTTTCTTCTGTTTAAACACTTGTTTCCCAACTATTTTTCCCCATGTGCCTAAAAATAAGTACTTAACAGAGTTCATAGATTTTACTGCTTATTCACTAAAGTTAAGGTATAGAACTTTCAATCCTTATAGAATCAATAATAATCTTCATATATGAATTTAAAGAGGGAAGATAGGAAAATTTCTAAGTGAAACAAAAAGAAAAACCAATAGAAAAGATTTAATGGAAGTTTTCAGGGAAAGAGAATAGGATTACTAAGTAAATTGTCAGCATTCTAATATCCTACTGTTCTATGTTATAAGACGAATTAATGTTGTAAGCAAATCTATTTCGGATTTTCCCCTCTTGTTTTTATGCTTTGAAAACAAAACAAAACAAAAAATAAATTAAGATTCTGTAAAGAAAAACAGAGGGGAAAAAAAAGAATTATCGATTGAATTTCTGACAGACTTAATTAGCCCCCCCCCCAAAAAAAAAACCACCTTTCTAAAATTAGGAGGTTGACTAAGATTTAGAGTCATTTCACAAATGATATCCATTTTCAAGAACGCATATGAATGAATGTAGAACTATTAGGATGAGGCAACTGATGATGGATGTTGAGAGTGAAGGAAAACAAAATCAAAAGATCTGTCAAGAAAAGAAAGTCAAAGACACAAAGTTTTCAAATCTGAGTGATTGAAAGTATGATCATCGATAATAACAAATATGTAGTTAGAAGGGTAGGCTAGTTTAGAGGTGAATATGACAAAGCCTGATTTTTTAAAAGTTGCATTGAAGTTCTATTGCTCCATTTACATGGACAACAAATTGAAGAAGAAAAGAGATTCAACCAAAAAGAGAAAGAAAATATTTAATAATCATTTACATCAAAGTAATAAGTAAAGCTGCAAAGGTAAATAAAATAACTAAGGAAGAGAGTATGCATAGAGAAAGAATTAAAGTAATAGGACTAGAGAAATTTTTGTCTAGAGATGCAAGAGAATTTAGAAGCTGTCTGAACTGATTTTATAAATAAACAGAGTTATACAAATTAATACAATATTTCCAAAGACATACAAGAAGTAGATTTAATATCTAAAATTCAAACTGAGATGCTGTCTCCTGTTCCATCCCCTTTTTTAAGAGCATACTGATATCAAATTGATAACATTTCAGAGCAGAACAGATATATATATATATATATATATATAACAAAGATCAATTCAAAATATATATATGAAAGTCAGCCCCAGCTGGCAAAAGATAACCCAAGGAATTGGAAAAATAAAGCTCTGGCCACCAGAGGGTGGGAAATGATGATGTAAGAGAACGGCTAATCAACCAATACACACAGGAGCTGATAAATTAACAAGATGAATTTATGTAAAAGGATAAAGCATATTTATATTTACAAAAAAAAAAAACTTAAAATAGTCAATATGATATGTCAATATCAATTAACTAGATTTTAGTCAATTGGGTTTGGAATTTAATAATATAATGCTTTAATGGGGAAAAATGTATGATATGTTCAAAAAGGGGGAGGAGGAGAAAAAGATTTATAAATGGACTTTTGGAATAAATTTACTTAACAAGTTGAGGGGCAGCTAAGTGACGCAATCGACACAGTACCAGTTCTGAACTCAGGAGGAACACTAAGTTCAACTCTGGTCTCAAAAATTTAACACTTCCTAGCTGTGTGACCCTGGGCAAGTCACTTAACCCCAAATGCTTCAGAAAAAAAAAAGTACAAGTTGCCTATAAAAATGTATACTTCACATTAGGCAGCTCACTTTCCAACACAGATATGTATGAGGCTAATTTTTGTATATCCAATTTTTTTTAAATGCATTAAGCTTTTTTTTTTTTTTTTTTTTTTACAAATCGCTGAAATCTTGTGAAATAAAAAAATTCTCTTAATTTCAACAAAAATTTTAAATGTGTATGCTTTATAAATGCATGCTTTGGTATATAGTGTTTACTTTAAAATGACACAGTCATACTACTGATCATTTTAGGATTATAAATTTAGACTTAGAAATACCATAAAAGTCCACTAGTCTATTTATCTTAAGGAATGTCTGAAAGAAGTATAAGTAGAACAGAAATTTTTAAAAAATCAAACCTTAAATCACTTTTTTGAAGTCAAAGAATATACTAACGGATTACAAGAAATGTGTGTACATTTTTCTTGTTCAATCTTTACATTTGAAAATGTACATAAAAAAATGCATTTTCTCATTATAGAACTCACCCTCTTTTATCTTTACAAGAAAATCAGGATTTTAAATAAAGATTGGATTAAATTTTTGCAATAATATTCCAAATTTATTTCATTTATATGGAAAATATTTTTAAATCTTGGTTGTAAGTCAATGGCTAAGTTATTAGAAAACTCTCTTAAGTAATTCTTAAGCAAATATAATATACAAACAAAACACTCCCATATATTAATAACATTCATGAGAATTAATTTGTCTTAAGAGGGCAAAAGTCTGCACAAAGCACTTTCAAAACAAACAAAAGTACTTAATGACAGTCTAACTCTGAGATTAATTAAAAAAAGGAAGTATCAACAAATAAATTTGTAAACAAAATACCCTTTGTGACAACATACATTGTATACTTACCATAATAAGAATGAGAGATGTAGCACTTATGATTAGCACTTTTGTATAATATATTTTCTAAAATAATGATGCAGGATAAAAATTAAAAATGTTTCATAAATGTATATTTCTCAATCCACATAAAGTCACTCTCTTCTACTAGTGGGAACAATTTTAATTCAACAACCCACTTCAGTGGCACATCTATTTTAAACACAGACTCTTCACAGAAACTGGTTTCACATGTTCCATTTGTGCAAGCTAGGTAGCCATGGCAACCGAGACAAGGTTAGATTCAATAATTCTGGAAGGAAAAAGCCACATAAAATACCTATTTCTCCTAATGATAGCTGTATTTCAGGAGCAAGTATTTTAATATAAGCGATATTAATATGAGGTGGGGAGAAGTGGGGAGAAGCATAATACCGAAAAATACTTACTTTCAGCATTGGACAAAGTGCAGGGATTGCAGTCAACCAAAGCTAATTGAAAATGCTGTTAAAAAGAAAAAGTAGAGTGAGAAAATTAATGCTTGGTTTCTGGGTTAAAAATCCAATACTAACATGTTTAATGTGATGGAGAAATACATTTTATGGATAGAAACAATTCTCAGAAAGCATGTATACAAAAAAGAATTAAACACTTTCAAAGGTTGTTTTTTAAACTCAAACAAAATTAACAAAAATTTGAGTTTTTTCTCAGGTTATGTTCATGAAAATTTTCAAGTGGGATACTTTTTGAAAGAATAATAATAATATTATTAAAATGCCACTTAAATTATTAATTTAAAAACTTAAAAGGGTCTGGAGATCCAAGATACTTAAATCTAGGGAAAAATGTAAATTGAATATTAAGATGGACATAAACTTTAGTTATCCAACAGTACTTAAAAAGAAATTTAAAGGTAGTTTGGAAAAATTAACAGCATTGTATAAAATGCTTAAATTCCTTAACTTTCAGAAACTTCAAATTATCATAATATTCAAATTCATCACTAGTCTATACAAAATTTTAAAGTAATGATTTAATAATTTTAAAACACCTAAATTACAAATAAAATATTCTCAATTTTTATAGTATTTCCAAATTATAACAAAGAACTATAATATCAGTTTAATGAGTATACCTAAAACTCAAATGTTTAACAATCTGTAATCATTAAAAAACAAACAATAATAAAAACAATTTTATTAGCCAAACAATTAAATGCCTTTGAATTCCTTCTTTATAAATATATTTTACCTAGTAGGTTTAGCATTCTTAATTTATAGATATAAACCATAGCTGCTACTGTAGATATAAACCACAGCTGCTATAGCTGGTGTAAAAATGTTTAATTTGGAAAACATTCACTATGAATATCTACAGTTATTTTCCTGTCATCAACAGGATGTAAATTTTCCAATTTCTCCTAGCCTCTTTTCTCCAAGTTGAATGATGAAAAAAAATTTTTTTTAATATATCTCTAAAAACTACAAGAATAGAATAGAAAACTGGTTTTACATGAATACTTCAATAAGCATACTAAATGAAAGCAATGAAGAAAACAAACTAATAAAACTCATTCTATCAGAATAAAAAGCTGTGGCCATATTTTATTAAGTACTAATAAAGTTAATAAATTATAACATTCATCACTGCTTTTTTTTGGTATGTTTAAGGCTTTTAAAGTTTCAGTAAACCAGAATTTTCATTTAACTATTAATTCTAATTATTCATATCCTAATAAAATATATTCTAAGACATAAAGAATTTCCCTATTATTTTATGCGTCAACCAGGATTACTATAACTTGGCCACATCTGCTTGATTTAGCACCTAACAAGATACTTGTGACTTACATTTCTAGAGCATTGCCAATATGAGACAATACATATGATATTAATGCAATCAAAAGTTTAACATGATTTAATATCCTCACTGAATTTGAGGTCAAGAAATTTAGTCTAAATTGCCAGCACACTGCCCATATTTTATATATGTACATAAACTTTTATAAATCTTAAAATATCAAGTCAACATAATCAAATTTTAGCATTTATTCAACAATCTATCAGAACACACAATTTTTATAATTTCTTGTCAATCTTTTATTTTAACAGTTAACTAGTAACAAGTAAAATATTGCTTTTTCTCTTTTGAATTACATATATTCATATACCTTAGAAATTGTTGTATTTTTTAATACAAAAAAACAAAGTCTTAGACACACTTCAGTTGAAGAAAAACAGATATGAGTCTCCATTTCATTTAAGTAATACCATTTGTTTTTCATAGTAATGCTACTTTAAAATAAAGAGAAAAAACAAATTGTCCGTTTAAAAACAAAGCCAAATGCCTATTTGATAGTGATTATCATAGAACTGTTTTACCTGTTTCTACATTTAAACAATAAAAACGGCAGGAAAAACTTGACAATACCCTATATTCACCAAGAATTTAACCTCACTATTTCAAAATCTTTCTCATCAGAAATATAAAA
This sequence comes from Antechinus flavipes, assembly GCF_016432865.1. NCBI lineage: Eukaryota > Metazoa > Chordata > Mammalia > Dasyuromorphia > Dasyuridae > Antechinus > Antechinus flavipes. Next base: position 257,797,144 of record NC_067400.1, read on the forward strand.
TATTCCAAATTTTCTATGAAAATCACAAGATAAAACTGTAGACAATCAAATATATATTTAACGACACCAACAATAATTACTCTTATCAATAATAATAATCTTCTAGAAATGAGAACACCAACACCCATATTACATTTAAAAGCTTAATGGGGGAGAGGGGGAAACAAGTAAAAATACTCATAGCTTCCTTTTAGATATAGAATCTAGATATAAAATAGCCATTTGTACTCATCAGAAATCTAAACAACTTTCTATATTTCCTGCATCATAATCTTAAATATTCCATGTAAATTTTACCACGGTAAAATCCAAGTCCCATGTCTGCAACAAACAGAAGCAGCTAGCAAACATCTGCACCTCACACAAATATTGCGGTACTGAGGGTGGCTACTGCTGTGTGAAATAGTTATCATGCAAGAGAAGCAGCGGCAGTTCAGAGACTACATTCAAAAACTGAAGCAGAGAGCAATCCAGAAATACAAACCCCAGAGAAGATTGACCTAGGAGGCATTATTTAGAATGCTAACAAGTGTTAATCTAATCCTGATGTTGTATTTGTGACAATCTATAGTTGGTCTAGTTATCATAAATATTAACTTATTTCTTCGAAGTGTTTAAAGACTCACATTTTAAGTAAAAAGCATAGCTTTACATATTCAATTTATAATAAAAACAATACACCTTCAGTAATAATGCTATACACCAACTAAAATATTTTTTCCTGAAAAAAATCTTTATTTATATCTTTATACTCTTTATATCTTTATCTCTTTATAGCTTTACATTCATTTTAATGACTATCGTATTAAAAAAGTGAAGCTTTTTTTCCAGTTATATTAGTATAGAAAATATACCCAAGATCAAGAGTTCTTAAAGTAGGTCTATGAACTAGCTATATATGTATATATATGTTAATTCAAAGATGTTCATCTATGTAAATATTTTTTAACTTTTAAAATGTTTTCAATGATTTTTCTAAAAAGAAAATAAAACCCTAATTTATACAAAGTTACATAAAAAGTGTTCAAATATCTACAATGACTTGAGAAAATTGTCATAAAAGAGCTCAACTCTATTGTTCATCTCTTTCAAACAAAGCTAATTAAAGATTGTGTAATCAAGTTCTAATGTGTACTCTTTAGCAATGCCTTTATTCAAATAACTAGCATACCTTGTGAGATTCTAAATGTTGGCTTATAGCCAGAGTTATATTCACTAGTGCCAAATTTTCTTTGGATCTAGGGACAGAAATTTTTTTAGCTTTCAAGGAAAGAAAAATAGAAATGTGGGAAAGGAAATTTTTAAAAAATATTTAAAAGCTGGGGGGGAGGAAGAAATATATAACATTTATATACTACTTTATGGTTTAGAAACCACCTTATATGTATTACCTTATTTAAGCATCATAGCCACTCTCTGCACTACATGCTATACTACCTATTAACAGACTAAGAAAACCCAGATTCACAGAATTTAATCTATAGTCAAAGGCTATTTACTGTCAAGAGTAAAAATCTGAAAACAAGGTCTTCCAGATTAATTGCAGAATTCTATCTACTTTGCTTTAAGCATTTGTTCCCAATTTCATGCCATAGCTTGAAGAAGTCATTAAAGTATAGAAAAGTTTGAGGAAAGATTAACTGAAAAAGACTCAAGAGAACAGAAAAACAGGGTGATTCCCTGGGTTATATACACTTTAGAAAGGAATTTTCTGGAATTAAAGCACAGAAGAAAACCTAATGCAAAGATAGTATGTAAGGTAATAGCAGAGAAGACTTTGATTGGGAATGTTTCCCAATATGAACTACCAGAACAGCACTAATGAGTGCTAGAAATTATTTTTAAATTTTCATGATACTAAAATTTAGAATGGTAGCTTCAAGTGAAAATGAAGCAAAAATATTTGGAACTTAAAATTTATTCAATTATATATGCCAGAATTTTTAACGTGAAGTCTTAAATGGGAGGCGGGAGGTGGGGGAGGGTAGGGAGAGGATATAGAACCATGTATTATATCAATTCATCACTTTCTAATAAGATTTTAAAATTAAAGAATTTTTTTAAAAGTACTTTTAGGAAGAATAACATGCCAAATTCTTCATTTATTTTGTCTTCTAAGAAATACCATGACATAGTGGACATGAAGTTGGCTTCTAAAGTACGTGCCAGCTTCAATGCATACTGACTGAATGGTCAAGTTGCTTCACACTCATTGTTTCAGGTGACTATCGTAGTACACATAGCAGAGAAGGTACAACTGAAAAAGCACTTCCTCATCAGAAAGTCACTACACAAGTGGAACTGCCAAGTATACTCCCTTGTCTTTATTTTGCCCTCTTAATTCAAAATTAAAATATGTAGTACAGATAACTGTTTTAGATGATAAAGTTGCAAGTTGAAAAATTACATATTGCTTGCCCTCCAAAAAGCTTTGAAATACAATTTATCTGTATTAAATTACTTTGTATATATTTATATTCACTTACTTTATATTTGTACATATGTTTTACACACACACATACAACACACACACACACACACACACCTTTCTCCTTAGAATGCAAACTCCTTATGATCAGGGATTGTTTTCATTATAGTCCCAGGATATAATAGTGCATGACAGATAATAAGAACTTAATACTTTTTGATTAAGGGAAGATATCTTGTACATCTTTTCTCTTTTGTACCCTCCATCTTCATGAACAAAGTGAGAAATAACAGGATAAAATAACTTACCCTTGTTTTCACAATTAGCACCACTGAAAGAATTGGAATCTATCAACCATACATACATTAATATTGAATTAAGATTCTAGTTGCCTAAAACATAAAAGTGAAATATATTTGGAATTATTTAATAACAATGGAATAATTCCATTTAGCAAATGTAATATTTGAACAGTTTGAAAAAAATCTTTCACATGTATCTCATCTAAATCCTTACACAACCACTCTGTAATAAATATAATGTTTTTCTCTATGGTTAAGGTTGCAAAGAATAACTAAATAACTTGGACAATTTATTAGGCCTTCTTGTCAAGTATTCATTCTACTACAATTATAAAATTCTTATTTGTAGACTCTTTTCTCCTATGTTTCTACTCATGGATTGAAGAATCTAGTGACATGATGCTTAAATAGAATAGCTAATAATCTGACCTCCATTATGACACCATGGCTACCTAGGAACTTGAATACTAACTGAAAACACAGACCACTCTTTAAAATTGACAATGACATAAAATTAATAAATATTTACATGTATTACCTTAAATAAGCTCCATGTTTTCTTACATAAGACTTGATTGACTGCTTAGATGGAAAGGAGGTACTTGTCAAAATCTCCCTTTTCCTTGAATATTGGGCCCAACTCAGCCCCTCTTCACCACCACCCTCATTAGATTTCATTACCATGACTCCATGAGTCAGCTGCTCTGGAACCCTCAAACATCATTCTATCCATAATGGCTTGATCCTTTCTTTAGTTAATTCAATGTACAAAACCAATTGTCAAAAGCAAATTTTTATGAGGATTCAGAAAATATATAGGATTAAACTGCCAAAAAGTGTTTTATAAGCTGTAAAGAAGGAATTGATCAAGAAATTTTAAGTAATAGAAACTAGTTGAGTTAGGTCAGGAGGCAATGAATTTATCTAAAAAAAGACAACATATAAAAATCAGCAACACAAGAAAAGCCAGCATACTAAAGTAAAGAAGCTGAAAAAGCTATGGAACTTTACTAGAAAAATGTGAAAATAAAAAAAGCATTAGAAAAAGGTAACTATCAAGTTACTACAGAATTCAAAATTTTATGTGGCAATATAATATAAAGTTTATAGAGGGATGGATATATATATATATATATATATATATATATATATATATATCAAGAGGGAGTAACAATTTCTTTCTAAATTGTTTTTACATTTTAGTGTACACAATGCTTATGTGATCATTTGATACAAGTGTGCTATGAAATGTGTATATTCTCAAATTCATTCTCCTTTTTTTTTTTTTTTTTAAATTCAAAACCATGTCTATTTTTCTAACTGGTAATAAACATTCTTTCTAACCAAGCTCTTCTGAAAAAGTACTGGTGGCAGCTAGAAAAAAGGTACCTAATCAACTAGGATTTGTTAACATAGTCAAGAAAATGGATTAAAAAAAAAAAAAAAAGTAACCCTTGCCCTCAGATTCCTTTAGGAAATGTCTGGTCTGACCAATCCAGTAAATTATTTATTCTCTATCATCTCCTTTCAACTAAGAGCTTCTATCTCTTTAGATACTAAGACCATGGGTATTCTGAATCTCCACTCTCAATATATGCCAGATAAAATTCTACCTTTCCCTATAGATATTTCTAAGAACTCTTGCTTCCTTCTTCCCCATTTTGCTAGCTAGCTATATATATATATATATATATATATATATATCAATGTGCAGACAATAAATTTGTCCTTGAGTGATTCAGAAGCCTGTTTCTTCTAGTACACAACAAATCAGGTCTGGGTTCAACGTAATTAGATCTTCTAGTAAATGAGGTGGTTCCATAACTAGAACTAGGAAACTTAGTGGCCACAGCATTATCCTCTCATAAACATGACACTGTGATTCAGGACATGAACATCAAGATCTCAACACTATGCCCAGAGAATCAGAGAATACCCTCAGCCCACGAATTGCTGACCAGGATATATGTCTAGATGTGGGAGTTCACATGTTAAACTCCATATTGTAGCAAAAACAGACTTCCAATGGGAGAACTATGCTGGAAGCAGAGAAACCAGATAAGGAATATTGGGAAATTTTAAGGTTTTAAACTTACCAGGACATGCACATTCATACTTTCAAAAGCTTTTCACTCTTTTTTTGAGTAAATACAGCACTTAATCAGTAGTCATTGTCAATAAGTCAAATTGAAGTTCTTGTCTTTTGGTTTCCATTCTTTTTCAACCCTTCCATTTTCTATGGTCTGTGTTTCCAAACGAATCTCAAGCCTCCATTGGGAAGGAGCTGTATTTTATTTAATGAACAAACTGCCACCAGCTCATATGCTAAGGACTCTTCCTGTAGATCATCAACCAAATCCCATTCCCTAAGCCCCTAAACCCACTCATCCCCCCAAAACACTCCCCACCCTTCCCTTCTATGGAATACCTGATCCATAGAAAACATGTTTTCAGGTTAAAATCTTTTTTCCCAAACCTCCAAATTCTATCGCTAAGATCAGTCTCCATTTTGACAAACAGCTTTTCTGGCCACTCTTTCCAGCACTCACTGCACGTTGCTCATTTTCTCCTGACTGACAAGGTTCAGGTATGAATTCTACTCCTTGCTTCCCCCCCTCCACTTCCAAGTCGGTTTCAGATTCTCCCTCTTGCCAGCATCATTCAGTAAACTATAGACCTCCAAAACAGTCCCTCTTTCCTACCTATATGAATTCACAATCTTCTCCTCCCAAATCCCTATACTGATATTAGGGGTCTTCAACATACATATTGATACTACCTGATATACAATTATTTTATTAAACTCAGTTTTTCAAACTTATTCACTTCTTATAAAGTACTTCCAACTCCATTGCAGCACAGTCAGTCACAACATTAACCATTTCAAGAACTCGGAAATTCCCTTATCTATTGTCAAACTATTTGTGTTTCACTTCTCTGACTTCCAAAAGAAAATGCTGCTCTCTACCTAGATCATAATCAATAATAATCTCTTGATCCCTCAGTTCTCTCCCAAGTCATCAACCCTGGTACCATACCATCCATGGGGTTTTTCTTGGTGAGTAAAATAGTTTCTTGGGAGTTTGATTGTTATAGCAATAAACAGATTAATTTAGGTAGTACTGTCATCTTTATTATATTCACTCGACCTATCCAAGAGTACTTGATATTTTTTCCTATTACTTAGATCTGACTTTGTGTAGAAAGTGTTTTGCAGTTTTGCTCATATAGTTCCTGACTTTCCCTTGGCAGATAGATTCCCAAATATGTTATACTATCAACAGTTTTTTTTTTTTTTCCCCATAATTGTAACTTTTTGTTGACAGAACCCATGCCTGGGTAATTTTTTACATTATTATCCCTTGCACTCACTTCTGTTCCGACTTTTCCTCTCCCTCCCTCCACCCCTCTCTCTTAGACTTAGCAGTCATATACATGTTAAATATGACACAGTATATCCTAGATACAATATATGTGTGCAGAACTGAACAGTTCTCTTGTTGCACAAGAAGAATTGGATTCAGAAGGTAAAAATAACCTGGGAAGAAAAACAAAAATGCAAACAGTTTACATTCATTTCCCAATGTTCTTTCTTTGGGTGTAGCTGCTTCTGTCCATCATTGATCAGTTAAAACTGAGTTAGATCTCTTTGCCGAAGAAATCCACTTCCATCAGAATACATCCTCATACAGTATCGTTGTTGACGTATATAATGATCTCCTGGTTCTGCTCATTTCACTTAGCACCAGTTCATATAAGTCTCTCCAAGCCTCTCTGTATTCATCTTGCTGGTCATTTCTTACAGAATAATAATATTCCATATCATTCATATACCACAATTTACCCAACCATTCTCCAATTCAACAGTTATTTTAAATGGAATTTCTCTTTGTATCCTTGCTGTTGGATTTTGTTAGTGATGTATAAAAGAATGTTGATGACTTATGTGCATTTTGTATCCTGCAACTTTGCTAAAGTTGTGGATTGTTTCTAACAGTTTTTTAGTTGATTCTCTAGGGGGTTCTCTAAATATACCATCATATAATATACCATCATATAATCTGTAAAGAGTGATAATTTGGCTTCCATTATCCACCTAATTCCTTTAATCTCCTTTTCTTCTCTTATTGCCAAAGCTAGAATTTCTAATACAATATTGAATAGTAATGGTGATAGTGAGCAACCTTGTTCCACCCCGATCTTGCTGGGAATGGTTCCAGTTTATCCCCCTTACATATGATGCTTGCTCATGGTTTTAAATAGATGTTACTGACTGTTTTAAGGGAAAGTCCATTTATTCCTATACTGTCTAGTGTTTTTAATAATGAATGGGTGTTGGATTTTATCAAATGCTTTTTCTGCATCTATTGAGATGATCACATGGTTTTTGTTAGTTTGGCTATAGATACAATCAATTATGCTAATAATTTTCCTAACACTGAACCAGCCTTGCATTCCTGGTATAAATCCTACTTTGTCATGATGTATTATCTTTTTTTTTTTTGTACTCTCTTTGATAATATTTTATTTAAGATTTTTGCATCAATACTCACTAGAGAGTTTGGTCTATAATTTTCTTTCTCTGTTTTCATCCTACCTGGTTTAGGTTTCAGTACCATGTCTGTGTCCCATGGGGTTTTTCTTGACAAAGATCCTAAAGTGGTTTGCCATTCTCATTCTCCAGTGGATTATTTTGTCAGAACATTCCACTATGACCACCTGTGTCCATTTGGGCAACCTTATACCCACAGTTTCATTTAGCTATATACTTCCTTTTTTTTTCTCCACAATGAATCCATTAAAATTCCTATTATGCTCTTCCCATATTACTGATTGTGCCCTACCAAGAAAATCTTAATTTATCACTCCTAACACCGAAGGCCTTCAATCTTACACACCTGCTGAAAGAAGAAAATCTCACCATCACTTTGGTCTTCTACAACTCTGTTAAATAAACTCAATTGAGTACTCACTACTGCTAGAAGGCAGTCTTTCTACACTTCCCTAAATATCTCATCCTACAAAAAAATTCCCCAAACCTTTTCACATCCCTCCTCTAATTTTTTATGTTTCTCTTGTTTTTTTTTTTTTTTTTTTAAATTCTCTTAAGGTAACAACCTTGTTTCATGTTTATATTGGAAAAAATTGAGGCCATCACTGAGAACTATTTTTCTTCCTCCTCTTCATCTCACACATCACTCAGCTGTGCCTTCTGCTACTCTCTCCTTATCACTGTTGCACACAAAGTGGCCACCCTACTCCTTGTCAAAGCCCTCTGTACCTGGCACAATTCCATCCTATTTCCTCCAGCAACTTGTTGCCTCTTTTATCTTCACTGTCAGATTTCTTGTTCTCTATTCATATAGCATTGACTAAAATTACTCTTTCCAAATGTTACCAATTATCTTTAATATCAAATCTTGGTCTCAATCCCCCTTCTTAGTGACCTCTCTGCAAAGTCTTTGACATGCTGACCACCAATGTTTTTTCCCTTTATACAATCATTAGTTTCAAGAGATCTACTCTCCTGATTCTGCTCCAATCTACCTGACCATTCCTCCTCCTCTTTTAATGGATCTTTTCTATATCAATAAACTAAAAATGGGTGAGCCCCACAGGATTTTATCTTAAGTTCTTTTATTTCTTCCTGCTATACTACTTAACCTGATGTTCATATCAATTTGCATGTATTTAGTATTTAGTTATTGATGATCCACAATCTATATTAACCTTTCTGCTGAATTCCAGTTTCAAATCTACAACTGCTCAATGGACATCACAAACTGAGTTTTTTCTAAAAACTAATATCATCCATTCCTACCCCATTTTAGTTCACCCAAGACGTCAAATATCTAATACGTCCATTGGACTTATCTTTTGTCACCAAACACATTTGCAGTTTAGCCTCCTCCTTTTGCCATAGGCCAGGCAGTTTCATTGACACAACTTGTAGGTGTCTTTTATTTCTCCCCACTACAATACTGGATTGCCTTCTGGTCTCAGAGGCTCATCTTCCAATGTAATTTTTTTTTTATTATCTTACTGTCCATAAGATTTTCATATCAAAGATACTGAAGTGATTTGTCATTTCTTTCTCCAGTGGATCACCTTTTGTCTTCTAATTTTAAGGAAGTTATATTTGTGTAAACTGTTTGGTTGTTTTTGTAAAAATTCAAGCAATTGCTGAAGCACTACAATTAGATGATATTCACTCACTTGAAGGATAGCAAAATGAAGAGAAAATGAAAACAACAAGATACCCCCTGCAATTTAAGGATTATATAATGGCAATGAGTTTTAGGGTGTGTCACAAGATGGAAAGGATTCAAAGAGCAACCAGAATTTACTCCCATGAACTTTTTTATTTTACTCTTTGGTGAAAGTGATTAGGGGACAACAATGTTAAATCCTCCCCTGGAGTAAAATTTGAGTTTTGGAAGAATTTGAGGTATTACACAAATGAACCAAGTACATTCCAGAAAATCTGTGGAGGGCAATAACGCGTGCTACATGTATTGTTTAAAATATTTCGACTCTTATCCCATAACAGTGAACCGGAAATTTATTATGAAATTTCAAATGAGAGGCCCCTAGACATTTCCCAAAAGTAGCAAAAATTGTTACTGTCTGTATGTGGCAAATTCAATACAATTACTGGCTTAGATGAGTCTTTGATTTTGTTGGTTCTCTATTTTTGTTTTTTCCTCAACTTAGGCAGGCAATCCTGAGCTAACTTGAAGATAACTGGAAGCAATAGGAAGTTTCTGATGGAAGAGAAAGACTGTTGGCAGATGACTGATCTATTAAAGAGACTTTTTGAGCTGTTTGCTTATGCTATTCTAATCTTTGTTTCAAATCTATAAAGATCAAGTATGAATAAAAAGAAGAGATATGAATATATTACCAAACCACCTCTTCATGGAGGAAGTTCATAAGTGATGCACATTATACATCATTTTTTGTTCTCAATATATTGATAAGTGTGTTCATTTTTTTCTCATTTTAATATTTTAAAATACCATTTATTATATAGAATGTATGTTTAAGGAAGGGAAGGAGTACTTGGGAAAACTGTAATGCTGCAAAAACAAAAGAAATAAAAACTCATAAAAGAATAAACTTTTTCATTTATTATTAACTAAGTTGTTATATTTCACTTTAAGATAAATGCCACAGGACATTTTACATAAGAACCTGAAATCATTATACTGACTTCTGACTTAGCTTACTTAAGATAAAACCAGAATCAGGTTACATCATGTTAGTTCTCCTATTTGTTGACTATCATTCATTATCCTCCACACACACTTCAGGGCTCCCCCCAAGCAGATAATTTTTAGGGCACCTTTTCTAGACCCTTTCTTACATCAGAAGGTGTGAACAACGTAATCCTTAAAAGGCTGCTCAGACATACAAAGGACTGCAAAATCCCACTGCTACTTCCAGTGACAAGACTATCTAGGGCCTGTGCCACCTTAGTGCAGGGTTGTGACTACAGCTCCCAGGATGCTCACACCAGCTGCTTTGTCACTTGCCTGTTGCCATAGGATTTCAATGAAGGTTAAAATGGCAAAATGGTATGGATGATATTGTATGCCTTCATGTATACATTAAATTGAAGTGAAGCAGAGTTGCATGAAGTCATTGGTCTCACTCTCTTCCAGTCACCACAATTCAGTGGCGGACAGAGTCAAAATAAGTAGTGATGGCCCGAGATACAGTGGGTTACCTTGGCATCTTTAATATCTAAGCAAATTCATAACACTAGCTTCAGTTGCCTTCATGGGCACTGGAACAAATTATTCTCAGCTGCCCATTCCACCAGGGATGTCTTCCCATGCTTGGGTTAGACTCTTCCTTTAAATGGCTGACAGGTCTGAAATCCCAAAAACAGTTTGCTCGGGTGAGGCTGCTATGCACATTACAGATTCTTGGAGCCCTAGGTGAGAGTTGGGTCAATCAGGAAGACACTAAAGATGGAGAAAAGCACTGAAGAAGGCTCCACAGCCCTCACACCACGGGTACTATTCTTCCACCAGCTCAGATAAAAGTACCTATATAAAAACATTTAAAATTGAACATAAAATCCCATTTACTATACTATAAGGTACTTGAGATAAAGATTGCCTCATTTATATTTTTGGTATCTCTGGCACTGACTGGCATATACTAGACTATAAATGTTTCATGAGGAGACACAATGTTAAGGAAGATATACAAATAAGAAAAATTATAATAATTCAAGGAAGAAGTGATGTGGGCCTGAACTAAAGGAGTAGTGGTATTAAATGGATAGAAGAGAACAAATATAAGAGGCAAAAGGCAAAAATAAAGGTGACTTGCAAAATAAGTGGATTTGAAAGCAGAATTAAGAATGACTCTTAAGATGTTTAAACATGAATGAATTGAAAGATATAGTGGTAGCATGAAAAAAACAAGAAAATATTAGGAAGAAAATGGAGAGAGAAAAGGAAGACAGTGAGATTATGCTTTTTAAGACGTGCCTACTTGGAATGCTAACATGACATCGTCCCTGATTGTCAGTGGAGCATTATATTCAAAAAGCAGCTGGAAAAATCACACCTAGAATTGAGAAGATTTTTTGTATCAGGATGTATATACATCGGGGAGTCAGCTGCATAAAGATGATAATTGAATAACCAAGTGAGATAACAAAGAGAGAGAAAGAAAGGATAATATATGGATCTGGTTCGATGAATACCCATACATATAAAAGGAAAAGTAGTACATTATGACTCAAGAAAGTAAACTAAGAAAAAACAATCAGACATATAGGAGAAAAAAAATGTAATGTTCCACAAGTAAGGAAGAGAAAGAGGTTAAAAACAATATACAAACCTGGAAAATTAAAACACAAAGAATGCTATTTTTTTTAAAGCACTAGAATGAGCAATTAAAAATGACTGATAACTCTGAGGACAATGAGATGATCAGAAGGGAAGATAGTTATCAAAGTGAAGAGAAGTTACTATAAAGTTATACAAAGTTGAGTGAAGATAACTTTGTCTAGGAGTTTTCTAAGAGAATGCTATCAAAGGCAAAAAGAAAGATGGCCTTATCAAGTAAAACCAGGTACCTCCTCCTCAGAAATGCTAAGAAAAAGAATTGAGGATGATAAAACAACTTTGAAGGGTAGAAGTAGTGTAAAAAACAAACTGGCATATGGCTTCAATTTTCTTAGTAAAATGGTATTCAGGTGTCTCATGAAGGGATAGGCAAGGGTAGAGTAAAAAGTAAGAATGTTTTGAGCATTTCTTATTATGATAATTAAGTGTAGGGAAAAAGTAATATTAACAGTGAGGGTCCAATTAGAATTGGAGGGGAGGGGAGAGGAATCAAAGTACTTACAGGAATTGGGCAGTTTTGTGAAAGCACTTCAAAAAGCATTTAGGATCATAGGAATAGGATGGGTTGACCACGGATTAGGGGTTTGAAAGGATTAAATGTCAATTAGACATAAAAGCTCATATCTTCAAAGAAAGAACAAAGTACAAGGGAAGTGATCAACTCTTAAGGTTGGGGAAGACTGAAAGTGAAACTAGGAAAGAATGATGAAGAAATGAAAAAAAACAGAATGATTAGAGAACTTAATGATTACAAAGAAAAAGTTTAGGAGGATCATAAGAAAACATAAGTCAAATCACAGAATCCAAGCAACTTCATTTTGTAGATTAAAAAAATTAATCCAATAAAAACTAAATAAACTGAACAAGAGCACACAGTTGACAAAACTAAAATTTGAACTAAATTATAATGAATCCTAATATAGTTCTGTTTCCACAGCACAAAAATGAAAAGAGAGGAAGATATGAGGATGGTATGTCAAAGTTCAAGATCATGAGTAGCAACGTAGGGTTAATTATGAGATTTAAGGCATGGAAATATCTGAGTAGTTGAGGGTAAATAAAGATAGCTTACAAATTAGGAGACTGTTGAGGTATTTGAATGCCTTGGAATATTACTGTCCTTTAAAGAAATGAAAGCCAGGCTGATTTCAGAAAAACTTGAACAGATTCATATGAACTGATATTGTGTTAAGAGCAGATCTAGAGAAGCATTGTACACTGTAACAGCTCCTCTCCCCAATAAACTTAGTTAGGATGGAAAATGCCAACCACATTTAAAGAAAGAACTATGGAGACTAAATGGGAATCAAAGTATACTCTATTTTCACATTTTATTTCGTTTTTTCTTTCTTTTCTCTTCTGAATTTCTTTCTCAACATGACTAATATGGAAATTGTTCAAAATGACTGTATATGCATAACCCATATCAGATTGCTAGCTGTCTTGGGATGAGGAGAGCAATAAAAATGTTTAGAACTCAAAATTTTACACAAGTGAATATTGAAGATTATCTTCACATGTAATTGGGAAAATGAAATCAAAAGGTAATTTGATCAAAATGAGAAATTAGTAAATTACATTATATTCTCTGTCTCTGTGTCTTTGACAGAAGAGAGGTTATAAACAAATGACAATACAGAGAGGAATTTTAAATGGCAATAAAAACAAGGTTTCTATAGTACTACTGCTCTTAGCCAAGTATGATTAGGGAGTTGAGAGACGAGAACAGGTTCTTGTACCTTCCATAGAGGGTATAGCCTTTCACGGAGTACAACATCAGTCAAAATAAGATGATGGAAACTGAGTTTAATAAAGAGGATTCTGGTTTGTTTGTTTGTTTTTAAAAGAGGGGAAGAGGCAGGAATTGAGATATGGCTGAGCCTGATAAGGATGTGAAAATAGACAATGGTAGAAGGAAAAGCAGATTGCTGCTTCAGCAGATGGTGACACCAAGCTACTTAGAAGAGCAGGTCCTAGGCACAAAATGAAAGAAAGACCCTACTGATGGTACTCTTTCCTTTGCATCAATCCACTTTAAAAAAAAGAAAAAGAAGAAGACAACAATATTGGTTTTGGAGACGGAGATTAAGAATACAGAAAAATCAGATAACCTAGTGATTGGTTCTTCAGAGGCTTTGCTCAATTTGGCACTTTTATTTAAAGATGATACAAACCCCAAAAAAGAAAACTTTTTTCCCAGTCAGGAAGAATGTCTAAGACCTTAGGACTTCCTGGTCTCTGAATGTTTTGTAGTTAGAAACAGCAATGTGTTAATATTTTTAATGGATTCATGATGAATCTGACACATCTGACAGTAAATTTAAGGCCTCTAAATCAGGTATCTTAGAGGAACTAGTAAGAGAGCTCTTTACAGTCAATTAATTATGTCAAAGGGAGAGTAAGAGGACAGGAACCTACATCAATAATGCATCTTTTAATCTGAGTATTCAATGGTAATACAGGGCTAAAGTGTTAACAGGTTTTCAAATGGTTTGTAGGAAAAGGTATTGTCTCTTCACAAAGATACTATCTCAGACAAAGATATAGAATCTTGAAGCAAGTATTACATTGTCAAACTGCCACCAGTTTCTTTTTTGGAGTGTGTGATATTATTAGGTACAAGACATGACCATGATCAGTGCCTTCTGGCTCTCTTCAAGGGAAAAAACTCTAAATACTCACCATTTTAAGAAATGTTTCATTCAGAAAGATATTAATTTTAAACTATTTTAAGATTAGATTGAAATAACATAAATGGTTCAACATCAATTTAGAAAAAATTCTCCAAGAATCTATGTTTGGGTTTGGCGCTAACATTTTCATCAATGATATAGATAAAAGCAAGTATTTTCATAAAACTTATAAATTATACAAAGATGACACTACTCCTTTGGGGATAATAAAAATTCAAATTCAAAATGATCTTGATAAGATAAGACTCTAAACAAAGAAAGTATCTACCTCAAGGGAGTTACATTCTACTGGGGTAAATCTTCAAACACATGGGAATATTGTCAGGCAAGGTTATTTTTTGTTCATGAATTTACAATGACCTATGTGGTCTCTTCCCCCCCCCCCCCCAATATGTATGTTGGTTGAGGGGCCAGTCCATACAGCAGGTACAACATATACTCATGATTTTAATCCATTCTAGAGGTTGTAGGATCACATATTTTGGTGTATATATTAGAGAAGGTATTTTTCCCGTTTCAGGGGCAATTAAAATATGCTATAATTTTTCTGTCTGATTACTGCTGGGGTGACAATAAGTTTTTAATGATCTGAGAAATGAAAAATGAATAAGCATACTCAAAAAAAATTTGAGTGAAAAAAGTCTTCTCTCCTCTAGATGCTTTCTTTCCCTCTTCTGTTATTGCTATTATTGTGAAACAATCAGGGTTAAATGTTAAATCAGGGTTTTATATATTTATATTTCAAATCAGGTGCTCCTGAATATAAGGCCAGTACTTTATCCCCTGCACCACCGAGCTGTCCCTCCTTGGATGTTTTCAAATGACAAGGACTGCTTGTCCTAACAACTATGAGGCATGGTTCTGTGCAAGAGGTAACTAGATAGTTCAGTGGATATAGTGTTCAGTCTTAAGTCATTAAAACCCAAGTTCAAATCCAGGCTCAGATATTTAACTAGCTGTATAAACCCTGGGTAAGTCACTTAACCTGAACTAAAAATGGAAATATTAAACCACGCCAGTATCTTAGCTATGATGATAGTTTTGATATGCTATGTATCCAACAGGGTGACAAAAAGTCAGAACAACTGCAGTCAAGAACACGTGCACTTCTGCAACTTTTGTCTCAGTCTCCTCCCACCCCCCTCCCCCCAGGAATAATTATCCTCATGTGAAAGGGCACAGATGAGTGGTGATACTCAGATCCATCAGATTCCACTGCTAAATGTAGTCCTGAAGAAAGTGGCATAATCCACTGTTATCTAAAGTTCTTCATGGTATAAGTAGCAGAGCCCAATTAGAAGATCATGCTTCAATCCTGGAAAATAATTTGCTTGAATCAACCCAATAACAAGATAAAACAGAATCAGATCAAAGGATTGATTTGTCCATTAATTATATCACATACATAAGTAAACACAGGGAAATTTTCAAATGTAGAAAAGAACTTCTAGGACAAAGAAATATTCCCCACCAACAAATGGAAGTTTGTTTTTATAGAAAGCACTTCAAATAACTTTGGGTTCAATCTTCTCAGGGAACAAATTAGTTCAAGACAGGAAGGTGTGCCTTCTAATATATTAGGTGGAGATTGTGCTCTGGTCTTTCCTATATTTTCTTAGAAATACCACTTTATAGGGGCAGCTAGTTGGTGTAGTGAACAGAATACCAGCCCTGAAATCAGAAGGACCAAGTTCAAATCTGGACTCAAGACACTTAAAACTCTTTCTGGCTGTATGACCCAGCGTCAAGTCACTTAACCCCAATTGTCTCAGCAAAAAAAAAAAAAAAAAAATCACTTTGTGAAGTTAGTTTATGGTAATGATCAAAACATATTAAGGATTGGACTACTGAGCAAAATAGTTGGTTCTGATAATACAAATTTATTCTAATATGCATGATTCTCTCAGATTTTCTCTCTCACTAGCATAAAAGAAAATTCTCAAGTATTCAAGTTGCCATCTACAAGCACAGAAATAAAAAATACTGAGAAAGCAGAAAATTGAACTATTTCACATTAACTCAAAAATTATGACCCTTTCTGCCAATCCATTCCATTTTTATTCCCCCCAGGATAAAATATCATATTTATTGTCTGTCTTCTAGTGTTGTAGGAGATACATGTGGAGGATAATCATCCTCACCCCGTTTTTTCCACCACTGAGAAAGCCATGGCTCCCATATCTCTCCCAAATTGAATGGATGCTATTTTGCCAGCCTTGCTCAACCCAAGCAGCAGTTTTAGGGAAAGGCCAAGGCCATTATTTAGAGGTTTTGTACTATCAGACGATTTTTAAGAATAGATATGATTATAGCAGAATTAACTATAATTGAAATCCCAGCACTTTTACACTTATTCCCTAGAACTCTAAAATCCATCTACTCTCCAATAATCCAGTCTATTAGTCCAGTGTTGGTTTAAAAATTTCTAACATGCAGAAATTTTATCTTAGAAATAAAATAAAACCAGAATAAAATGTCACTTTTACAAAATTAAACAATTTCCATAATTGAGCTTCATATTCCCAATTCAAAATTCCAATCAAAAACACATGAATATATATGAAATCACATCCCTCAACTGCCTTACTGTCACTAACTATATCTAGGCCTAAGCTCCAGACACATTCTCTCAACTTCATTCTCCAGTAAGCTCCATTCTTTCCTGAATCATATCAACTTGCAACTGTTCTTTTTCCATACAAAATATCCTTTACTTGAATAACACTTCCCTATATATCCTAATAGAATATAAGCTTTTTGAGGGCATTGTCCATTGGTTGGCATTAATAAGCACAAAACAAACAAATTTACATATTTCATAGGATCAAAAGATCATAGATATAGATACAAGGGTGATGAGAAGGCCCCATCATATTATTTTAGAAATGGAGAAACTGAAACAAGGAAAATAAAATGACTTGTTCAAGACCATACAGGATATATATTAGCAGAGGCAGCATATGAACTTAGATGCTCCAAATTAGTAGCTAGAAACAAAATCAAGGATATCCAATGCAACTACATTTGGGGGAAGGAAAAAAAAAAAAAAAAAAAAAAAAAAGAATGGATCACATTTTGAGTTATGTAAAAAATATCTAGATATCAAGAAACTCACCATCATAAAAAAAAAACCCACAAAATTTAAGGAAATTGAATTAAAAATAAGGTAATCAATCAAAAGAACTAAAAAGATTCTAATGGAATATATAAGAAAGAAAATGCTTCTATTAATAGTACTAATATTAGGATGAGAAATAGGGAAATATCAGAATTGTATTTTACACACACACGTAATTTTAAAAAACTACATTAAGGATAGAAATCATAATTAAAGTGATAACAAGTGATAAGATCATGAAGAAAAGATGAAGAACATTGTGCAAGGGCCAGAGAATCAAGGGAGGAAGAAAATTCAGCGATAAAAAGATGAGAGATAAGGTTAAAAGAACTAATCTGAACTCAAACAAAATACAATAAATTTTTGAGACATGGACCCCCTTTTTAAAAATGTAGTGATCGTAACTGCATAAATTATGTGTGTTATGTATGTGTGATATAGATAGATAAATTAATATAAACCAAAGTTCATGGACTCACGTTAAGAGTCTCTGTACTAAAAGATCAGATTCTGTTGGTTCTATGGAGGCAAGAGATGTGTGTGTATGTATCTCTTTTAAAGCTCAGAAATAAATTTTTTTTTCATTTCAAGGAATGCAAGAACAGGAAAACCTATTATAAATATGCAACTGGTCTGACTAGATGGGAATAGAATAAAGAGTTAAAGTTAAGCTATACTGGGAAACTGATTTTACATTCTAGGGATAAAAAAGATACAGAAAACAAAGTCTGATTCTTTAACTTCTATTCTGCCTACACAAAAAGATAAAGTGGACTGTTCAATCTCTAACACTATCAACAATCTAAATGAAACACAACATTCCTTCTTCATATAATTAAGTTTTTAGTTTGTTTAAATTTCTCTAAACACATCTTCCTTTAAGGTTTTCAGAATACTTATGAATCATGGAATCACTGTACTGACCACTTAACCTTGCCATAAAGTCTTTACTCTGCCACTTCTAGAATTATGTACTCTCTTTCACTTTCATTCCTTGGCAAAGAAAATGCTAATTGTTGTTATACAATTCTTTATCATATTGCCAACACCTTAGCTTAAACTATCCTAAATGTCTCTCTCTTAAGTGTTAATGACCTAAAATAAGGTATTCTCTACTAACATTTGGCTTTATTTTACTGACTGCATATTTATCTTTTACATATCTATCATCATCAATATCATGTACTTATAGTTTTCCTAGCAAATAAATACATGTAGGCAATTAATTGCTAATAAATGTTTCTTTTCTAATGACCATAAAAACAGAGTTTCAAGGGACCTTGTAGATTATATCTTGCTCAACACTAAGTAATAATTTTACATAAGAAATAACAGTTAAAAAAATTTAGTTCTCTTGAGAATTCAAAAATAAAATTACTATTCCTTACCAAACCAAACTTAAGATTAATAATTTAAGTATATATTATTTCCATTAGTCAAGGAAAATTTTGCTTATTCTCATGACTAATCAAACAACTTTTTTTTTCAAATTTTCTGATGATTCTAGAAATAATATTTTTTATGATACATGTTAACATTAATGAGGACAAGGAACTCAAGAAAGGAGAATGCAGTTTTTAACAATGTACTAATTCCTTTTCAAATTTAAGTTCTATGAAAATATTTGATACATTACCAAATAAGTCATATTATACTGACATATTAGTCTCCTCTGAAAATCACCTTTTCCTACTGTTCAAAGTCAGATATTTTCCCAAAAGTTTTTTGTTGCTGTGAAAAGGGATCAAAAATTCTTATTTCTGAACATTTTGGTTCTTGGATAATATACAAAAGGTTTATCACTTAAAAATGATAGCTTTTGAATTGCTGATATAAACTCCAACATTATGCATGTTTAAGAAACTAGACAAAATAACAATTTTATTTGGAGGCAGGGAAATAAGAAATAAAAACCTACCTTTAAACTAGACTCATAGTCTGTATTCACTTTGAACATTAGCCCAAGTCGTAAATGAATTTCCTTGGCTCGACAAAAGCTGGGATCAACATAAAGCACCTCCTGAAATGCTTTAATTGCCCTGGAATAAATAGACATAAATGATATCACTTTTTTTTGGCAATTTATTCACATGTATTTGCTATATAAATCATATTTTAACTCAATACAATTTTAAATCTAGAAAAAATATTTGTGGAGCACCTACAATATGCAAAGCACTGCTTTGGTCATTGAGTAGTTATTGACAGATCCAAAACGAGGTCTTTTATTCTGCACCTTGTGCCCCCACCCCTTCCTACAATAATTTGAGGAGGAAGGGTAAAAAAAGTACTTCCTCATTCATACAAAATGCTGACAGAAATATCTTCAAAAGATTATTTAGAAGAAAATGGAAAAGACTAGCTCTGCAGGTGACAGAAATAGTAGCCAATGTGAATATACTAAACAAATGTGAGATACCAATTACCACTTTTAACAGGGGTGTCATTCTCCAATTATTTGATTCTTTTCTCACCTAAACAAAATCATTTGGGACTTGAGAAATTTACAGAAATCTGTTTCCCAGATTTTTTTTTTTAAATCATTGCTGTATTATTGACTCCTGTCTAATATATCCTTTAAAAGGAGATAAACCAGAATCTAGGTTATGCTTACTGACTTCACCTGAAAATCCCTACATCTATTGCTTTGTCTTTTCCATATACCATGAAGGAGAAACAGTACAATGCAGGAGGTCATAAGCAAGGATGACCAAAAGACCCTCATGCATGACTCACGCATTAGTCACAGAGCCCAGAGGCAGTCACTGAAGGTCTCTGAACCTCAGCTTCCCCACCTCTACAACAAAACCTATCAGATGAGAAAATAAATTGAAAGTATTTGGTAACTTCAAAGCATTTTATAAAAATATGTTATTAGGCCCATTTGAGCATAACAGGCAAAACAGGTTCTCTTTTATTTTTTTCTCCTTTTCTTTTTAATGGTCTAAAATCAGGGGTCCTCAAACTACAGCCCGCGGGCCAGATGCCACAGCTGAGGATGTTTATCCCCCTCACCCAGGGTTATGAAGTTTCTTTATTTAAAGGCCCACAAAACAAAGTTTTTTGTTTTTACTATAGTTCGGCCCTTCAACAGTCTGAGGGACAGTGAACTGGCCCCCTATTTAAAAAGTTTGAGGACCCCTGGTCTAGATAATAAATAATCTCTGGGGGCTCAAATTATTTTGTCCTGAGAACAGTAAATGGATCAATAGTCTAAGCACTTCCTATCATCAAAATACTTCCACAGAGCTAAACAATTAACTTATAATCACCCACTATTCCTAGTAGTCCAAATAAATAAGAAAGATTTTTTTTTTTTTAAATTGGAGAGGAGAATAGAGAAAAGAGTAAGAGGAGGAGATCAAAAGGGAAGAGAGAAAAATAAAACCAAACGATAAGAAAGGTAAGCTTAAAATTTGGAGAATCACAATTATAAAATCAGAAAAGACCTCAGGTTTATATCTAGTCTATCCCATATAACTAATTTCTTTCTTTTTTTAATTTGAAAAAGCCCAGCTATAAAGTATATATTCAAACTTTGCTTAAATATGTTGTCACCTAGTTGAGTTTCCAATTCTAGTTTTCAATAGGCATAATAATATTTTTTCAGCACATTAATGTCCTGAATTTATCTCCATCACTTCTGTTTTTCATGCAACCAAAAGAAAATGAATCCTTTTTTTTCACAAGATCTTCAAATAACCAAAATGCTAACCCTCTCTCTCCCCTAAGTCTTTGGTCTTTCCAGCACAACATTCCCAAGTCTTTCAAATACCTTTCTCGAGTCTTGCAGCGCTCTTCTGTTGTTAATGGACTTTAAAAGATTACTAATTAAGCAATCACTTCAGTCACTTCAGGGGATGCAATTAATCTCAGTCACAAGATTTGAACTTAACTCTATTAATCTAGTTTTTTTTTTTTTTTTTTTTGCTGTACTGTCCAAAGAGCATTCATTTTGTACAAAATAAAAAGAATAAGTTGTTCATCAGGTTTGCCTACTCTGTCACCATTAACCATCACACCCATTTCAAGGAAAAATATTAACCTTTTTCGGATATTTTATTTTTCTTGATATCCATTATTGTACATCACTCTGAATTTAGGCACTTTTGCTGCAATTATTTTTTAAACTAAACTGTACTATGATTACTTTATCCATACTCTGCCACCCACCATTCCTTCAGTATTTTATATACCACCTAATATTCTGACCTGGGCATCCACAACAATGGACTGTTTTAGAATCCCTTTTCTTTTAGAAAGCATCCCTCCTCTTTTTGCATCATTGGCTTTGTTTGAGTCTTCAAAACTTAATTCTTTTGGGCTTTCCATTCCTTTTGGGCTAAAACTTTAGCTGTTCCTTTGAACCATCTGAAATTTGCTCTTCCACAATTTAGAGCATATGTCAAGTTATTCCAAGTTATCTTCTCTTTGCCTATTCTTGTGGGCAGAAATGTAATTTTTGTAGATATCCAACATTTATTATTTGGTGATTGATAAATGGTTGTTGAACTGAAACAGAATTAGGTTCTTCAACATCCTCCAGCAACTATTTTTTCCTATTGACAAAAGTCAGGACTAGAACAGAATATTCTATTGTTTCCTCAATTTTTTTTAAAGAATATTTTTGATAGCTTTTTTATTATGTCATTGACATATGTTCTATATTTTTAGATGTGAAAATTATTAGCTGTAGTTATGTGTCACAATGAATAGTGATAAACTTAAGTTAGGAGGACATCTTCCTGAGCTAAAATCTAACACACAGAGAGACAATTACAGATGCAAAATACAGCATTTTGAGAAGGAATCTATCTTTTCCTTTGTCCCTCCTTCTAAGGTCCAAGAAATTTCTTTCTCACCTCCCCAATTTATGAGAGCATTTTGTAGAAGTGATACTATGCCTTGCAGACAGCAAGCACAGGGGAAAACAGTATGAGGACACCATGAAAAGATAAACAAAGCACTAGACCCAGGGGTCCTCAAACTTTTTAAATAGGGGGCCAGTTCACTGTCCCTCAGACTGTTGGAGGGCCGGACTATAGTAAAAACAAAAACTCTGTTTTGTGGGCCTTTAAATAAAGAAACTTCATAGCCCGGGGGGGGGGGGGGGATATAAACATCCTCAGCTGCGGCATCTGGCCTGCGGGCTGTAGTTTGAGGACCCCTGCACTAGAGCATCAGAAACATGAACTGCGTTGGCCCCATGTCTTTCCCAAGTATACACCTCCCTAGTGCTATAGTCTTTTTATATATGCTACTCTTCCAAATGAAGCTGTATTTTACTTATGGGAGAAACACATGTTTTCAGAGGGAATATTTTCTTATGGCTATGCCATTTCATTCAAACTACTTTGCTTTCCATTAAATAACTCAACTCCCTTAACCACTGAAGTTGTAAAACCACAGGAGCTCATGAGCTTTAGTATTTTACCTTGAATTTGGATATAATTTGTAAATGAAAATGAGAGTGAGGCAGAGCCAAAGACTATACTGTAAGGAATTATAAAGAGTACTTCAGCTGCCACTACAGAAAATCAGTAACTTTTTTCTTTTTCTTTTCATGCAAAATTAATTAATCCCTTTTCTGGGATGTTTCCTTAATGTCAGATCATGTTTTTTTCTGAGATAAGTTTTATATGCTTGAATGCTTAAATACTAAATCTATTACATTACTGTGGTCATTAGGAATATGCATACTGATAAGCAGAATGAAGGTTACATTACTATATTACTAATGCCTACCTACACACCTTTAACAAATTTTTTCAATCATCCATAATCTAAACTTCTTGCTTATGACATAAATGTGGATAGTTTGTCTGAAATAATCCGAGTTAAAATCTTATCTTATAGGGAAGTCTTGTAATATGTCTGCCTCAGTTTTTTCATCTGAAAAATTTAAGTGATTATAATATCTAATATTCCTAGGATTACTCTTTAAATAAAATACAATAATACACTTTTTGGGTATATTCTGAGTTTATTTCTTTTCCTTTAAGCTATGCATTAACTAATAGGGAATGAGTTGATACCTTCAATTTGAATGGTTTATATGATATAGAAATCCATTGCTGTAGATTCACAAATGTCCTATGAAATATTACGGTGAATGGAACTGCCCGTTAGGATTACTGTCCAAATGAAGAAAATACTTTGTGGGTCATATATGACTCACATGAGAAGGATATTTCTGAGAAAGTAATCAAGATGACCGGATATTCACATGCTGCTCAAAATAACAGCTTTGGCTTTCAATGGAGTTAAAAACTATAAGCTAAAAATTCCTCATTGTAGAGAGATACCACTGAGGAGACAATCTATGACAGAATTCAGTGTTTTTAACACTGAGGAAATGGAAAGAGGAAGAGAGTTAATAAATGTTAACTGAGCAAATAGAGATACAAGACCCTCATTGCTAACTTTTCTCATTAAACGAAACATCCCAAATAATGGGAAATTTGCTTTTAACTATAAACTTGGATTCCCCATGCACTAAGAGATGTTTCCATACATATACTAATTGAAGTAGCATGTTGCCTATTGTCCAACACATTGCTCTCTCCTCAATAGACCACTTAAATTTCCTAAAAAAGTCTTGCAGTTTATTTTTTATAGTTCATTTTTCTCAATTTTTAATTAAGTTCTGCTTCATTTCTCTTTTTCCATTTTCCTTTCCCTCCCCTCTAAATTTACAGGATTCAAATCTGGCCTCAGTCACTTAACATTTCCTGGCTGTGTGACCCTGGCAAGTCACTTGACTCCAATTGCCTCAGCAAAAAAAATAAATCAACAAACTAATTAATTAATTAAGAAGAAAAAGATCGTTCATATACCATTTTAGTCATTGTAAATTTATTATTTATTTCACAGTTCACTGAATGGGGTTATAGCAGAGATGAAGGAACAAGTATAATAGCAAGATATAGGACACCAAGCATATTTTAGCACTTACTATGTGAACACTGTGCTTTATTTAAGTGCTATCTACAAATATTTCAGTTAATCCTCACAACTCAGTACGGTTATTATCTCCATTTTATAACTGAGAAAACTGAGGCAAAGGGTAAATTTTATCCAGGATCATACAGATAGTATCTGAGGCAAAATCTGGACTGTTTTTCCTACTATACCAAGCACTCCTTGTCCTGTGAAAACCTTTCATAAAATTTAAATTAAAAAAAGTCTTACATGTGATTTCTAAGTTTATATCTCTACTTTTATAACAAAATTCTATTATACACCATAAATTAAAATATAAGAAAGAAAAACTAGCACCTAGTACTTTACTAACTTTTACTAAAGCTTCAATACCTAGGATTTCTGATCTTTTATCTTTCCCTATACCAAAATATGTTAGTTAACCCAACAGAACAAACTATATAGGTTAGCAAGTTTTGAAAATTGTATTATATGGTTAAGTAGAATAAATATATAGGAAAAATCAATCTTTCTTCAAACTTTCATGTCTAAAAAGTATCTTTTTAAATTACTCTCTAATTCTTATTTCTGACAATTCACTGTAGGGGGAAAAAATTTTAAAAACAAACAAACAAACAAAAAAAAAAAAAAAAACACTAGACCTGAAATCAAGACCAAGTTTCAAATCTATAATTCCTATCAAGTCCAATATTTAATAAATAAATTTAAATTTTTTATGTCATTTAACATTCTTACTAAAGATATACTTTGTATTACATTAGTGTGAGGGTATTCATCCTTTATATTTACAAAGCTAAATAATAATAAATACTAATAAAGTATTGAAATTTTTTTTAAAGAGGCTTGTGTTTATTTGGGGGAATATTACATACATCAAATTGATATAGCTAAATTAAAAATTCAGAAATAATGACAGCCTAAATTGATTAATCAAATTCATAAGGGACAGGGATGAAAACAGGAACCAGGCAGGCACATCACTGGTGTTCTGAGAAATTACCTCTATCAGTGCACAAACTGTCAATTACTGTATATCTTGGAGAATTACCTATACCAGATACATGTCAAAAGTGGGATTTGAGGGTCAGCTAGATGGTGCAGGTGGTAGGCACCAACCCTGAAATCAGAAGAACTTGAGTTCAAATCTGGTATCAGAAACAAAACACTTACTAATTAGCTGTGTGGTCCTTGACAAGCCACTTAACCCCAATTGCCTCCAAAAAAACAAAACCAAAGCAACAACAACAACAACAACAAAAGTGGGATGTGAAGCCCTTAGTTTAAAAATCAGTTTTCTATTTACTGCACCAAGCTAACAATCATAAAATAATATTAAATTTAATGAAATCTAAATAAATTCAATAAGGATAAGTATCAAGAAATATATTTGGGCTTTTTTTTTTTTAATAAAAAATTGGTCTAGTCAACATTTCACAAAAAAAAAATCTAAAGGCATAAATGGACAGACTCAATATCAGTTACTAAAGGGACTTACGAGACAGTGACTGCTTTTGCTCTTTTTTTCTTTTTAATCTTCTGTTCATGGTGGCTGATGTGCCATTTACATACAGAAAGAATACAATGGGAATTGAATCATAACATTATTTTCACCTTTTTGTTTTATTGTTTTTTGCTTGCTTTTTTTTTCTAATTTTTTCCTTTTTGATCTGATTTTTCATATACAGCATGATAAATATGAAAATATGTTTAGAAAAGTTGTACATGCTTAACCTTTATTGGATTATTTGCTGTCTAGGGTAAGGGAGCGGGGATAAGAGGGAGAAAAATTTGGAACACAAGGTTTTGCAAGGGTGAATGTTGAAAACTATTTTTTTTATGTATTTTGAAAATAAAAATCTACAAATCACTATTGATCAGAGAAATGCAAATTAAGATAACTCTGAGATACCACTACACACTTATCAGATTGGCTAAGATGACAGGAAAAGATAATGTTGGAGGGGATGTGGGAAAACTAGGAGAATGATACATTGTTAGTAGAACGGTGAACAGATCCAACCATTTCTGGAAGCCAATTTGGAATTATGCTCAAAAAGTTATCAAACTCTGCATACCCTTTGACCCAGCAATATTTCTACTGAGCTTATATCCCAAAGAGATCTTAAAGGAGCGAAAGGGACCCACACTTGTATAAAAATGTTTGTGGTAGCCCTTTTTATACTAGCTGGAAATGAGTGGATACCCATCAATTGGAGAATGGCTGAATAAATTATGGTATATGAATGTTATGGAAATTATTGTTCTGAAAGAAACTACCATTAGGATGATTTCAGAGAAGCCTGGAGAAACTTGCATGAACTGATGTTAAATGAAATGAGCAGAACCAGGAGGATCATTATACACTGCAAAACAAGACTATACTATCATCAATTCTGATGAACATGGCTCTCCAACAATGCAAAGATTCAAACCAGTCCTAATTGTTCAGTGATGAAGAAAGCCATATACACCCAGAGAGAGGCCTGTGGGAACTGAGTGTGGAACACAACATAGCATTTTCATGCTTTCTATTGATATTTGATTGCATTTTGTTTTCCTTCTCAGATTTTTTTCCCCCCTAGAAATGATTTTTCTTGTTCAGCAAGATAACTATAAATATGTATACATATATTGGATTTAACATATATTTTAACATATTTAACATGTATTGGACTACTTGCTATATCTAGGGGAAGGGGTGGGGAGGGAGAAGAGGGAAAAATTTGCATCAGAAAGTTTTGTAAGGTTCAATGTTGAAAAATTACCCATGCATATGTTTTGTAAATAAAAAGCTTTAATTAAAACAATAAAATAAAATAAAAAGCTATTATTTTTTAAAAAGAACTATGAATTAACAAAAGGAGCTAATGCTGGCTTCAAAATACCCTAAAAGGATGCAGAAAAGTTTTCTGAAGTGTAACAGATAACATTAACAAATTCCTGGCTTTTACATTTTAAATGGATTTATTTGTTATATTTAAAAAAACACTGATAGACTGAAGTATTCTGCCCATTACCTGACAGAGACATGAAAAGATTTAGAGTATTGAACTACATATAATTTTTCCCCCCCAACACAACCATGAGAGTGATTTTGTTTTGCTTGAATATGAACACTTTAATGTAGTGGGTTTTTTTTTTCTTCCCCTTTTGTTTTCAATGTCAAGGAGGAGGAAAATAAGAGAAGAGGTTTTTGGTGAGGGGAGAAAAAATATAATTTTAAAAACTATAATATGTATACTTCTATTGTATTTCATCCTAATCTTTCCCAATCAAGACAGATATAAAGGTCTATTTTTCCATGTCATTTAAAAAAATATATAATAATGACATACAAGGATCAACTGGAAAAAAATGGAAATGGTTAGCCTGAAGATGATTTACAGGGGGAACAGAACCACCAAAAATCAAGTTATAAAGATGGGGAAGTAGATGGGGAAGTTGAAAAGTTTTCCCAAGTATAATGAGCTTCCTTAAGAAGTGATGGGTTAACCCCTGCTACTGGAAGCTTCTGTGTGAAGACTATATGATGAATTGACTGCTGATGTTATAGAAAGAACTGTTAATACAGTTGAGAAACTTCTGTTTTTAAAGTTCATATTCTGTAATATATGCTTCCAAATTCTCTAATAAAAAGCAATTCCTTCTAACATTTAAGAGTTCTTTAAATTGAAGTCTTTTAAACTGGAACTTTATTTTTTAAAATGTTTTGATAATTGCAATTCAAAAACTATTTTATATATTCAAAAATATTATTCTATGCAGATGAATCCACTGCAGCAAAAAAGTTAAGGACCCTGATCTAAACTGTTAAATGACTGACCAGTGAACAGAAGGAATGTTTCATCTAAAAATTACAACTAACTAAAATTAAATGGGATGCCTCCGGAAATAGTAGATTCTCTTGTTTGAGGTCTTCATTCAATACCTAGATGGCAACTTCCTTTAATATATTTTTAAAAGGGAATTTTCATCCATATATGGGATGGAATAAATGATCAGTAAAGTCTTTTCCAACACATTCCCTTAACTTTCACTTTGTCTCTCCCTCTTACTGGAAATATACTCAAATTGCAGATGTATCTTCCTCTTTCATGACTTTTAGACATTTTCATTAAGAAGCCAAGGAGACTGAAACACCCAGGCAACACAGCACTGACACTGATTAAACTAAATTAAATATTTAAGGTAATCAATGAAATGATTGGTTTCTGAGTATTATATCAAAGGATTTTCATAGTAATTTTTAATTTAGGCAACTTTTCCTGTTTAATTCTTTTATATCCAAAATATTTAACTATAAATTACAATTATGCCATAGTCTATGTTCTATTGTTTTTGGTATGTTGATAAATATTTTTGATATTTAACAAATTTTTCATATCTGTCAGGTTCATCTACACTGATATCACAATATAGTATTCTAATAAAGCTATATAAAACTAATTAACTGCTGGGGACTGAAATTATTTTCAACATTTTTGCAGTGAGAAATAACATTGCTATAAAGAGGTGTGTGTGTGCGTGTGTGCGTGTGTTTCAACAATAATTTCAAAGCATATCCAAAAGCTATGACTTTCCTGTTGTGATCTAGTTCAGATGGATCTGAATCGATCCCTGTTCAGGCACCAAAATGTTGTGAGCTTTTTCTTCTCAAAACGCAGCCAGGTGATAAAAGTTCAGATCTTGTATTATCTCCAATATAGCCCGGTTAGCTTAGAGGCCTATCTCTCTGCTTGGTTCTAAGAGCTCTCTCCGAATGTCGCCAAATCCAAAGGTCTGGTCCTTCAGCCTCTGCCTCTGCTTTCTTCAGCCTCCAGCCAGCTCCACTCTTCATGTCATTCCGGTGAAATCTGACCGAGAGCCTCTATCTGTTTCTTTTATCCAAGAGGGAGGAATTGTGGGATACGAGAGAAAGGGATTATGGGTTTTCTCCCATAGTGCTCTCTGGCCCAAAGAGCTTCAAGGGAAGTGTGAACTCACAAAGTTACAAAGTTTACTTTGTGAAGCTGGCATACTTGTGAACGCCAATGAGTAAAGGTGCAAACACAAGCATTGTACTAATTAGTTCTACTTAGTACCTTGTTTCAGGTTCTGCCCAAAACATCTTCTTGTAAGATTAGATCAACTCTAATTAGTTAGCAGTTTGTAAAGATTCCAACACTTTCCTTTTAATTTTTATAGAATGCTTTGTCTCCCAGCTCATATTTTAACACATAGCGCCATATGGACTAAATTTGTTGTTCTATAACTATCTTGTTTTTTAAAAATAATCTTTTTAATATATGAAGGTTTCCTATCAGATGATATGCCACTCAGTTTTTTATTCATAGTATTTGACATCTTTATCACATTGGCTAATCCTGTTGAATACTTTTGCTGGTACCTTAAGGATATTTTATAAATTTTTGTGTTACATTTACCATAAATATTTTCTCTGGCTACAATTTTCCTTTTAATAAAAATTATTTTGTTTTGATATTTGTCTTGTTCAAAACAATTTTTTATAACAAGAATAGAACACTAACGCCCTTACTCAAAGATAAAATGTCTTTATAAAATATATCAAACCTAGCTAGAACTTATTGTAGCATATAAAGTGAAATTTTGGAGATTTTTTTGGCCATAATGCTAACAAATTTTCCCAATTTCATTTATTCAAAAATGAAGGAATACTTTACCAACTTAAAAATTTTCTAGTTACTCAAACACCAATTTTAATATCTAAATAGTTTGTCCACAGTATCATTTCTATTCATTTCTATTTTTTGAGTAACAGAAGACAAACATTGCTTAAGTACTCTCCATGAATTAACCACTCCCACTCTCCTGCAGCATACCTCATGACATTGATTATATTTGTTTCATTACTTATTTATATTATAAAGAATGTGAAATGTCATTCTGTTTATATCTTCTTTTATAGCTACAGTAACAGTTTACTAGTTGTCTTCAAGTATTGTTATCTATAGAAAAAGGATTTCTTCAAAAGGGGGCACAAATAGACAGACACTTTCATTTATGTCTTGAAATAATTAAAGATAGCAAAGCAATGCTGGTAAGGCTACATTAAATGTCTCTAAAAAGAACTGTTAAATTGTTAAAATTTTTAGCAGAGCAATTTAGTTTTTTACTACAGCTTACGGAGGGGGAAAAAAATAATTATCCTCATAAAAATTGAGGAAAAGTCACAGTTCCTTTCCCATGGGACAGCATATTACTAAAATTAAGTGTAAAGTATTATGAAGATGAAAAGCTATATGCAAAGTAAATAGTTCCTAGAATAGTGCCTAGCATAAAATAAGATGGCTCTCTAAATAAATTCTTACCTATTGATTTATCTTCTATCGTTATTCTGGTGTAAGCATTTACTACCTAAATTCTTCTATTGAGTCTATTAAAATTCCTAGATGTACTTCCATGACCAATCTTAAAATGCTTTTTCCTGATTATTTAACTGATATTTTTCCCAATACCATAAGAAGTGTCAAAAGTGAAACTTTGCTTTTAGTTTTTTGGTGGGATTCTCCTTATATCTCAATAACAGGATTGACTCATGACTAATTCACATGAGCTTTTTTATCAATTTAAACTGATTATAAGGAAATTGATAAATCATCTAATCTAGAAATTAATGGAAACCTACCCAACACAGCATAATGGTATAGGAGACAAAGCCAGAATTTAACCCCAGGTTAATTCTAACTACAAATTCATCACACTTCCTACTACACAAATAATACTCTCTTTCTTTAGCTGACTATGGCATTAGGCTTCAGGTGAGAATAAATAAAAAATAAATATGACAACAGAAAGTGGATCTTTACAATCCTAAAATTCTGGTATCTTTAAACCAACATTCTATTACTGCCACCACACTCTCACAAATGTAAAGAGGCATTAAAATTTTATATTACAATCCAAATGAACACATATTTTAGTAAAGAATTATCATTCATTTTAAATGGACTTACCATTGAAATGCATTGTAATGGAAGTAGACCAAACCAAGGCCATATAAAAAGGCAGCATTCTGTAAAGAAAAGAATTTTTTTTTTATTTTTTTAGAAAAGCATTTAGAACTCACTTTAGAATTCCCTTTTCTGTGAGCAACTGAAGTTAGTGAAATTTTCTTGCACAGTATATTATTCTTAATGATTTATCAATGAAATATGGATGAGAAAAAAGAAGAAAATAAGAGTCCAAAAATCACTATAGTAAAAACAGTCCAGTAAAATTTCATCTTATCAAACTTTTTAGTTTGATTTTCTAAAAAATCCAATAGCAGCATGCAGACTTGGAGTAAAATTCTGAATTCTTCATGAATTAAATCTTCATTGCATTTTCAGACTGAATTTACGTTATATGCTTCTTGAACTTTTTTCTGCCATTTCTCAAAAACCCGATTATATTTTTTGCACTCTGCAAGTTTCAATTTCAATTTCATGTCCCTAATAACAAGATGATTTTATCTTGTTATCTTTATCTTTATATTGGAAAGAATAAATGTATTAAAATCTACACTACACCCCAAAATATTTTCAGAAAAGCTAGGGATTTATTGGAATTTTTCACTGTTGCAGAAAAACCTAAAAAAGGAGCAAGGCTTCATTTACAACTTTTCAAAGCACCTTATTTCAGTACGTGGTATGATGTTTTGGAATAAACCATATTTCTGTCAGACTGCTTTCCATTATCAACAAACAATAACTCTATATACTAGCAATTAGGATTTTTTAACTTTTAACAAACACTATACATGTATTTTTTGATATGGGGATATGAAGAGGGAGTGGTACAAAGAGGTAGAGTAAGGAAGGACACAAAACCCTTGGAATAATATGCATTGTCAAGCTAAACAAATTCTCATGCACAAAAATCTCTCTCTCCTCTCTCTTTCTCTCTCTCTCTACACACACACACACACACACACACACACACACACACACACATATTCATTCACTTCCCTGTTCAAAAGTAGATAGCATTCTTCCTCACTAGTTCCCTGGGATGATGAATGAACATGACACATTGAAAACAATTTTATAGTATCGGTTATTTTCTGGGTTCTCCTCATTTCATTCTGTATCAGTTATACACATCTTCCTAGGTTTCTTTTTTTTTCCCTTTTTTTTTAAACACAATGGCATTCTATTACACCCACAATATGCAGTCAGTCAAAGGTCAAATCAACAAGCATTTATTAAAGTTTCTGCTAGTGACTTTACTAAGTGCCAAAAGGACACCAATTTTATCAGTACTTAAAAAAAAAAAAAAAAAAAAGCTGTTCTAAGTTGTCTACTTTTAGGAACTTCTTTCTTTGATTTCTCTGAAGAATGAGCCTAGTTGTGATATTAATAAGTCAATAAATATTAAGAGTTTTATTTTTTGACATACTTCCAAATTTCTTTCCAAAATATCAATTCACAGTTCCACAGTACTGCAATACCTGTTTTCTCTAAAACCTGCTCAAATGTGTAATATTCCATTTTTGTTAACTTTATCTATATGAAGGGTCTGTAGATGAACCTCAAGAGTTGCTAATTGACATCTCGCCAATTATAGGTAATTTGGAGCATTTTCTCTTATAGTTCTAAGAATTCTATAAAGATATTCCTTTGTCTATTCACATTTTGATCATTTATTAATTGGACAATGGCTCTTATTCTTATAAATCTCAATCAGGTCTCATTTACCTTGGAAATGAGACCTGCAAAGAAACTTGCTACAAGAATTTGGGGAGGTGGCCCAGTGGATAGAGCAACAATTCTGATGTCAGGAGAACCACAGTTCAAAAATCCAGCCTCAGACATTCACTAGTTGTGATATTAAACATGCACTTAACCTTGAGAAAGAAAGAAAGGGAGGGAGGGAAGGAAGGAAGGAGAGAAAGGAAGGAAGGAAGGAAGGAAGGAAGGAAGGAAGGAAGGAAGGAAGGAAGAAGGAAGGAAGGAAGGAAGGAAAAGAAAGAAAGGAAAGAAAGAAAGGAAGAATTTGCAGGGTAGATGGAATAGGAAGGAACATTTTAGTTAAAAGACATGTTACTGAATAGGAAATGAAATTGGATAACAATTAACTATGATCAAGGCAAAAGGAGATGGTAGTTATGACTATATAAGTATATAAGTAAAAATCACATCCAAAGTCCTCTATATGTTGATTTATGTTGCCATAAATTAGAGCCTAATATCTTCTTATCTAAAGGAACCTAAGAGCTCCCCCCCGCCCCCCAGGTACTGATGATAAAGCTATTATTCACAAATCTCAAATTCCTACAAGTACAAATTCCTGTGCACTACAAGCAATGTTTTGTAAAAATATACAAAAATATAACATTTATAAAAATGAAGAGAAATGGCATTCCCCCCAGTTTCACAAGTAAAATTACAAAATAGTAAATACTTTACATTTTAAAATGTGACAAATAAAAATAAAAATATTAAGAACTGAAAGACACCTCATGGGCTTTCTAGTACAACTTCATTTTAAATGAGTAAATTGAGGCCCAGACACGTTAAATCATGTGTCCAAGTTTCTAAAGTCATCAGGAATTATAAAAACCTATAATTAATAAAATCATTCCAGATCCTTTGTTCTTTCTACTCAAACACATTGTTTTCATCCTAAATTAATGCATGACCTGAGCAACGTTTACATACTACAAAGCACTAATATATTAACAAAACTCACATAGGTAATTCTCTTCATTACTCTGGATTTTAAGTTTTTTCATCTGTGAAATGGAAAGATTGGAGCAGATCTCATCTAAGGTATCTAATAAGCAATTTCTTTATAGCCATGCTGCAGGTGTTAATTCCTTTTTACTTACATACACTGTACATATTATAAAAAGGAATTAATGTCTACAACTCTAAGTTTCTTAGGTTCACAAATCACTTTTGTTTTTAAAGTATGTGAACACAAAATCCCTATGGTTTTAATAACTGAGAGCATTTCTTTATAGTTTGAATGAATGGCACTTATGATTTGTACCATTATATTCTCTGGTACACATGGATAATGCTGGATCATTAGAAGCATACTGATAGTTCAAAGATAACTGATGAGGCCAATTTAAAGGTCAATTTTTTTTAAAACTGTGATTTTTTTTGAGGTAATCAGGATTAAGTGACTTGCCCAGGGTCACATAGCTAAGAAGTGTTAAGTGTGTGAGGCCAGATTTGAACGCGGGTGCTCCTGACTTCAGGGTAGGTCCTCTATTTACTAGCACCACTGAGCTACCCCCCAAAAACTAATATTTATAACAAAGTAAAAGCAATGAATAACACAAAATAGAGGCCTATATTTAAGTTATTTTAATGTAGAATATTAATATTGTTATGCACCATATATTATAATAATATTAATATAATTATATTTAATTGTATTAAATTACATTAATTATATTTTCTTAATTCATGGGATCAAAAATTAAAAGACAGAAGATAACGTTGGCCATTTAGTCCAATTTCAATGTAATCCGGTCCAATTCTCACATTTTACAGTTGAAGAAATTTTCCCCACTCCCTATCTTTGAACTACAGGAGTTCTGCCCTCCTTTTAAAAAATTCAGACCCCTCCTCTGAGGTCATCAGTTTTCACTAGGGCAACAAAATCCTAGAGCCTCAGGTGAGACAATATGAGCAAAAAGGAATCTGAAACTGTAACAGCCACAAAAGGCAAAACATTAAATTCTTCAGGAAAAGATAGGGGAGGGAAGGAATGATATGGGAAGTGAACAACTGGGTTTTGAATCCTCAACTGATAAAACAATAATCTTTTACACAGGAAATGAGTACACACATCTAACAAGGCTTGATAAAAGTGCATAAACTTTAGAAGCTTTCAAATTTAAATCAAAAGGATTTAAATTGAAAAAATAAACTGTCTACCTATAACTAACATACATACTATACACAAAATAGATTTATCTATTAGAACCACTAAAAAAGGAATAATATTGGTTACAAAAGAAAAAAGCCCAACAGCATTCATGCTTCAGGAATATACACAAATTTGCAACACTAAAAATAAGCAAAATGAGTCAAAAGATTCTAATGGTAGGAAACAAATTTGAGCTCATAAATATCACTAGAAGTGATGTTTCTAGAGGACATATTCTAACTACTAAAGCTGACGAGGAGACAATAGTACTGCCTATCTAAAAGATAAATGGTAATGCCTATATGTGTGTGTGTGTGTGTGTGTGTGTGTGTGTGTATCTATATGTATATAAAGCCTATAGAATGATTCACATGAAATCATACTATAATCAGTAATGATAAATAAGATAATTGAGAATTAAAATAACTCTGAAGTTCCTCCCCATTTCTCATTTGAAATTTTCCTCTGCCACCATCACTTAGCAACATCTCCTTCCTTTACTCACTATCCATTAAAGAAGCAATGGGGTAAAGCAGTGGTTAGTTATGGAGATCTGAAGAAATGAGATCTGAGTTTAAATGTGACCTCTTATTATCTTTGCAACCCTGACCAAGTCACTAAAACTCTGTTTCTCAGGTTCTCAAGTTTCCTCAATTGTAAAGTAATAAAACCTGTCTTTCAAAAGTTGTTGTAAAGATCAAATGAGATATTTATAAAGTACATAGACAGTGCCTCGCACATAGTAGACACTTATATTAGAAGAACAGGATTATCAATATCAAAAAAAAATGCTAGGATGTCAAAGGATACAAAAAAAAAGTTTTCCACAAAATATAACAACCAACCATTCCTATTAAAAAAACAACCCCCCCCCAAAATCTAAAATCTAGAGTAAATATATTATCTAATGGGAATAAACTAAAATTCCCAATAAAATCAAGAGTGAAAAAAAGGAATCCATTATCAATATTATTACTTGATACTATATTACAAACATTAGTTACACAAGTACAACAAGTAAAAGAACTGAAAAAAATAAGTAAAAAGGAAACAAAATTATCATTCTTTGCAGATAAGTTTACTTAGAGAGAACATGGGAAAATCAATTAAAATAGTTGAAACAATTAACTTGTGCTTCAAGGCAAAGCTCAGCTGCACAGAAAAGTTTGGGATACAGCCCCTATATAGTGAGGAAGAGAAAGAATGACCCCCCCCCAAAAAAAAAGAAGATAACTTTAACCATAGCAAAGTTGCAGGATATAAAATATAAATATAAAATAAACCCACATAAATCTATATATCCACCAAAAAGAAATAAACAAACAGAATGAAACACATGGGAGCCTATCTGCCAAGACAAATCCAGGAACTATAAGAACATACAATTACATAATACCTTATTTTACACAAATAAAAGATATATCTAAACAATTGGAGAAATATTAAATGCTCATGGGTAGGAGAGGTTCAGCCAATATAATGAAAGTTAAACATTTACCCAAACTAATTAACTATTCAGTGCCAAGCCACATTAGCAAAGAATGATTGTACAGAGGTAGGGGGAAAAAATTCATCTGGAAGAACAAAAAAGGAATGAAGAGTATAAAGGGAGTAACACCTTCTCTTCCCTGCATCCCTCCCAAAAAAAAGTGAAGTCAAAACTGTCAGATATGGTTCAAAGCAGAGTTTTTAACTGGAGAAGATACAGAAAGGATCACAGGACATAGAATGGATAATCTTGGTTACATAAAATTT
The DNA here is from genome assembly GCF_016432865.1 of Antechinus flavipes. Taxonomy (NCBI): domain Eukaryota; kingdom Metazoa; phylum Chordata; class Mammalia; order Dasyuromorphia; family Dasyuridae; genus Antechinus; species Antechinus flavipes. The sequence goes on from NC_067400.1 coordinate 257,834,133, forward strand.
TTTTAAAAATTTTTGCACAAAGCCAACCAATGCAACCACAATTAGAATATAAGTAGAGGAAATGGGAAATTTTCTTATAGCAAATTTCTCTGATGAAGAGAACACATAGGAAACCAAACCAAATTTATTAAAACTAAGAGCCATTATGCAAAGGTTTTTAAAAGATATTTCAGAAAAAGAAATCAACTAATTGACAGTGATATGAAAATGTATTCTAAATCACTGTTGGTTAGAGAAATTCAGAATAAAACAACGTATACCTTACACCCAATACATGGGCTAACACAATAGAAAGAATAAATGACAAATGGTGAAGTGGCCATGAAAAAGTAGGAACACTAAAGCAGAGTTTGTGAAGTTGTGCTCTAGGATGTCAACCACCCTAGAAAACAATTTAGAGCTATAATCCAAAAGGCTATATAAAACTGCCTATATCCTTTGAATAAGGGGAAGTGAGATAGTACAATGGATAGAATGTATAGCTCATGACAGATTGGAAGGACTCCAAAATCATTCTCACTGGGCTGAAAGGGGTATTTAGCTCAGCTCAGATGGTGTCCAAGAAAGCCATTGAGTGGTTTCAATCACAGCAGAACTGATACCCAGTGTCCTGGCTCAGTAGCAGAAGAGACCACTGGGGGAAAGTTCCAGTTCCAGAGTAACAGCATTAACAGCCCAGGCTAATATTCCCTGGAGAGAGCAGGTAGGTCTAGGGCTATCTCCTGCTGTGAGCTAGATACCAAAAAAGGGTCTCCTGTGCCTTTCAAGGCAAGGCTCAGAGCTGCATAAAGGAAGAAAAGGAATGGGGGGAAGGGAGGGGAAGAAAGAAGGAAAATAACCTTAACCATAAAAAGCTACTATAGTAACAGGGAAGATCAAAATATCAACTCAAAAGAGGACAAAATGCCTAAAGAGGAAATCTCAAAGAGTGATATTAATTGGTCTCAAGCCCCAAGGCTCATGAAGGATTTTAAAAAGCAAATAAAAAAGATAGAAGAAAAACTGGGAATAGAAATGAGGTATGCCAGAGAGTCAACAGCTTGACTCTCTGGCATACCTCATTTCTATTCCCAGTTTTTGGAATAGAAACAGCTTGGAAAAGAAAGGATAAAAATTGAACTGGAAACTGAGTGGATGCCCATCAGTTGGAGAATGTCTGAATAAACTATGGTATATGTTGCAGAATATTATTGTTCTTTAAGAAACTATCAGGGGAATGATTTTAGAGAGGCTTGGAGAGACTTACATGAACTGATGCTGAGTGAAATGAGCAGAACTAGGAGATCATTGTACATGCCAACAAGATTATATGCCAATCAATTCTGATGGACATGGCTCTTTTCAGCAATGAGATGATTGTGGCCAGTTACAATGACCTTGTGATAAAACAGAGCCAACTACACCCAGAGAGGACTGTGGAAACTGAGTGTGGATCACAACACAGCATTTTCACTTTTTGTTATTTTTTTTGCTTGCATCTTATTTTCTTTCTCAATTTTTTCCAGTTCGATTTGATTTTTCTTGTGCAACAAGATAATTGTATAAATTTTGTATGTGGATATTGGATTTAACATATACTTCTACCATGTTTAACAAATATTGGACTGCTTGCAATGGGGGGTGGGGGTGGGGGGAGATTGGGAAAGAAGGAGAAGAAAAATTGGAAGACAAGATTTTGCAAGAAATTATCCATGCATATGTTTTGAAAAATAAAAGGCTTTAATTTTTTAAAAATTGGCCAAATGCAAAAATAAATAAAATTAAACAAATAACTCACCCCACTGAAAAAACAATACCTAGAAAAGTGGAATTAACCAAATTGAAAAAGAAAGAAAAGCTAACTGAAAAAAATCATACATTAAGGCTAAAATCGGGGACATGGACACTAACAACTTTATGACACATCAAGTTTGTTGGCTTTTTTCATAAAATCAACTTTTCAATTTATTAATTCATTCAAAAGTTTTCTTAGTTTTCATTTAGTATATCTCATTTGATTTTCAGAATTTCTAATTTGGTATTTAAGTGCAGATTTTATTCATCCTTTTTCTAGCTTTTTTAGTTGTTACACATCCAATTCATGGATTTCCTCTTTAGGCATGTACCTATTTGGATTTAACATTTCCCCCAAGAACTTCTTTGGCTGCATCCCGAAGGTTTTGGTTTGTTGTCTCATTATTGTTATTCTCCTGGATGAAGTTATTTTTATAATTTGTTGTCTGACCCACTCATTATTTAGAATCAAATTAATTTCCAATTGGTTTTTAGTTTTCTAGGCCCTCTATTGAATGTAGTTTTTATTGCATCATAATCTGAAAAGGAAGTTATTTACTATTTCTATCTTTCTGCATTCGATTGTGAACTTTTTATGCCCTAATACATGGTCAATTATCATATATGTGCCAAGTAATGCTGAGAAATTGTATATTCCATTCTATCCCTGTTGAAATTTCTTCAAAGGTCTAAGTTTTCTAAGATTCCCAATTTGTTTCTTGTTTATTTTTTTTAGTTTAAATTTATCTAATTCTAAAATGAGAAGATTGAGGTCCCCCCTATTTGTATAGTTTTCCCATTTATCCCTGTAATTGCCTTAATATCTCAAAAATTTGGACGCCATACCACTTGGTACATACACAGTATTGAGATGACTTCATTCTCACTGTCATGGTACCCTTTAAAGGGTAGTTAGATGTAGTTCCTTTCCCTATTTCTATTAATTGGGTCTATTTTTGCTTTTGCTTTATCTGATATCAGAATTGCTACCTTTGCTTTTTTTGTTTCAGCTGAAGAATAAATAAATTTTACTCCAGCCTCTTACCTTTCATCTGTATGTGAATCTCTGCTTCAAATGTGCTTCCTGTAAACACGTATAATATAGATTTTGGTTTTTAATTCACAATCTCATTCATATTCTCAGTTATGATTACCACCTGGCTATTTCCCTCCATCCTATTTTCTCCTTTCTATAAACTTTTATTTTCTCTTTTTTACCCAATCCCTACTTAGTAATGTTTTGTTTCTGATCTACTCCTTCATTAACTTGCTCTGTCTTCTAACATCCCTCCTTTCTTCTCTTATCATCCTTTTTTTCATAAATTTTGCTCTTCATTCTATCCAGCCATTCCCCCTCCCCCCTTTTAATCTCCTTTCTTGTTTTCCTTCCTTGTAAAGCAAGACAATTAAATGAACCTGTTATTCCCTCTTTGGGTCAAAACTGATGAGATTTAAGTTTCAAACAATGTTCATCCCCTTCCCTTCTTTTCTTTTATTGTAATAGGTCTTTTCTGCCTCTTCATGTGATCAAATTTGTATCATTATACCTCCCCTTTCCTCTTCTCCCGGTACAAACTCTTTTCTACCCCTTAATTTTCTTTGATTTCATCACATCAGAGTGAATTTATTATACCCATACTCTCTCTAACCATGTATACCCCGCTCCAACTACACCAATAAAAGATTTACATGCATCATTTTCCCATCTAGGAATGTAAATAGTTTAACCTTGAAATACTATAGTTTTATTTTTTTCTCTCCTGTTGATCTTTATGTGCTTCTACTGAGTCCTATGGTTAAAGATTAAGATTTCTATTTAGGTCTGGTCTGCTCTTTATAAAAGAAATGATTGAAAGTCCCTTACTTGATTGAATATGGTGCTGATACTTAAATCAGGAAGAGCCAAAACAAAGAAAGAAAGAATATTGACAGAAAAATTTTAAATAAAATTTTAGCAAAGAGATTACAGCAATTTATTAGCAAGATAATACACTATGAAGAAGTGGAATTTATACCAAGAATGCAGGGGTGGTTCACTATCAGCAAAACTATCCCCATAATTGGCCAAATCAATAACAAAACTAACAGAAATCATTATGACAATCTCAACAGATACTGAAAAAGCTTTTGATAAAATGTAGCATCCATTCCTATTAAAACAATAGAAAAAAAAAGGAATAAAGGGAATTTTCCTTAAAATAAAAAATAGCATTTATCTAAAGCTATCAAGGAAGCATGACTTTATCTGAGCTCTCCCAGTTGTCCTTCAAATTCACAGTAAATGAAGCCTCTGAACTAATTTTGGAGTGACAGAACCCACAAATATTTGGAGTGTGACAAATTTCAAGCAGAAAATTATTTGAAAGTACTTACATAAAAAGTCTTTCAATCAAACATGGAGGGAGGGGCTGAGCTCAAGCAGTACAGAGACCCAGGGTAGTGTGAGCTCCATGTACTGAAAATCTATGGGGAAAAAACTGAAGCAGTATTGGCTACTCTGTCCTGGTTTCAAGACAATAGATCAGCAGGTTAATAACAGTTAACACTTCCAACGGAAATACAAAACGCAAATGGTGAGCCTCTAAACCCCACAATATCATGGGACTTGGCCACATCCTCCTGTAGCAGAAGCTTGGACAACCTCCCCTTTGCCCTAAAAGCAAATCTCAACTTAAAAAAAAAAAGAAGCAGCAGCAAAAAAGCAAAAAGAACTCTGACCAATGATACATTTTATGGAGAAAGAGAAGATTTCAAACTCTGAGGACACAAAAAGCAGATCACCTCCAAATGAAGCTCCGTTCCCCCCACTCCCCACCACACAAGACTCTCTTGGAAGTATACAAGAAGAATCTTTTTAAAATAAACAAATAAAAATAAGGAACAGAAATGAAAACTTTGCAAGATGGTTTGGAAATAAAAGAAACACAGAAATTATCTAAAGAAAACTCCTTACAAAATAGATTTAGTGAAATGGAAAAAGCATAAATCCTTACAATATAGATTTGACAAAAGGAAAAAAGGAAAACAGAATTTGTGAAATGGAAAAAAAAATTAACTGAACAAAACAACTTGTTTAAGAATTCAACTGGCCAAATACAAAAAGGAGCTTAAAAAACTGAGAAAATAATTCACTAAAAACCCAACTTGAACAAATGAAAATGAATAACTCAATGAGACACCAAGAATTAGTCAAACAAAAAACCAAAAATGAAAAAACTGAAGAAAATGTAAATTACTTCATTGAAAAACAAGTGACCTAGAAGTTCACTTCCTGAAAAAGACTGCAAAATTAAAACTCCAATGAACATCACAGCTAAATTTGAGAATTGTCGGATCAAGGAAAAAATACTGCAAGCAGAAAGAAACAATTCAAATAACAACGAACCACAAAATCAAGATTATCCAGCACCTTGTAAGCTTCCACTTTAAAGGACTGAAAGGCCTGGAATCTGATATTCCAAAAGGCAAAGGAATTTGGATTGTAGCCAAGAATCCAGGATCCAGCTAAATTGAGCATTATCTTTCAGGGAAGAAGATGGACATTCAAAGATATAGGTGAATTTTGTTTATTTCTGAAGAGAGCTGAATAGAAAATTTGGTCTCCATATACACACAATTCAAGAGAAGCATAAAAAAAGTGAAAAGGAAAGAACTCTTCCGTACTATATTGCTGTTACAAAGAGTGCAGATATAATTTTACTTTATTGTGATAACATGAAAAAAGAAAGAGACCTGACTGAGGGAAGTGGTGGTCAGAAGAAAAATCCTGGGGAGGAGGGAAAGATGGAAAGAAAAAAGAAAAAGCATAAGTTGGGGTAAATAAGATGGTGGAAATGCCAAATAAGTCATTTTAAACATTGAATGTCAATGGGATGAACTCTCCCACATAAAACAGAAGCAGGTAAAAAGAGTGGATTAAAAGTCAGAATCTACAATGTGTTGTTTACAATAAATACATTTGAAGCAGAGTGATACATACAGAGTAAAGATAAAAGGCTAGAACAGAATCTGTTATTGCTTCAGGTGAAGTTAAAAAAAAAAAAGAGCAGGGATAGTGATCCTGATTCTCAGATCAAGCAAAAGCAAAAATATATCTTAAAAAAGAGATAAGGAAAGAAACTACACCTGAATGGTACTATAGATAAAGTAGCAATATCAATACTCAAGTGGTATTGCATGGGAATTCTTAGCGGAGAAGAGAAATACAAGAAGAAATAAACAGCAAAACTATAATAATGGAAGATTCTCAACCTTGCTCTCTCAGAACTAAATAAATTGAACCATGAAATAATAAGTAATTGTATATATTATATATAAGTTCCTATTACATATATGTGTGTGTGTGTGTGTGTGTGTGTGTGTGTGTGTATATATATATATATAAAACAATCTTACAGGCAGCTAGGTGGGGCAGTAGATGGGGTACCCACCAGCTCTCAGGTCAGGAGGACCTGAGTTCAAATCTGGTCTCAGACACACTCCCTAGCTATGTGATGCTTGACAATTTTTATTTAACCCCAGTTGCCTCAGCCAAAAAAAAAAAAAAAAAAAAAAAAAAACCCTAGTAGTAGTAAGTAGTAGTTAAAGAGATAAATAGAATTTTAGAAAAGTCAGATTATGACAAATCTTTGGATTAAACTGGAGACAGAAAAGAGCATACTTTTTTCTCAGCAGTTCATGGAATCTATAAAAAAACTGACTATGTACTAGGACATAATCAAATATGGAAAGGCAGAAATAATAAATGCATTTTTTTTCAGATAATGATTCAACAAAAATTACATGCAATAAAAGGCCAGGGGAAAATAGACCAAAAATTAATTGGGAACTAAATAATCTAATCCTAAAGAATGAAACAACAAATCATAGACACAACCAATAATTTCATCCAAGAGAATGACAATAATGAGACAACATGCCAAAATTTGTGGAATAAAGCCAATGCAGTTATTAGGGGAAATTTTCTCTCTCTAGATGCTTATCTGGCTAAAAATAAAGTGATCACAACTAAAAAAGCTAAAAAAGAAAAATATTAAAACCCCCCAATAAAAGAGATTAATAAAATAAAAATAAGCGATTAATAAAATTGAATGTAAGAAAACTATTGAATAAGCAAAACTATAAGTTGGTTCTATGAAAATACAAAACAGATAAATTGATTAGAAAAAATTAAGAAGAAAATCAAATTGTTAGTCTCAAAAATGAAAAGTGACAAATCTAAAAGGACAATCTTGTCCATCATTTTCAGTATCTTGTCCCGCTAAAAGAGGATAAGACACTGAGGCCCACGTGTTTTTTAATTGTAGGCAGTCTTCAATGTACGGGGTCAAAAGTTTGTTGATGGTCACGTAAGTGTAACCAAGAACATTTACCAATTTAATAAAATGCCACTAGTAATGTCTGTTTTCAAAGCTAACCAACAAAATGCATAATATATCTAAAATACTATAAATTCTATCTTTTTTTTTAATTACTGTCATGCTACCATAAAACTATCTTACTGTTCTAAAATAACACTATCAAATATATTACAATGAAACTCATCTTAAAGGTCACCCAAATCTCACTTGTTATTCACTTAAGAGAATAGTAAACCTCCTAAACCTCCTAGATATTAGGAACTTAAATTCCCCTGAAATCAAAATTTAAAGTGAAGAAATAGGGCTGGGGCAGTTAGGTGGCACAGTGGTTAGGGCAGCAGCCCTGAAGACAGGAGGACCTAAGTTCAAATATGGCCTCAGACATTTAACACTTCCTAGCTGTGTGTGACCCTGGGCAAGTCACTTAACCCCAGTTGCCTGAGGGGTGAAGGGGGGAGACAGAGAAGAGCTGGAGAAGAGAAGTGAACTAGGACTATATATAAGGAACTGTCTCTCCACCCAGCAAAAAAAAAAAAGAGGGGGGGATAGGGGGGAGGGATTGGTTTCAATTACTTGGAGATTGATTAGCACTCCTAGTTTACTACAAAAAGGATCTAGTAGTTCTTTCCTTGTTAAATAATAAGAAAGTATGAAGATTTGAGCTGTATAAAGTGGATTAGATCCAGATTAGCAATATTTGATGAAAAGAGTAGGGGGAAAAAAAGGAACAAAAGGAAATCTCTCCCTTCATTAAAAGTCATTAAGTGACATTACCAAAAAAAGGATGTAAAAAAATGCAAAAGAGTTTTTTGCATGCTTCACAATTCTTCAATCAACAAGTATTTAGTATTTACTATGAGCTAGATAACTGGGTGGGATACAAAGTAAAAAAGCAAAAATATTTACCACTGGGGGAATAAAAACAAAGTAAATACAAGCTAAGTAAACATAAAAGAGAATTTACCAACAAGCAATTTAAGTCTTAACTCACAGACACAGGGACAACTACACCATATACACAGATATAAGAGATGCAATATGGTAGGTGAAAAAATGCAGGTAAAAGTGTAGCTGAACTATAGTGGTGGAAAGTACAGTAAGAAAAAATTGGAAAAGTGCTATCAGTAGATTACATATCTATGTGTCAAGTATTTTTCTAAGCCAGGAATACAGGTCAGTAATACAGAAAATAAAACAATTCCTACTCATGGGAGAGAAAAGTGCATAAAAATTATATGTGCATCAACTAAAATAAAGGCAAATATATACAAAGTAGATGAACATAGAAGAAGAGCACTATTAATTAGAAAAGCTCTCAATGCCAAAAAATTGTATTTCATATTTAGAATTTTGATGAAGGTAAGAGTACTCTGATTTTCCCAAACAGAAGCTAGATAGAAATTTTTTTTTCCTGTGAAAAATCACACATGCTTGCATTTTGTCAGGAATGTTCATGATTTGCATTGATTTATCCACATTTCCAATAATCTCCCATTTTCACTAGTCTCCTCTGTAACTGTAAGTACAGACCTGTGGAGTTTTATCCACAAAAAACCCAGAATTCATCAGTTTAAAAAATAAATGATCTGGATTCTATCAAGCAAATAAGAGAGAAGCATGAAAAACATATGTAAAAAATCAACTGTAAATAAGACTGATAATTACCAATTACTTGTTTAATTATTAGCACATAATGTTCGCAAAAGATGACATTTCTCTAGTCAGGAAACTATTAGAAACTTCAAATACCTATGGATTACCCATAGAAACAGTCATGGATCCCTTGCTGTATTTAGCCTTCCAGATAATAGAATCAGCTCTGAGAACACTTCATAAATCAAAATCAAAATAGGTCTACGAATGACTAGCAGACAAACTTATCTAGAAGCAAATTCTCAAGTTTAGAGTATCAACTATGAAGACAGAAATATTTTCAGTTCTTTAAAAACTAATCAGGCAACAATGTATTACCATTTTTCATTAAATTCAGTAGATGAAAAACAATGGTGTTTTACTCTGGGCCATAGGTTCCGACGAGTAAAAGTGAGAGTATTCCTGTGTGCCTTAGGCTCAGATCATTGGAACAAAGTTATCTTAAATCCATAGAAGTGTTTCTATTACCTGAAGCTTCCTATTACATTTTCTAAAAATCTTAAAAAAAAAATTTTATTCAACTTTTGTTCTTATATTAGGTACATTTTCTGATGTAATTCCTCCTAAGTCCATATAATCATATTTCAATGAAGAAAAGTGTTTGGAATAAGAACTTACACAATTTTTCCACAGTCAACCAGCCTGAGCTTGTCAAAGAACAACTTGAACCAAGGTCTTCCTGTACTATAAGTATGATGAATTGTACCACCTTTCATTATTCTTAAACTAATTATGAATAATAATAATCATGAATAAATGCTTTCATCTTTCAAAAAAGCATACTTTTATGAAATCCAAAAAGTAGAAAGTTCTAGGTGGTAATAAGGTATTGTAATATTTCATACTTCGTGATTGACAACAATATAATATATTTTATTGCCTCCATTATCAATGGAGATAAATATTAGTGCAAAACATAAAAAGTTATGTCTTGGGTGAAAAATTCATCTACAATTGCAAACCATATTAAAATGGGAGAGAGAGGAAGAGGGAAAAGGAAAGGGAGAGGGAGGGAGGGAAGGAGGGAAGGAAGGAACGAACTTGTCACTATAAAATATAGGCAGATATTTTTCAGACTTCTATTAAAAACAAGGCACATCTTCCATGGCTGAAATAGGAAAAAATAGGAATTTCAAGCAATTTGGAATGCTACTTTCCCATCAGGCTCTTCCCTGAAAGATACAAATACCATAATCACTTATCCGTATAATCACATATTCTGAACTCTTCTTTATTACTTTCCTCAATCCAACATAACAATCAAAAGTGGTACAAAAACCAGGAAGGATAAAATATCTTTAAACCAATACAATTGTTGTAATAGTTCTAAGACAATAAATAGCACAAAAATATAAAATAATCCTTCATCTCCATGCCATCACATCCCTTATTCTAGAAACAATAACATGTCACCAATAAAATTTTATTTTGGCTATAGCTCAACAATAATATGCCAAAATCAGGTGGCAATAGCAGAAATGCAAAGATGCACCAACCTTCCAGTAGTCAGATTGTAAACTGTAGTACCTCTGGTATGCAGATAACGCTGAAACAAGAAAAAAAAAGTTTTAGAAAAATTAAGGCAACATTATAAAGATATCAAAAGATTTCAAAAGACAAAAATCAAAGTTAGCATTACATTTTTTTTTAAGTTTCTCTGAACACGCTGGCTTGATATTACAACTACAAAAGCTTCAAGTTATATATATAAAAATAAAACAAAAAACATATTGTATATTCTCAACGCAGTCCAAAAAAGGTTAGGATTACTCTAAGAATAGCCCTGACAAAAGTCATGCACTTTGTCAGGTAGGTTCCAAGGCTAAGATCCTCTAAACCTCTCAACAATGTGACAAATCCAAGGAAAGACCTGGTTCTGAAGGAGCCTTTGGATCCAAATGTTTTGCAGTTATTTCCCAAAACAATACACAAGCATAATAGATTTTACAAAACCTGCACATACAGACATCTTCCATATATGCACACACACACACCACACACATCCCCCTCATACATATACTGCTGCATCTGAAAAATTTTTCCACTATTTAATATCTAGTCGATGCTTTATTAGTGATTACAGAAAATATAAATTTCACCATCATATACAACCCACTGAGAATTCAGGAAAATAACAATGAAAATAAACTTTAGAGAAAAAGAGAAAATATAGGTATTGTAATATGAAGATAGCAAAAGCATGAGGGGGAGGGGTGATGAGACGGGGGAGGGGTGATGAGACGGGAGAGGGGAAGGGGAGGGAGAGAGGAAGGAAGGAGAGACAGAGAGAAATAGCATCATATAGTCCAGTTCAAAACTATATGGTAGAGGACATGGGTGAAGAAGTTACAAAGTCTAAACCCCACAAATGTTAGTCCTATCCCTCAAATAAGTACTTGTTTAAGCAACCTACCACATGAAACAATATTCTCCATTAATCAACAAGTATTTGTGGCAGCTAGATGGCTCAGCTGATAAAACACTAGCCCTTACTAGCCTACTAGAAGGAATACCTTAAATTTAAATCCAACTTCAGACAAGTCACTTAATCCACATTTACATCAGTTCCTCAATTATTTAAAAAAAAAAAAAAGGATTTGTAGCTGGAGAAGGAAATGGCAAATCACTCCACTATATCTTTGTCAAGAAAACACTAAATGAGATCAAGGAGAGTCACACACAGGACTGAAATGACTCAACAATTAAAAAAAAAAATTATTAATCACTATATTCCAGGACTGGGGATTAGATTAAATATAATGCATGATGTACATACAATGAGATAGGAGACACACAAAGAAACTGCAAAAATAGGTTAAGGCCAAGCTGTTAAAAGACTTGTTTGTAGAGTATAAACGTACCATGATCTAATCTGAACTAAAGAAAAATTAATTTAGCAATAGTGTGGAGACTGGATGGTAATGGAATCTTGTATTTTATGTTGTTTGCCTTACATATAAAAATGTGTACTTTGGGGTGGAGCCAAGATGGCAGAGAGGACACCTGCTTCTTTCTGAGCTCTCCTACTACCTTCAGCCTCTGAATTAGTGCTAGACTGTCAAGATCCATGAATATTGGGAATACAACACATTACCAACAGAAGATTATCTCAAAGATCACCAGAAAAGGTCTGTTTTGTAGTGCCCTCGAGGGCATGGGAGGAGGCTAGTCCAAAGCACCCATAGGTAGGCAGGCTGAACATAGGAGCCAGCACATGCTGAGTAGACCGGGATTGGGATACAATCTCCACAGGGATATAACCTGATCCCCACCATGCAAGATGAACTTAAAAAGGATCTTAACGGAGAGCTAAAAGAAGAATGGGAAAAGGAAAGAAAAACTCTGCAAGAGTGGTTGGAAAAGGAATATAATTCATTAAAAGAAAGATTTGTTAAAGTGGAAAAAGAAAACAACTCCCTGAAATGTGTAATGGAAAAGGTAAAGAATTCCCAGGAAAACAAGAATTTATGAATTGGAAAAGGTAAAGAACTCCCAGGAAAACAATTTGTAAATTGGGGGGTGTGGAGGGAGAGTGGAGAGGGGAATTTCTTTTAAAAAAGAAAAAATTTGGTGAAATGGAAAAAAATTCCATAGAACAAAACAATAAATGTAACAGTTCAATTGGGCAAATACAAAAAGAAATTTTAAAAAATGAAGAAAATAATTCATTAAAAATCAAAACTGAATGGAAATGAATGACTCGAGGAGGCATCAAGAATCAATCAAGCTGGATATAGGGAGGGTTGGAGAGACTTACATGAACTGATGTTAAGTGAAATGAGCAGAACCAGGAGATTATACACTTCAATAACAATACTGTATGAGGATGTATTCTGATGGAAGTGGATATCTTCAACAAAAAGAAGATCTAACTCAGTTCCAAATGATCAGTGATGGAAAGAAGCAGCTACACCCAGAGAAGGAACACTGGGAAATGAATATAAACTGTTTGCATTTTTGTTTTTCTTCCCACGTTATTTGTATCTTCTGAATTCAATTCTCCTTGTGCAACAAGAAAACTCTTCAGTTCTGCACACATATATGGTATCTAGAATATACTGTGACATATTTAACATGTATAAGAGTGTTTGCCATCTATGGGAGGGGATGGAGGGAGGAAAGGGAAAAGTCAGAACAGAATTGAATGCAAGGGATAATGTTGTAAAAAATTACCCAGGCATATGCTCTGTCAATAAAAAGTTATGAAGAAGAAGAAAGAAGAAGGAAGAAGAAGAAGAAGAAGAAGAAGAAGAAGAAGAATGAAGGAGAAAGAAAGAAAGAAAGAAAGAAGAAGAAGAAGAAGAAGCAAAACCAAAAAAAAAAAAATGAATAAAAAAAAATGTTAAATACCTACAAAAAAACAAATGAACAGAAAAAAATGTTAAATACCTACCCTGGGAAAACAACAGACCTGGAAAAGAGATCTAGGAGAGATAATCTAAGAAAATTATTGGACTCCCTAAAAATCATGATGAAAAAAAGAGCCTAGACACTATTTTTCAGGAAATCATAAAAGAGAATTAGCTAGATGTCATAGAAACAGAAGGTAAAATAGCCAATGAAAAAATTCATCAAACACCTCCTGAAAGAGACCCCAAAATTAAAACTCTAAGGAATACTGTGTCTAAAATTCCACAATTATTGGATCAAGAAAAAAATATTATAAGCAGCCAGAAAAAAAAGGAAAAAACAACAATTCAAATGCAGAGGAACCACAATAAGGATTATTCAGGATCTAGCCGCAACCACATTAAAGGATCAAAAGTCCTGGAGAATCTGATATTGTCATAAGGCAAAGGAACTTGGAACGCAGCTAAGAATATATTACCCAGCTAAACTTTAGAGGATTTTCTTCCAGGGGAAAAAAATGGGAATTCAATGAATTCCATTTATCTCTGATGAAAAAAACAGTTAAACAAAAAACTTGACCTCCAAATAAAGGACCCAAGAGAAGCACAAAAAAGTAAAAAGAACTCTTGAGAACTGTATTTCTGTTATGGGTATCATAGAGAACACATGTATAATTTGATTTTACTGTTACAATATAAAAAAGGAACTAGAGGTGGAAAGGAGATTGTACCAGAAAAAGGGAAAAGTGGAAGTAAAAAGAGGGACATTAACATCTCACGAAGAAGCAAAGGAAACCTATTATATCTGAGGGAAAGAAGAGAGGGGGATGAACACTGTGTGAATATTACTCACATCACATTTGGCTCAAAGAGGAAATATTACACATATTTTGTTTACAGAGAAACTTCCCCCATCTGATTAAAGTGGGAGGGGAAAATGAAAAGGGAAGGGGTAGGATAAATAGAAAGGAATACAGAAATAGTAGGGAATAGGCTTAAGAAAGGGGGAGAGCTGGATTCTAAAGAGGGAGGGCTATGTGAAGCAAGTGATGCCCATAAGTTTAATACTGGAGAGTGGGGTAAGGGGGAAAGGAAAGAGAAAAGCATAATCTGGGGATAATAAGATGGCAAGAAATACAGAATTAGTAGTTTTAACTGTAAATGTGAATGGGATAAAATCCCCTATAAAGAAGAGGAGAACAATAGACTGGACTAAAAGCCAGAATCCAACAATATATTGTTTACAGGAAATACATTTAAAGCAAGGTGATACAAAGCAAAGGAAAAAGGCTAGAGCAGAATCTACTATGCTTCAGGTGAAGCCAAAAAACCAGGGGTAGCCATCCTGATATCAGATCAAGCAAAAGCAAAAAGTGATCTAATTAAAAGAGATAAGGAAAAAACTGTATCTTGCTAAAGGGTACCATAAATAATGAAGCAATATCGATACTAAACATACATAAACCAAGTGATATAGCATCTAAATTCCTAAAGGAGAAGTTAAGAGAGCTGCAAGAAGAAATACACAGCAAAACCATAATAATGGGAGATCTCAACCTTGCACTCTCAGAACAAGATAAATCAAACCACAAAATAAATAAGAAAGAAATTAGAGAGGTAAATAGAATACTAGAAAAGTTAGGTACGATAGATCTCTGAAGAAAATTGAATGGAGACAGAAAGGAGTACACTTTCTTCTCAGCAGTTCATGGAACTTATACAAAACATGACCATCTAATATTAATTAGGATATAAAGACCTAAAAATCAAATGTACAAAGGCATAAATAGTAAATGCATTTGTTCAGATCCCAATGCAATAAAAGTTACATTCAATAAAAAGCCAGGGGAAAACAGACCACAAAGTAATTGGAAACTAAATAATCTCATCCTAAAGAATGAATGGGTGAAACAGCAAATCATAGACACAATTAATAATTTCACCCAAGAGAATGACAATAATGAGACAGCATACCAAAATATGTGGGATGCAGCCAAAACAATAATAAGGGGAAATTTTATATCTCTAAAGGCTTACTTGCATAAAATGGAGAAAAAAAAGATCAATGAATTAGGCTTGCAACTAAAACAGCTACGAAAAAGAGCAAATAAAACCACCAAATATTAAACTTGAAATTCTGAAAATAAAAGGAGAGATTAATAAAATTGAATGTAAAAAAAATTACTGAATTAATAAAAAACTAAGAGTTGGTTTTATGAAAAAACCAACAAAATCAATAAACCTTTAGTAAATCTGATTAGAAAGAGGAAAATCAAAGTGTTAGTCTTAAAAAATTAAAAGGGAGAACAAAGAGAAAATTTTATGCCAATAAATTTGATAATGTAAGTGAAATACGTGAATACCTGATGAATACCTTCAAAAACAGAGGCTGCCCAGATTAACAGAGGAGGAAGTAAATTGCTTAAACCCATTTTAGAAAAAGAAATACAACAAGCTATTAATCAATTCCCTAAGAAAAAATCCCCAGGACCAGATGGTCCTGTCACCATTGTTACATGTCAATTCCACCAAACATTTAAAGAACAATTAACTCTAATGCTACATAAACTATTTGAAAAAAAAAAAAAAATAGGGAATAAAGGAGTCCTATACCAAATTCCTTTTATGACCATCAGTAAGCATCATATGTAATGGCAATAAACTGATCCCAAAAAGATCAGGAGTGAAACAAAGTTGCCCACTATCACCATTACTATTCAATATTTTATTAGAAATGCTAACTTTGGCAATAAGAGGTGAAAAAAGAGATAAAAAAAATTAGAGTAAGTAATGGGGAAACCAAATTATAACTCTTTGCAGATTATATGATAGTAGAGAACCCCAGAGCACCAACAAAAAAGCTATTAGAAATAATCCACAACTTTAGCAAAAGTTGTAGGATACAAAATAAATCCACATAAATCATTAGCATTCCTATACATCACTAACAAAAAACCAGCAGCAAGAGAAACAAAGAGAAATTCCATTTAAAATAACTGCTGATAATATAAAATATTTGTGAATTTATCTACTAAGTCAGGAACTATATAAGTAAAGCAACAAAATACTTTCCACAAAAAATAAAATCACTTCTAAGCAATTGGAAAAATATCAAAGTGTTTGTGGATAGGTCGGGCAAATATAACAAATGACAATATTCCCTAAAATAATCTATTTATTTAGTGCTATACCAATCAAACTCCCAAGAAACTATTTTACTCAACTAGAAAAAATTACAAAATTCATCTAAAAGAACAAAAGGTCAAGAATTTCAAGGGAATTAATGAAGAGAAATGTAAATGAAGGTGAACCTAGCTGTACCAGATCTAAAATTATATTGTAAAGCAGCAATCATCAAAACAATTTGGTACTAAGAAATAGAGAGGTTGGATCAGTAGAATGGGAAGTTCACAGAACAAAACAGCCAATGACTATAACAATCTAGTACTTGACAAACCCAAAGGCCCCAGCTTTCGGCATAAGAATTCACTATTTGACAAAAACTGCTGGGAATATTGGAAACTAGTATGGCAGAAAGTCAGGATAGACCAGCACCTAACATCATATACTTTGCTCTAGACATAAAGAATGATATTATAAACAAATTAGAAGAACATAAAATAGTTTTTATACCTCTCGGATCTGTGGAGGAAGGACCAAAGAAGAACTAGAGATCATCACTGATCACAAAATAGAAAATTTTTATTACATTGAGTTAGCAAGTTTTTATACAAACAAAACAAATGCAGACAAGATAAGCAGGGAATAAAACTGGTAAAGGTTCTGATAAAGGCCTCATTTCCTAATTATATAGAGAATTGACTCAAATTTATAAGAAATCAAGTCATTCTCCAATTGATAAATGGTCAAGGGACATGAACAATTTTCAGATGAAGAAATTGAAACTATTTGTAGCCACATGAAAAGGCTGCAAATCACTATCAGAGAAATGCAAATTAAGACAACTCTAAGAAAGCACTACACACCTGTCAGACTGACTAAGATGACAGGAAAAGATAATGATCAATGTTGGAGGGGATGTGGGAAAACAGACACTAATACATTGTTGGTGGAACTGTTAATGGATTCAACGATTCTGAAGAGTAATTTGGAACTATGCTCAAAAAGCTATCAAACTGTGCATACCCTTTGATCCAGCAGTGTTTCTACTGGGCTTATACCCCAAAGAATTCTTAAAAGAGGAAAAGGGACCTGTATATGCAAAAATGTTTGTGGCAGCCCTCTTTGTAGTACAATAAACTGGAAATTGAATGGATGCCCATCAATTGGAGAATGGCTAACTAAATTGGGGTATATGAATGTTATGGAATATTATTGTTCTGTAAGAAATTACCAGCAGGATGAATACAGAGAGGCTTGGAGAGACTTACATGAACTGATGCTAAGTGAAATGAGCAGAACCAAGACATAATTATACATTTCAACAACAATATTATATGATGATCAATTCTGATGGATGTGGCTTTCTCTTCAAAAATGAAATGATTCAAACCAGTTCCAGTTGTTCAGTAATGAAGAGAACTAGTTACACCCTGAGAAAGAACACTGGGAAATTCTACTCTTTCTGTTAATGTTTGCTTGCATTTTTTTTACCTTCTTTCTAGCTCTGATTTTTCTTGTGCAAGATAACAGCATAAATATGTGTATATATATATATTGTATTTAACATATGCTTTAACATATTTAACATGTATTGGACTATCTGTCATGGGGGGAGGGGACAGGGAGGGAGCTGGAACAGAAAGTTTTGCAAGGGTCAATGTTGAAAAATTACCCATGCATATGTTTTGCAAATAAAAAGCTATAATAATATTTTTTAATGTATGCTTTTATACACTCATAATCAAAAGATTTAGAACAATAACAATTCACATTTAAATTATGTAAAGGGCTTTATTATCAATTTCATTTGAGAATAATGTAAATATTGCCATTTCCCATTGATAGACAATGTTCAGAGATGTTATCTGGCTTGCTAAGGAAATTCAGATAATAAATGATAGAACTAGAACTAGTAACAGAGTCAGGGTTGGTACTACCAATTTCTAGCCTACCCACCTGTCGTCATTTATTCACACTAAATAAAGAATTTTAACTTTTTAAAGTCTGTCGTCATGTCATATGCTAATCTAATCTCATACTTTCCCAATCTTTAATTTTAGCTAATTTTAGCTATCCTTCTCTAGAGAGTCCTCCATCTTCCCAGAATCCTCCCCTACTGTTGGAATGTGGAAAAATAGGCCAGAAAATCGAAGCTCTCCAGATTTTACCACACTATCTAAATAAAATTGCACTCCAGAGCAAATATAGACTGAAAAACCCAGTGAGAGACAATTCAATAAGACTCAAAGAAAGACCTAACTGGTGTGAAATGTAAATAATTCCAGGATAGTTCCACAGAAAAGGTAAACAGGGAATCCTGGGACTTGCTGGTAAGAGTTAGCCTCAGCCCCAACCACAGGAACTTTCACCTCCCAGATATCATGGGCAGACATGGAGAGTCCAGGAAGATTGAGGGAACTTCTCTCCTGATTAGGAACGCTCCTAGCTACTACTGAGATAGTGAAGTGTGTCCCTGGACAAAAAGGAACCAGAATACACGGTGAATGCAGAACCAATAGGGCAAGGAAGCTGCTGACTGGACTGTGGGCACTTACAAGAGGGTTAAAATTCTTGGTTTGGGATTCCAGGTCAGAGAGGAGAACTGAAGTAAAGCCAGAGGAATCAAGGAGACACAACCCAACTATAAAAACTTACTATGGGAATTGGACGAACAGAAGAGGACATTGAAAAGAAAATTTTTTTTGTTTTTTAAATGTCTCTTACTCAAAGAGTAATGTTAAATGTCTACTTGCCCAACAAGAATTTATAGAACTCAAAAAAGACATTAAAAACCAAATGAGAAGAAATTGAGGAAAAACTAATAAATTACAAATAAAAATCATGCAAGAAAAAAATTATTAAGTAAAAAATTTAACCAACTAGAAAAGGTAATCCAGAGCCTTAAAGATGAAAATAACTCTTTGAAAATTAGAACAGAGAAAGGAGAAGCTAATGGAGCTGTAAAAGACCAAGAAAGAATATAAAATGAAAAAAAATAGAAATGTGAAATCTGTACATAAGTTAAAACTACCTGAAAGCTGTGATGAAAAGTAGAAGAAAAGAAACTCAGAAGGAACTGAGTTCAAAAAACGTACTCAAGCTGGGAATGGGTTAAGTAGAGAACGAACACACACACACACACACACACACACACACACACACACACACACACACACACACACACGATATAACATTCTCCAAAATACAGCATTGGGATAGGGAGTAGGATAAAGTAGGGTATAGAAAGGTGTCTGCATTTATAGCACTGAGAGAATGTATGTAGATTAATGGAAATGGGGTGAAAAAGGGAAGTAAATGGTGGCATAGGATAAGGTGGGCTACAGAAGGGTTTTTAAATTAATGGATATGGGTTAAAATGTGCAGACTAATGTAAAATTAAGGGAAAGAGGTCCAGGGAGAAGATAAGGGAGGAATCCTTGGGTAGGGGAGGTTAAGTAATATAGCAAAGCAAGTTAAAGAGTAGAACTAAAGTAAAATAGCAAGAGAACCAGAACATGGATTAACCCCCATTAAGTACAAATAGCTAGCTCCATAGCTAGCTCTACAGAAAGAACTACTAGGACCCCTGGGGTGAGCTGGGTTTAGCTGGTACCTCAACCAAAACCATAAAAAAGGGATCTCTCCTCAACTTATTAGGAACTCCAGGTCCAACTGTGCTGCAGAGCCTGAGGAGAAGGAACCAGCACACAAGGGTACAGAGGCAGGGGGACTGGGATTGGCTGCCAGCACTTGCAGAAAGGGGTAAGTGGGGGGGGACCTTTTGGTTTGGGATTCTAAGTCAGATGGGAGAGCTGATGTGAAGTTAGAGGCACCACTTCCCCATCTCAAAATCTCAAAATCAGAAGTATTTACACTAAATGTCTCATTAAAAAAAATTAAAAATCAATTGGCAAAGAACAAGCCCAAGTATAAAAACTTACTATGGGAATGGGAGACCAGTGTTCATCTTCAGAGGAGGGCAACGAAATTTATATTTTATAGATATAGATAGATATAGATATAGATATCTATATATGTATATATATATATATATATATGTGTGTGTATATATGTATATATGTGTGTGCATATACACACACACAAAAAAAAACTTAAAAAAGATTTTTAAAATAAAATGAAATTGTAAAAAAACTAATAAACCATCCAAGAAAAACAAGATTATTAAAAAATTAACCAACTAGAAAAGGAGTTCCAGAGTCTTGAAGAAAATAATTCTTAGAAAATTAGAATTACATAAGAGGAAGCCAATGAAGAAATATCAAGAAATAAAACAAAATATAAAGAAGGAAAAGACAGAACAAAATGTTAAACATTATTTTAAAAAATACAACCAATCTGGAGAACAACAAATCAAGAAGAAAAATATAATTGGACTACTTGAAAGCTGTGACCAAAAAAAATGCAAGAAATCCAACAAAATTATCCCAGAGTAACAGAATATGACAGTAAAGAGTAGAAAAATTAACTGATCACCACCTCAAAGAGATCCTTTGTAGAAGATAAATAGGAATGTAAGTGCCAAATTTTGAAACCCCAAGATCAAAAATTCACTTGGAGCTACAATTACAGGATTCAACAGCAACCACAAGAAAAAAAAAAAAAAGATATATGGTTATATATATGATATATTATATAAGCAATCAAAAGAATGAAGGCCTGTGACCAAAAATATCATATCCAACAAAGTTATTCCATAATGTTGAATGAAAAAGAAATGGACATTCAACAAACTTGCAGACTTTCAGTCAAACCCAAAGTTAAGAGAAAATTTAACTTAAGAACATATCCAAGATTAATGCAAAAGATTTTAAAACATACATATGGTTTGTTTACACAGGTGAGTGAAATGGGAAACTGAGGGCTTTTCAGAATAATCACCTTGGGTGATTGAAGACTCAGCATCAAGGCTTTGTTTAATTATTAGGCTCTGGGAGAAGAGCAAAGATTTGCTCCTCCAGCAAAGAACATTTAAAAGAAAACCTCCTTGCTCAACTGTTTAAGAGAAAAACCTGACTAACTATTTAATGGCTTAGAGATATCTAGCCAGACCTATCTAATTGAGAAAAGCCTGAAACAGACCAAATTCCCTTAGTTACTACTAAGCTCAGTAATTTAGAAACCTTTAACCCCTCCTTGCTTAACTGATTATTTACCTCTGCAAAACAGAGCCCCCTTTTTTTAATAACATTTTAAAACATTTATTGCTTAACCAAGATCCTAGTACCACAAAAAGCCCACCTGTCTTCCAAAGACAAATAAGGAATAAAGATTGAGTTGGTCAGTGATTTTAAAAGGACTAACAGGAGAGGGTGGGTAAATAAGAGTTTTACAATCTCAACTACATAACCATTGCTCCTTCAGTAAAATTGGCTTTTCCTGCTCCAGACTTTCTGGTGAAGGGACTGCCCCACTTCTTGTGAGAATCGGGGAAAAAAAAGAAACTTTCTGTTTGTACCATGCCTTTGAACAGTCAATTTGAGTTGGGATCTTTGCATCCCACACACACGGAAATATATACCATACAGTTATGATTGACATCAGTAATTTGAATAGCTTAAAAAAAAGATCAATAGTTCTGCCTCAATCTTGCTCTAAAAAACAAATCTAGGAAAAGGCAATAAAATAGTAAGCATACAAATGAGGAAGAATGGACACAGACATTTGAGGGGAGAGAAAGGCTAGGAGTTCTGAAAATCTACTCACATCAGGAATGGATTAAATAGGCAACATTACATATATGCTCAAAATCAGTGAAGAAATAGTGGGAAAAAGAATAGAGGAGAGAATAGGGTAAGGTGGGGGTATAGAAGGATTTGTAGAGTAGATTAATAGGAAAGGGATAAAGAGAGAGGAGAAAGGTAGCATAGAATAAAATGAGGGACAGAAGAGTGTTTAGATTAACAAGAATGGGGTAAGGTATGTCGATCAATGAGAATGGGATAAAAAGGAAAGAAAAGGATGAGAAGAGATGATAAGGGAGAGATGCCTGGAGGAAGGAAATTGAATAAAAGCAAGGCAAGCTGAATTTAAGTAGAAGAGTTAGGAGGGATAAGAAAATAAGAGATATATACAAATACTATAAAACAAGGATCAGGAGTAGAATTTACTAGGAAAAAAAAAAAGAAGGGTTAATAATAATTGATCTTAAGACAAAGTACTAAAGATTCAACCAGGAGAGAAATCTACATTATATCAGCCATATTATTATTGTTTTAGATGTGTTGTTTACAAATAGGTAAATGCGTGTGTGTGTGTGTGTGTGTGTGTGTGTGTGTGTGTGTGTGTGGAAGAGAGAGAAGAGAGAGAGAAAGAATATGAAAGGGAGAAAAAAGAAAAAAGTAAAAAGTGCTCAGCAGAGAACATAAGAAAAACCTGCAAGAATGGACATTCACAAATATAATTTAATATAAATATATACAAATAATTTTTTCTATTATTATAGATGTTTTCTTGAAATGAAAATTTATTGTTATATATTCTGAATCTTGCCTGATGTTTTCTTGTTGTGCACATGACTTTTTTTTTCTTTTTTCTATTGTCTTATTTTTGTACTTAGTTCAATAAGTAAAAAAAATTTTCAATTAAAAAGGTAAATAATAGACATACAAACAGTATCAAGAATGAGGAATATAATTTATTAGAAAGGGGGGCAGGGCTAGTAATCATTATTTCAGAGAAAGTCAAACTTCAATTCAAATACCAAAGAAACTGATATATGTCATATTAAAATTGTTTTAGATGCATGCCTACTTATATTTAAATGCATGTGTGTGTGTAAATATATCCTTACTTAATTGTAGCCTGCTTGGGGGAGAGAGGGGATAGTGAGTAAAAAAATGTTTTCAGTTCCTTTAAGCCCTTCCTAATTATAACACCATGTTTTCATTTCATTTACATTGTGGTATCAGAGGAGCCCAGAAACAAATTAATTATCCAGACATGTAATCCTCTTTTATTGTACTCACATATAAATAACCAGGTCAGTAAACAGATAGCTGTGTCTTTGGAAAGAGCTCCAATTTATATGCAGGTGGATAATATTTGGTTGGGGGGTTGTGTCAGTGCAACTATGCAGTTGAAAAAAGCTGGACTGATGGGGGAAGCCATGGCATCTATGAGATCAGAGATGTAAGGTACTTCAGAGATCATGTAGTCCAAAGCTTTCATTTTCCAGATAAAGTAAGTAAAATACAGAAGCTAAAGTGACTTGTCTAAAGTCACAGAGGTATGGGAATGCCCAGGTCCTCTGACTATATAGAACCACCAAAGCTTTTCCCACACCTGCTTCCCCTAAGGTGTTCCAAACTGGCCCAGGGCCTTCTCTGAATAGTCCACAGTCCTCAGTCTTACTTTGAATATGTTGAAGGCAGAGAAGAAATACTTTCCTATGGAAAAGGAATGAAGGAAAAAGGAGAGGCAAAAAAAAAAGTGGGAACTCAGAGAGGAGATGCCTATTTCTCAACCACACACTTTTCACACCTCTTACTTAGAATCCCCTTACCAATGTAACATTTTAACATTAAAAATGATTTTTATAATGTATAATTGTTTTGATAAATCCTTCCAGCTCTTTAATGTAAATCAATCTTAGAACTCAGCCTTTAGTGGGCTATTTTCCATAGTGCCTTGGATATTTTACACATTTTAAATGATTAGACTGTGAAAATTTTTTGGAGATCATAACAACACCTTTCATAATGATTCCCCCTTTCAAATTGCCACACTACTATATAACTTTGTTCATCACTTACAATTAATATCCCTCCAAAGTATATGTATTTGATGCATTCTCTCTATACTATCACCTGAAACTATTATAGAGCAAAGGAAGTATGAGAATTTAATAACTAGGTAAGATGATTCTGGCATTTCTTCATACTTCTTTATTACTTTATATATGGCTACATACTACACACTAACAGGAGAAACTAATAAATATTTACTGAACTGGAATTCTTTTTGTGGGTATCTGCTGAACTCAATTTTTGCTCTTAATTCAGATTCAGACTTTTTTTTTAAATTAGAGCAGCAATCAACTTCATTGATAGTTAAGATTTTTACTTTGCAATCTCTATTATTCAATTAATTAAATACTACCAAAAAATTCTTAGCTAGAGCAAGGAAAGTAAGAAAATAAACAAGTACTAAATTCTACTTACTTCTTTATAAGGTACTTGCTTATGAGGTACAGATAATAAATAGATTAAAAATTGGAAGGGATCTTAAATCACCTAATCCAAACTCCCTCATTTTACAAAGGGAAATAACAAGGGAGGTTAAGTGATTTGGTAGTAAGCATCAGAAATAGAATTTGAACACTTTGAACATTTTTTTTTAACTCAACAAGTAGGGATTTCTTTTATTACGTTGTTACATATTTATTACCTTAATCAGTCTAGTGAATTCTATAGACTGTTTTCAGAATGTTTTTAAATGCATAATATAAAAACCATATAGAGTTAACAAAAGAAACTATACTTAAAACACTTAACAAAAAAAAATAATTTTTTAAAGTTCATATGCCCAAGTTAAAATCCCTGCTCTAAAAATATCCTCTTTTTCCACTGGATATCATCCTCTCCAATCATCTACACTGTATTTATTGCTAAAAGAAATAAACTTTTTTGAGGAGACAGGCATGAACAAAATGAATATACACAGAATCTTTTTCTCATAATAAACTGATCTATGTAAGATCTATAAATTTTCTAAAATCAATCAATTATTCACTTTGTTCTCTATGCATTTTCTCTAAAATGATCCATGTTGGGGCAGCTAAGGGGTCCAATGGATTAAAGAATCAGCCCTAGAGTCAGAAAGACCAGAGTTCAAATTCAGCCTCAGACTCTTGGCACTTAATTAGATTTATGATTCTGGGCAAATTGCCTAACCCCCAACAACTGCCATTCCTCCTCCCCTCCCCTTCCTTCATCCAACTTCATCAAAATCAGAAGAAAAAAATCTAAAATTTATTTTGGCCAACTTAAAGATCACTCATCCCTATCATAACCCATTATATTCACACAGTCTTTTTAAAGTTTACAAAACCTTTAATGTTTATTATCTCATTTATCAAAACAATCATACATTATAAAAATCATTTTTAATGTTAAAATGTTTACACACACACACACACACACACTCTCTCTCTCTCTCTCTCTCTCTCTCTCTCTCTCTCTCTCTCTCTACTAAAGGTTAAGAAAAGAAAACCTTACCTTTTGGATAATCTTCCAACAGGAGGTTGAAGTGACCTAACTGACAAAAGAAATCAGATTCAACTTTTCCTTCAGCTTTTAAGATTAGAGATTCATAGCAGCGAACAGCCTAGAAAAAAGAAACATAAAGAATATTAAGAAAAAGAAGCAGAGGAACATAACTTTGATGCTCACTTTCCTCTGTATAATAATCAACTTAGTGATTTTAAAAATCCAGTCTATTATAAAGTTAAAATAGTAAGGAATGTCATCCTTGCCTCCCTTCAGAATCAAATGGATGAAAATAATATACTTTATGAATGAGGACCTCAAACAATCTCAAATAGTTTCCACTACTAAATGCTACTATAATGCTATGCCACAGAAAAATATTTTGCCTAATTTATAATAGACCTCAGATAAAAAAGAGGATGAGATGGGAGGAAGGTTGAGAAGAGGAAGAAGAAGAGAGCAATAACTACCACCACCACCACACTCTACAGTTGGAAAGAACACCATTTTTATATCAGCCTTAAAATGGACAATCAATCAATTCACACAGACACAGTAGTGTTAGATGTTGGAGATAACAAAGTTGAAAAACATACTAGTCCTTACAGAATTTATCCTCTATATCTAAAGGAGTGAGGAGACATGTACATACATACATATACAAAATAATTATAAGGCAATGTGGGGAAGGAGGTATCCAGTAAAAGATCAGAAAAGATCTTAAATAGAAGAGACTAGGGACTCCAGGTTAAAAAATTGAAGGGAGGAAAGATTATATTCTAATCATGAATCAGCACTTATATAAAGCCATCAAAATCAGAAACAAGGTACACATCAAATTGCAGAACAGCAAATCATACAACTTCCTAGAGCTTCAATTTTCATAAATATAAAAACGAATGGGTTGACCTAAAACAAGGATTATTAACCATTTTTGTCAATTATAAAACTATATAAAAACTAAAACCTATGGATATCTTATGAGAATAATGTTTTTAAAATCCATAAAATACAAAGTATTACAAAGAAAACCAATTAAAACAATTTTATTTATTGACATTAATGATAATGACAATATAAATATTTGATGATACTAATTATTAATAAAAATGTTAATATTTCAAGGCCAAGTTCACAGATTACATATTAAGAACCATTATCCTAGAAAATATCTTTCCAAGGTCCTTTCTCACTTGAAATTAATTGAATCTATTAAATATTTAAAAGACCTAAAAGAGAACTACGTTTCTTAGTTCCCAATTTTAGGGTGAATTTAAGACATAATAATCAGATCCACTAAAAATATGTTATATAATCTCAACCAAGTCCTTGCTTAAAAGAAAATCCTTTTACAAAAGGTAATCTTCTGTAATCCATTCACTGACCCACTCAAGAAAGTGGCTATTCTAATCTTTCTCAGGTTTCGATGGCAACTCTTTCCTTCTCAAAGTTCATAATTTACTGGAAAAGATTAGTCTTTTAATCTCAAGATATCTTTCTGTACAACTCTTCTCATTCATCCAACTCTTTCATTGATGGTCCTTCTTACATATTCAGGACTTAAACAGAGAGATATGTAAGAAGGACCATCAAGTCCGGAATCACAACCTAAATGATTTTCTTTCAGTAGACAAATTTTAATTAAAATATATATATATATATATTTATATTAATGACCTTTGCCTCTTATATTTAAATCTCCCTGTATCATTTTACTTCCCACCCCCACCATCTTCCCATTCCCCGCTGCTGCTTATAAATACAGCAACATTCCTTTCTTAGGGGGAAAAAGTTACTTAATCAGAGCATTCTTGCTATATTGTCTACACTTCCTGCCTCAACTTCCTCTTCCCCTTACCATCTAGATTCATTCAACTGAAACCACTCTCCAAAATTGTCAATTAATCTCCCAAATGTCCCACTTTTTCTCAATTCTTTCTTTTGACTTTTGGAGGCTATCATTCTCTTAAACTACCTTTGCTGTCTTTTAAAAGCTTTCTCTGGGTTTGCGTGACCTTTTTTCTCTCCTCATACCTGTGTAAGAACTCCTCAGTCTCCTATGCTAGATCTTCATACAGGTGAACACACACTGATCAACACTTCCCCCCATTCCCTTTGAAAGACAGAAAGACAGAATACGTTCAAAATTGACATTTTAGAATTTTTTTTTTCACATTCTGAACCCAACTTGGTTAAAACCAATTCAAATATAAAATTATCTAATTGGATTTTGAAATTCTTTCAATAATCTGATCACTTCTTACTTTTCCAGGCCAATTATACTTTATTCCACTGATTTACATATTCAAAAGAACCCAGCCTATTTGTTAAAAAAAAAAAAAAAAAAAAAAAACCACCACTTTTTTTCCCCCCCATTATTTGATTTCCCGCATTTTCACTTCCTGGCTTGTCCTGGTATCTAGCATTCACAGCCCTTCCTCATCTCTTCTTGACTTAACTGAAGTCTTTTAAAAATCCAACCTTTGGCAAAGTAGCATTTTAGATTTCCCTTAATGTTAGTGCCTTTGATCTGAGATTATTCTGTTTGGAAATAATTTTTTTAGCATGTTTCCTTTCCCATTAAAATGATAGTTCCTTGAGAAATGGGATTATTTTTGCCCAAGTAGCACTTGCTGATGTGATGAATCAAGTGTAATATTAAAATAGGGAAAGGTAAAGACCATGATGATGATCTAGATGATCTAGTATTTTATCCTAAAAGCAACAAGAACTTAAATACTACTAAAGGGAAGAGGGGCTCCTTTGAGACAATCAGAGCTATATTGTGAGGCATGGTTCTCAAAAGTCTAGTCTGAGATCTCCTGGTGTTTCAGATCTCTCTTCAGTTATTACTTAATTATTAAAATTACATTTCTTTTCCAACTATGTCTGTTTGCTCTATAAAAAATGATCAACAGATTCAAGGAAGTCTTATTTTTACTATATTTTATAAGAAATAAAACAAGCATTTCTATCATAGCAGCAGAAAGAAAAAGACGATTGCACATAATAGACTTATGGATTAATTAATTAAATCTATTACGTACAACTTGCTATTTCTTTTTAAATGTGTGTTATGACGTAACTTTTTTCAACATTATTTTGAGATGCAATTTTTTCCTCCACCCCCCCTCTTCCTTACCTCCTCCTCCCTTCCCTTCCCAAGACAGCAAGAAAACTGAAAATATGTATAATCAATTTTTAACATTTCTATATGACTCAAATTGGGAAAGAAAAATCAACAAAAATCACAAACAAAAGGGAAAAAATCACGAGGAGAAAAAAAAAAGCAAACAAAGATGAAAACAATATGCTTTCATTTGCCATAAATCTCTCTCTAGATGCCAAAGGCAGGCATTTTACATCCCAATTGTATTGTAATTGTCTTGAATCACATCAACCACACTGCTGGGAAGAGCTAAGTATATCATAATTGATCACACAATCTTGCTGTTACTGTGTACATCTACTTATTTCACTCAGTATTAGTTCATGTAAGTCTTTCCAGGCTTTTCTGAAATCAGCCTGCTTGCCATGTCTTATAGAACAATAACATTCCATCACTTTCATATAACCACAACTATTCAGCCATTCCCTAACTGATGGACATCTGCTAGTTTACCCATTTTTTGCCATCATGAGAAAGGACCCCCAGCAGCCCTTTCTCCTTTTTTAAGATCTCTTTAGGACACAGACCCCGTAGCAGCACAGTTGGATCAAATTGTTTCATTGCCCTTTGGACATAGTTCCAAATTGTTTTCCAGAATGGCTAGGACAGTTCACAATTCCATCAACAATGTATTAGTGTCCTAGTTTTCCCTTATCCCCTTTTCCAACATTTGTCATTGTCTTTTCCTGTCATCTTAGCCAATCCGAAGAGTATAGGGGGTAGTACCATCAAAATGGTTTTAATTTGCAATTCTCTGAGCAATAATGATATAGAGCATTTTTTTTAGATGACTACAAATGGTTTTAATTTCTTCATCTGAAGATTGCCTATTCATATCCTTTGACCATTTGTCAATTGGACAATAGTATTTACTCTTATAAATGTTTTCTAAATATTTTAGAAATGAGGTTTTTATCAGAAATGCTGTAAAAACTGTTCCCCAGCTTTCTACTTTCCTTCTAATCTTAGCTGTGTTGGTTTTGTTTGCGCATAACCTTTTCAATTTAATCAAAATTGGAGAACAATTTATGACCAAACAAGATGCAAAGATCTGGCACTTAAAATACCCCTTGTTTTCCCATTCCTATAAAAACCACTAAAGATAAATCACTATTGATCAGAGAAATGCAAATCAAGACAATTCTGAGATACCATTATACACCTCTCAGATTGTCAGGAAAAAAAAAAAAAAAAAAAAAGACGAATGTTGGACAGGATGTGGGAAATCTGGGACACTAATATATTGTTGGTAGAACTGTGAAGGCATCCAAACATTCTGGAGAGTAATTTGGAACTATGCTCAAAAAGTTATCAAATTGTGCATACCCTATGATCCAGCAGTGTTACTACTGCTGTTATATCCCAAAGAGATCTTAAAGGAGGGAAAGGGACCTATATGTGCAAAAATGTTTGTGGTAGCCCTTTTTGTAGTGGCTAGAAACTGGAAACTGAGTGGATGCCCATCAACTGGAGAATGGCTGAATAAACTATGGTATATAAATGTTATGGATTATTATTGTTCTGTAAGAAACGACCCACAGGATGATTTCAAAGGACTTACATGAACTGATGCTGAGTGCAATGAGCAGAACCAGGCTATCACTGATACAATGATCAATTCTGATAAACATTGCTCTCTTTCAACAAGTTATTCAAACCAGTTCAAATTGTTCAGTGATGAAGAGAGCCATCTATCCTCAGAGAGAGAATTTAGGGAACTGAGTATGAGTATGAGTAGCATTTTCACTCTTTTTGTTATGGCTTGCTTCCACTATTTGCTTCACTTTTTCTCTCGTGTGGCACGATAATTGCATAAATATTTATGCATATATTGGATTTAATATACATTTCTACCATGTTTAACATAAAAAAGTATCATTTCTAAAACATTTTTAAAATGTGTCAAATTTGTAAGAATACAAGCCATCCTCTACTTTAGAAATGGTCAAAGAATATGAATAATTTTCAGATGATGAAATTCAAAAGTCATTTATAATTACATGAAAAAATGCTCTAAATGATTACTGATTAGAGAAATGTAAGTTAAAACAACTCTGAGTTGATTTACATAAACTGATGCTGAGCAAAACAAGCAGAACCAAGAATACATTGAACATAATAATGGCAAGAATGTACGATGATCCATCTATCAAAGTCTTGATTTTTCTTAGTGGTTCAGTGAGCCAAAGCAATTCCAATAGACTTTGGACAGAAAATGCCATCTGCATCCAGAAAAAAGAACTAAGGAGACTAAATATAAATCAACACATGCTATGTTCACTTCTTTTTTTCTGTTTTTTTAATCTCTCCCATGTTTTTTCCCTTTTGCTTTTATTTTTCTCTCCCAACATTATTCATATTAGCAATGTGTGTTAAAAACAAACAAGAAAGGAAATAATGGAAATTCCTTCAAGACAAAGACTGCAATTCTTTTGTTTTTATAACCCTAGTACTTAGAATGGAACTTGAAACATTATATGCTTAATAAATGCTTTTTTTTAATTAAAAAAAACAAAACACTAAAAGACCATTAAAACAAATGAGGTTTTCCTTAAAATAAGCAGCATCTACCTAAAATCATCAGCAAGCATTATATGTAATGCGGATAAGCTAGAAATATTCCCAGTAAGATGAGGGGTAAAACAAGAGCACTCGTTAGCATCACTATTGTTCACTAATGTACTAGAAATGTTAGCTTTCGCAAGAAAAGAAATTGAAGGAATTTTAAAAATGTAATATAAAACCATCACTCTTTACAAATATTTAGAGACCAACAAAAAAATTATATGAATTAACAATTTTAGCAAAATTGCAGGATATAAAATGAACCCAAATAGATCACCAGCATTTCTCTATATTACCATCAAAGCCCAGCAACAAGAAATGGAAAGAGAAATACCATTTAAATTAACTGTAGACAATATAAAGTTTCTGGGAGTCTACAGATGATGAGACAGATGCAGAAGATGAGAAGATGAACACAATTATGACACACTTCACACTAATAAATCAGATCTAAACAACAGGGAAAATATCAATTGCTCATGGATAGACAATTCCGCCAAAATTAATCTGCTTATTCAGTGCCATACCAAACTGCAAAAAAATTTAATTCATACAAGCTATAGAGAAAAATAACAAAAATTCATCTGGAACTAAAATTCAAGGATTATCAAGGGGAATAACTGAGGGAAAAATGTGAAGAACAGTGGCCTAACCATACTAGACCTAAAATTTTACTATAAAGCAGTAATCATCACCACTACATAGAATTCCTAATCCCTCTATTTTTGTCTGCCTGCATTTTTTATTTCCTTCACAGGCTAATTGTACACTATTTCAAAGTCCAATTCTCTTTGTACAGCAAAATAACTGTTTGGACATGTACACATATATTGTATTTACTTTATACTTTAACATATTTAACATGTATTGGTCAACCTGCCATCTGAGGGAGGGGGATGGGAGAAAGGAGGGGAAAAGTTGAAACAAAAGGTTTTGCAATTGTCAATGCTGTAAAATTACCCATCATATATCTTGTAAATAAAAAGCTATTAAAAAAAAAAAACAGCAGTAATCATCAAAACCATTTGACAGTGATCAAGAAATAGAGTGGTGGATAGTAGAATAGGTTAAGTACACAAAATATCATGGACAATGAATATAATAATCTACTGTTTGATAAACTCAAATGACTCCAGCTTCTGGGATAAGAAAATTTGCTAGGAAAACTGGAAAACTGCATGGCAGAAACTAAGGAATAGACTAACATTTCACAGCCTATATCAAGGTAAAACATAAATAGTTTCTTTCTTCCTTCATCTGCTAATCAATTTAATGTAAAAATCAACATGTCCTATAGCCTAAGAACAAAATATCATATTCTTCCTCTTCAATGTATTTTTGGGGGAGATGGGTGGGGGTTAGGGGAAATTTTCAACAATATCACTTTGATTAAGGCCTATATTATCTTACAGTTGAATTACTGAAAAGCCTCCCTTTATTTGTATCTGATTCCAATCTACCCTCATATTTACCTTCATCCTATTCCTCTAGATTTTCAAAACCTCTCCATAAGTTGGCCTAAACTTTATTTTCTACCCATTCCCCTCTTCCTCCTCCTTTTCTTATCATTACCACTACCACCATCAGCACCACTATCAGTGGCTCATGGATGTCCCAAAATTGTGGAATGGAATTCTGCCTATAGTAAACAAACTGATAAATACAAAAAATAAATGGAATGTTATGATGTCAAATGGGAAAGTAGGTAGTATGATGTATAAAGCAACAGGCCAGAGTCAGGAAAACCTGAGTTCAAATCCAGACTCAAGATACTCATTGGCTTGTGACAATGGGCAAGTCACTTAAACCCTGTTTGCCTCAGTCCCTCATCTAAAAAATGAAAGAGAAGGAAATGGCAAGCCATTCTAGTATCTTTGCCCAGAAAAAATAGTGTCATGACAAGTTCAACATGAAAACAACAAGGTGATATAAAATACAAAGAATAAGGAATAGAAGAGAAAATATAATACTTGCATATACTTTACTAAAAAAAAAAAAAAAAGCCATTGACCATACAGATTTTATGTAAAACATTATTGAATATGGAATTATTCCTTATAAGCAAACTAATATAGAAATTGTTTAGAAAATCAAAAGGTTTTTTTTTTCCTCTAGATAATGAAGTTTGGTTTAAGGCATATGCCCACAACAACAGCAAGTGACTGATGAATGAGGAACAGGTTTGGAAGTCAGATTTAAAAGCCATTCAAACTCATTTGTTATTTTAGGAGCTTTTGACAAGGGACTCCATAAGAGGAAAAAGGGGGAGAAAGTCCACGGGGCTAAAATCCAAACAAAATGAACTCTAAAAAAAATTTGGTCCTCTCAAAAACTCATGTTGCCAAAGTAAGAAATGAAGCATTATCCCTACTAGTTTCAATTCACAAATGGCACTGTGGATGGGGAAATGAGGAAAAGATTTTATTCCCTTACATAGTATATAGGGTATAGCAGGGGTCCTCAAACTATGGCCCACGGGCCAGATGTGACAGCTGAGGACTTTTATCCCCCTCACCCAGGGCTATGAAGTTTCTTTATTTAAAGGCCCACAAAACAAAGTTTTTGTTTTTACTATAGTCCGGCCCTCCAACAGTCTGAGGGATAGTAAACTGGCCCCTTATTTAAAAAGTTTGAAGACCCCTGGAGAGTGTCTTAAGAACTGATTAAAGATTTTTACTATTTTTAAATGTTCTTTAAAGGGGACAAAAAGGAGGAAAAACCCTTAATCCAAACCTAATTTTAATAATATAAAATTCTAATAAATATAAAAACTTGAAATTGAAAATTGTATTTTTCATTTTTTTCAATTTTATATAAGCTTAAATTTCTTAAAGGTTTTCAATTGCTATTCTTAGCTTTATTAACTAAAAACATGCACAAAAATCACAATCATGAAATAATAACTACACTACATACTCTGAATGCTACACCACTAAGCTTTTAGAAATTGTAGCCTTGGGGAAGCTAGGGAGTGCAGTAGATAAAGTACCAGCCCTAAAGTTAGGAGGACCTGAGTTCAAATCTTGTCTCAGACACTTAACACTTAGCTGTGTTAAGTAAAAGTCACTTAACCCCAAATGCCTCAAAAAGAAAAGAAAAGAAAGAGAAATTTCGAAAGAAGAAATTTCAAAATTCTTAATTTTGTAACTTTCAATTCTTGTAGTGGACCAGTGTCTTAAATATCAAATTAAATGTTTTCAAAATTGTTTTAATATAAGTGTTTTAGATAACCAACCTAAAACTTACAACATTAATAAAAAAGAAACTTTAAAAGTTTAAAAAACTAAAGCTCTTGTAAACATAACTCTACTAACATTTTACAACCAGTCCTCTTTCCCATTGCCATCAAATTTTAACTCTCAATCTTTTTATACATCAAAATATTAACAAATTATACTAAAAAAAATAAAGATGTCAATGGCATAAATTGATTACTACTTTCAAGATTCAATATATATTTACTATATTATATATAAACGATATAATACTGGTGAAAAAAAGAGTAAGGAACAGTAGGACATACAAAGCACCTGAAATTGTTAGAGAAAAGAAAGGTATGTGCCCTGTCTCAAATGACTCCTTCTCCCTTAGACCATAATTGGGGGAGGAGTGGATGCAAACAGGAAAAATAGAACTACTTCCTGATCAGAAAAAGAGAAGTGAAAATTAGATAATTTCTTGATTTCTTAACAAAATAAAATTCCATCTTTGAGTTTCAGGTACCATGGACAGCACCAGGATTCTAAATAATTGCCCTATGTCCCCTACACTTTTCTCCAATCCTCAAACCTTGAAAACATTTCTTCAAAACCCCTGGCAAAAATCACAAAATTACTCTAATTTAATCTAATACATTATTGCCATACAAATTCAACTAAGTCTTATCATTAATCTGGAATTTTTTTTTTACCCATTTACTCAAATATCTGAACTGAAAAAGATTAAGAGAAACCAGTTTGAACCCAATTAATTGCCCATCTTATCTCACTGGTGCTGCCACAGTTTCTGGCTCAATTCCTTTATTTTCTTCATTTCATTCCCACCAGCAAGTTAAGCTCTATCTCTTCTTCATGGGTTCCTTCCCAATAAAATTTCAACAATATTAAAGAATTGGGAAAAGCCAGTTTAAAGTCCCTAAACAGTGAAAGTCAAAGGAAAAGACTATACAAAGAATGAATGAAAAGCATTTAACCTATTATGTGCCCAACTCTGATGAGCTGTCCTTTTTATGTTTGCTTATAAGACAATTTTATACCATTTTATGGCAAGTACTCACATGGAGGTCGGTCAGAAGTGATACAAGGACACTCTCATGATAAGAACTTTGAATCTGTTTTGACAAGGAAGACATTGGCAAAGGACAACCCAGCAGTATTACAGTAGTTTGAAAGAAGAAAAGAGGCGACCCAAGAGTGAGGTGAATGTAAGGACACATATGCCCAAAAAATGCAGAGAAAAGGAATTCAATCTCTAGTGGTCCTTCCTAGAGGGTGCAGCAGCAACAGGACAAAAAATATCAAAATCTGTAAGGAAGTCCAAGAAAAGGAGGTCAAAAAGAAATGGCCCTTGAATTAAGTGAGGCCACTGGGGACCTTGAAGAGAGTTTTAAGAATGAAATACTACATTATAAATTAGAGAAAATCAAGGGAGGTTAGTGAATTCGTAGAAGTAGCACACTTCCTCAATTAAAAAGGAGACAGATTAGTGTTTAACAGAGATAGCAGAGTTAGGAATTTGTTTTAAAGACAGAAACATACTTAAAAAGACTTGCCCAGTATTCACTTTTATGACAATATCATCTCTCATTCACTAATGTCCCTAATACTCATGGCCTTTCACAATCTAGCATGAGCCAGCCTTTCCAGCTTTCCCTCATACTTCTCTTCACTTAATTCTGCAACCCCAGCCAGACATTCATTATTTATCATTCACCAAATGTTTTTTCTGCTTTCAAGCTTTCCTTATATAGCTCCTAAAAACATCAGATAAACCTACTTTGCTTGATCACTGCCTACTGAAAGTCTACTCACCTGTTAAGACCTATCAAAAATATCTTTACTTTCCACAAATAGAAATCCTTTCCTCCCCCCATATATATGAATATGTTCTTTCCTGTCCTATATATCCAATGCCTTTACTTTCCACAAACAGAAATCCTATACATATGATGTAAAAACAGTAACAAAAACTACTAACTATATAAAGAGTCTTCCCTGTTAGGATCTCTCTTCTCTCCTACCCCATGTTTATGATTTTTAAATAGCTATTAAATTAATAATCATTTTAGATCATTCCTGAAATTCAGTTCTCTCAAATAGTATAAATGGCTTTCTATGTTCATTGTATTGTAATAAGTAGTATCAGGATTATCCTTGTATATAAGACATATTAAAGGTTCACAAGACTTTAAAGTCAACATACCTTATCAGTGGAAGTAAAGTGTATATATAAATGCACTTGCATAGTAGTATAAAATGAATTATCTTGATATGGGTCAAATCTGAAAGACTAAAGATGGCCCTTTATGTCATATCCCAATTTGTAATCTACTGATAAAAGTATAGTTGTTGGGCAAGTTTTTTAGATTCTCAACATCATTCAGGAGGCATTTGCTTAATTACTCTTTTCAATTTTAGCATGCTCTCAAGTTTAATTTGTCGTTCCTGTGATGTTTTCATTTCAGTTATGTCAAACTCTTTGTGATCTCATTTTGGGTTTTTCTTAAAAAATATACTGGGTTTGGCAGTATCTTCTCCAGTTCATTTTACAGATGAGAAACAGGGTTAAGTAACTTAAAAAAGGTCACATAGCTAGTGTGACAAGGCCACACTTGTACACAAGGGAATGAATTTTTCTGAGCTAGATCTAGCACTCTAATTACCGTTAGTTGTATCCTTTTAAATCCTAGGTTTTAATTTATTATGCAATGAGAAGTACTTCTACACACAAGGCCACTAAATTCAAGACAGCAAAATGGTGATGCTATTCATAACAAAAGTAGTAAATAGCCATGGGACCTAAATACAAAGGGTTGTAGCAACATAACAGAATTGAAAGAAATGGATGTGACTCACATGTATGGCTATCAGGAGAATTATTAGCAAGACAAGGAATGAAAGGAACTCATAACAGATGAAGAAAATCATAATTTTATGAAATTAAAAAATTTAAATGATCAGGGCAGTTAAAGATTTTTTTTTAAGTATTGGGGGGGGGGGGAAATTTGCAATAAATATTCGACTTTCAAATAGCCAACCTTAAGTGTACCAAAATAAATCTACAAGAACAAACAAGTTATCTCTCAAAAGGGAAAGTTAACAGAAGAGTTCCAAAATAACAATGATATGTAAGAGTATACAGTTAATAAGAGAATGCAAATCAAAATAAATGAGATTTCATTTCAAACCCAGAAAAATGATAATGATATTAATAATGACCAAAGGCAGGGAGGGGGTAGAATGGCCAATATTAAGATCAAAAAGTCAATATTGGAATGATGGATCACTAATACATTGCTGGTGACACTGTTAATTCATCCAATCTTTCCATAAAGCAATTTGAAACGATAAATTCCTCTCTTAAAAAATCACTTGTACAGACTCAACACTACCCTAATACCACTATTAACCTAACTTCAGGCTCCCCATACCTCCACACCAAAAAAGATCAAAGAATGGAAAAGGATCCATATGTCTAAAATTATCTATAACACTTTTTATAGTGACAAAAATTTACAAACTAAGGGCTGTCCACCAGTTTCAGAATGGTTAAACAAATTATGCTATTTGAATGTAAAGAAAATACTATTTCATAAGAATTAATGAAAAGAACACTTTCAGAGACAACTGGGTAGATATGTACAAACTTATGTAGAAGGAAGTTAAATAAAATCCGAAAATAATTAATATAATAACAAGATTATAAAGAACAACTCCTAAAGACTTAAGAACTCTGACCAAAACAAAGACCAACTTTTTTCTGGAGAGAGGTAATAAGACTCAAGCATGGAAAATGAAACATATGATTATTGTAGAAATTTATTTTTCTTTAACAGACAATGTTACATAATTTTATTTTATTTTCCCAAAGGGAATGGATTGAGAGGGAAGGGGGAAAGTTTAACAATAATTGGCTACCACATATCACAAGCTCCCCTTCTCCCCCCAAAAAAAAAATTAAGGAAAATTAAAAGGTGATCATGGAAGCACTTCTTAAATGAAAAAAATAATATGCAGAAGGAAACAAAGACAAGTAGAACTACTTTAAAAACTCATACTAAATGTGCCATCCATAAAGGGAAAAAGTAGAGGCCTCAGTTTTCACATAATTCTTCTTCTAATTTATATATTAAGTTAAAATTAGGTGAAAAAATTAGATAATTGCAATTATGCTATGAAATAAAAAGATTCACGAGAGGTTTTAAAAAAAAAAAAAGTGAAACCACTTTGTACATATGCCGTAGACAATAAATATTGATGTTAGATCTATAGATTTTAAAAAATACTAAAGTAACCAATTAAAAAATATTAACTGGACTGAAAAAAGAAGATAATAAGTATAAGAGATGTATGGATAAATATAAAAGATAAAAAAAAAAATGAAAAACAATGAATTCAGGAATTCCTGCAATAATTTTTCCCTGAGGCAATCGGGTTTAAGTTGCCTTCTCCAGTGTCACACAGGTAGGCAGTGCTAAGTATCTGAGACCAAACTTGAACTCAGGTCCTCCTAACTTCAGAACTGTTGTTCTATCTGTTGCACCAACTAGCTGTCCATTCCCCTCCCCACTTCCAACCCCCTCCCATAGTAAAATTTGAAAGACTTAATGGTATTTTAAGAATAAGCCCATTAAATAATGTAAATAATCATGAGCATTCATTTAGTGATTCAAGGTCTGTAAAATGCTTTAGAAATATTATCTTAGTTGATCCTTATCACCACAATGGGAAGCAGGTGCAATTATTACCTCAGATGTGAAAACTGAGAAAGAGAAAGGTTTAAGTTTCAGAGTCACACATCTAAATAAAAGTCTAAAAGAATACATTTGAATTCACATCTTTTAGACTACAAAAGATGATTTGAGTAATGAATAATTTCTTCAGGATCACACTATTTAGTAAAAGTCCAAAAAGTATAGGTGAATTCAGGACTTTCTTAACCACAGGTCCACTGTTTTATCCCCATCCCCAAACACATACAACACTTCCTATTTGTTTCCATATATAAAAGACTTCTCAGTATTAGAAGATCCTTTTGCAAAAACAGGTAGAAAGAATGTCTAGAGTAATCACCCAAATGAGCTAGAATAGATCTTTTCCTTTTTCGACACTTTCTCTAATAATCCAATAAGACATAAAATTATGAAAGACAATTAGAGACTATAATTGATAAATTATCACATTGCCCATTACATCTCAGTTTCACATCACTCCCATCATTCTCCATCCCTTTAACATTGTCAGTCCTACATATGTATTGTTTAATTAAGAAGATATATAATTACAAAACCTGAATAGGTCTGCTACAAATTTGTTTCACAATCCCAATTGAGCCTTCATTACTGCTAGAAAATCTCTCTACTGATTTTCCCTTATCAACTCACTATTCCCAGTATCCACAGTGGTTCTTTCAAATAGTTTCATCACTCCTCAAACTTCCATTGGTTTCCCTCTTCTTCCAGCTGAGAAATTTACCTTTTAGGGGGGGGAGAAGGGGGAAGGTCATCTACCCTCTTCTTAGTGTCTTATCCCTTAAATTCCTTCTGCTACTACCTTCTTAATTCTTGTCTCACATGATGTGATGAAGTGGTTTTTGTTGTTTTTAGCTGTTTTGTACACCTTTTTGTGATCCCATTTGGGGCTTTTGTAGAGTAGTTTGACGTTTCCTTCTGCAGCTCATTTTACAGATTTGGGAACTGAGGCAAGCAAAGTTAATGACTTGCTCAGGGTCACACATACAGTTAATAAGTATGTCAAATTTGAATTCACAAAAATAAGCTTTCCAAACTTCAGGCCCAGCACTCTTATCTACTGCACCAGCAGCCTTACTCCTTGCTCAATGCTAATCTCTCACTACTTTTCTTGGCTTCTTATATCATACTCATAATGTCAAATATTTTTCCTTCCAGAGATATTAGGCTCCTGGTTGTGTGTAGAACAAGACACACTCCATCTCTCAGCTCCAAACATTTTCTCCAGCTATCCCCAATGTCTGGAATGTTGTTATATCTCCCCTAATTTCCTTTAAATTCCAACTAAAATTTCCACTTTCTACAAAAAAAATTCCCCAATCCTTCTTAATTCCAATGTAAAAAGATTGATTTGTGTGTCTTATTTGCATACTGTCTCCCCTGTAAGACTGTAAAGTCCTTAGGTACTGTCTTCAGTCTTTTTTTGAATCCTCAGCACATAATAAAATTACTGACTGAATTTTATTGAAATTTTTTCATATAATCCTAGCACGTCTACAATAAAATATTTTAAATAGAAAAAGCTCATTTACACTAACTATAAGATGCATAAACCATACAGAAGTGGACCTACCAAAATACAATCCAGACTTGTATAAATGTGAATAAATTCACTACACCAAAGTAAAACAAGCATAAAAATAATATAATAACATTAATAGTAGTTATATGGAACTCTTAAGGTTTACAGAAGAGCTTTACATATATTATCTCATATCATACAAAAACTCTATGGGTTAAAACTCTGTCCTGACAGTTACTTGCTATAAGACTCTGGGCAAGTCTATAAAGTATACCACCAAACCTCTCAGGATTGTAAGGCTCCTACACAAAATGCTTTGAAAATCTTTAAAAAGCACTATAACAAATTCTAACTATTACTGTTAGAGGCAGCTATATGGCATAATTTAGACCTCACCCAAAACACTTTCTGATTGTTTAACCCTGAACTAGTCACTTACCCTCATTCTCAGTTTCCACAGCAGTAAAACAGGGATTATAAATAGCAACAGTATCTACCTCACAGGTTTGCTCTGAAAATAAAATGACATATAGTATTTGTAAAGAGCTTTGCAAATATTAAATGTCATAAAAATACCAGCTATTTACATTATTACAATACTACCACAATACTACCACCAAAAGTAATTTATACATGTAGTGATATACCAATCAAACTGCCAAGAAATTTTATACAACTAGACCAATTTTTTAAAAAATCTGTTTGGAATAACAAAAGGCCTAAAAGAAGCATTTCCTCTTCCATAAGAAGTGCTGGGAAGACTGGAAAGCAGTATGGCAAAATAATGATGATAATAATCAACTAATATCACACACTACTATTTACCATGATAAGTAAGCCAAAAAAGATATAAACCTTAAAATTTTAAATCTAGAGGCCTCCAAAGAAGGAAGCAAAAAGAGAAAATATCTAGAGTAGTCTAGAGTAGTCTACAGTGAGCTAGTCTGAGTAATTTCAGGATTCTCTTCTGTACTGTTTGATTTAAAATACTTAAACATTCTTGACTTTTATCAGGGACTGAAAGGAGAGAGGATAGTGACTCTTGGAACTTAAATCCAATTCACTGCTGTCATCACTAGTCCTCAAAACCTTCAAAGGCCAATTCTCTACCTACTATTTTACTCTTTCTCTGTAAACTTGTACTAGAGGCTAGTCATGAGGCCTCCTAACAATTGGGAAACAAAAATAAAAATAAAAGGAAGAACCAACAAGCAGTTTAATATGACATATCTAAGAGGAGGAGTTAGGGTAAGTAGATGTATGTGTGCATGCAGGGAAAGAGAAATTTTAGGCTGATAGGCAAACAACATTCCCTTAATTTAACTTTCAATTTCTAGTCCCTCTAAAGACTTTGTCTTTTTGTGGTTCCTTTACCCCATCCTACCTGGAAAACTGGGAGGGAAGAGTTTCTCCCTGCAAGAGTTAAGTCCTTGTCCAAGTAGACAAGGAAATCCACATTCAATTTCAACTGTGAGTTGCTTTACACTGAATTCTCTGGTTATGACCTTTCCAACTATGTACCTAATGGCTATTTCCAGCTATGCTCTGTTTTTCTCTTAGTTATCCCTAGAAGGATCCCTAATTGTCTCTTTCCAAGTCAAAACCTCCCTTAATTACCAAAAATTGCATTATCAATATTTCAAAACCTTGTCAGTCACTGTATCTCCAAAGAATCCAAGAGTACTTAAATATAATTTAGACAAGATTCTTCTTAACTTTTTCTACGTTCATGGACCCCACTGATGGTATAATGAAGTCTATGGATTCCCCAATATATTCTTTAAATGCATAAAACACATTACAATATAATAAAACAATTGGAGTAAAAGTTTTTTCAAAATACATATTTTAAAAGTTCACAGATTCCAGGTTAAAAATATAAGATTCATTGATGTTGAGCTAGAAAGGTCTTAAATTGGCCACCTAGTCCAACCTCATACCATTTAAAACCTGAGTCATAAGAACCAGGTTCTTTTGGTTCTTGGGATGCATTCTTTGCATTGCACAACTACCCTAAATTATTTTTAAATCACTTCATTAAAGATAAGTTATACAATTTCCTCTTCTGCAAATCTGGAGAGGGTAACATTTATACAGGCTATCTCACAAAGGAATGTTTTGATAAATTACTTTGCAAAACTTAAGGTATTGTATTAAGTGTCCTTTGTTATTATTACATGACAGGGTATTGACTATGCTCAGTAAGGCATTATAACAACTCTAACCTAGAGCTTTGCTTTTCTTCTAAATACTCAAAAGTAGTGAATCTTCTCCCCACATCCCACACCCCATCCCACCCCAGAGGTACCCTGGGGTCATCTTTTCATCAATCACAATTCTCATTCAGGGTACTTAATACATTTCAGCACTCAAAGCTGCCATGCACCCTTTCTCTTATCTCTACTTGTTTCCAAATCTAGACATCGTCTGAAGTCCAAAATTTTATTGCATTCTCCAGTGACAAATTAATCTGATAAACTCAGTATTTATAATAAAATAGTACTCTATGCCCTTCTTTTCCCCCAGGTCTGGATCATATCCATGAATTATAACACAGAATAACATTTGAAATTGATCTTGCTACTGAATTATATTAATCTTAAATTTAAAATGTATAAACTAATACAGATGAAATTGTTGTAAACAAACTGCAGATAACATAGACACAATTTTTCTTTACAGTATTAGAAACAGAGAAAGGATCCAAAAATTTCATTACGGAGAGAGCCACCAATGAGGAATTTATTCTACCAATGAACACAAGCATGTCCTCTACAGTTCTTCCTAGTTAATCTAAAAATCAAAAAATAATAACAATAATAATAATAATAATTGGGGAACTGAGAAGTTAAATGACCTAGGGACACATATCTGGTATGGTACAGAAGTGGGTCTTCAAGCCCAATTCTCTATCTACTATTCCACACTCTTTCTCTGTAATGTATTAAGCTAGTCTTGAGGCATCCTAAGAACCGGGAAATATTTCTTTTCTTTCACCTACTTCTCCCAACATGTAGCAAGAATGCAATTTTTAAAAACTGCTCTTGATACCGTATAATTTACAAA
Organism: Antechinus flavipes; assembly: GCF_016432865.1. Classification (NCBI taxonomy): domain Eukaryota; kingdom Metazoa; phylum Chordata; class Mammalia; order Dasyuromorphia; family Dasyuridae; genus Antechinus; species Antechinus flavipes. The sequence goes on from NC_067400.1 coordinate 257,877,909, forward strand.
ACAAAATGTTTGCTTTAAAAAAAAAAAAGTCATTATGAACAGAACCAGGAGATCATTATATACTTCAACAATGATACTGCATGAGGATGTATTCTGAGAGAAGTGGATTTCTTCAACATAGAGAAGATCTAACTCAGTTTCAATTGATCAATGATGGACAGAAGCAGCTACTGCTTGCATTTTTGTTTTTCTCCCGGGGTTATTTTTACCTTCTGAATCCAATTCTTCCTGTGCAACAAGAGAACTGTTCGGTTCTGCACATATATATTGTATCTAGGATATACTGTGACATATTTAACATGGGGTAAGACTGCTTGTCATCTGGGGGAGGGGATAGGGGGAGGGAGGGATAAAATCGGAACAGGAGTGAGTGCAAGGGATAATGTTGTAAAGAAATTTTTTTTCAAAAAAAAAAGAGAGAGAAAAAAGAAAAGAACAAACCCATACAGAGAAAAAAAATAAATGAGAAATGTTTATTATTGAAATGGAAAAAAAAAAATCATTATTGCCTAGAATATAAAATCTAACTAGATGGGCAATCAGTTATTAAGATAATGCAATCCTGACTATTCCACAGGGGGTTGAAGGGAGGGGAAAGAGAAGAAATTCTCCATATTGACTGAACATTTTATTTGGCCATCTATCCCTCATCTTCTACAACTACTGACCCTCTCTAAATTCCATTAAAGTCATAACCAAAAAAATCCCATCTTTTACAGGAAATGTTCCCCAAGCCCTCATAATTCTAGTATTTTCCTTATTTCATTATTCATTAATTATTTCCTATTTATTCCATACATTTGCTTATTTTGTATATTATTTGTTTGCATATTGACTCCCCCATTAGACTGTAAGCTCCATGAGGGCAGAAGCTATATTTTGATTCTTTGTATCCCCAATGCTTATCACAGTACCTGGCATATAATACACTTAGGATTTTGATATACTAGATGAACTCTGAGCTGAACCTAGAAATAAAAAGCAACTTTTAATTGGATTTCATTTGAAAAACTATATAGTGCTTCAATAATCCAAAAATTTCAGTTGCTACAAAAATCCATGAGTAAGGCTATATGCCCATGCCTCTTGGAAAACCACAGTCACCAAAGAATTATAAATACCCTAAAAAGACACTGTAAAGTTAGAAAATAAACAAGCCATATACCTTTGAGTCCTTATCTAGTGTGTTTTTATAACTCCGTTTTTCTAAGAAAATGGGTAATTAAGTCAGCATTAACTATTAAAATATAGATATAATGGAACAATGATCAAAGAAAGTAATAAATATCAACATCAAAAAATTTTTTTAAGATTGTTTCTGAATGTCTTGAACAATTGGCCTAGGTTTTTTAATGATGTTTTTCCTCAATTAGAGAATGTTCTCAGGTTTGTTAACAAATTCTGAAATCTGTCAACTTAGTTGCTTTAGTCATTTATCTTCTCTGAAATTTAATTCTTCAATTATAAAATAAAATAAGGATGTTATATAATAAAATAAGGATGTTATACTAAAAAAAAGGCCTATAGAAGCCTTTGTCAGTCAAACGCCATAACCCAAGGATTTCTGGATATTTATTCTTCTTGACCTTTTTGCATAGATACCACTGACCATCATGAGTTTCTATGATACAGCTTTCTTGGTTCTACTCCATAAATCTTCTTTGCTATATTGGTATCTACATTAAATTGTAGATAGCTCATTAAATTATAGAAGCTCCCTTGTCCCCCCCTCTTCTCACGCTGCTCTGCTCTTGACCTTAATCACCTCACACAGATTTAATCGCATATCTATACAGAAGACTACAAAATCTCTGCATCCAGCCCTAGTCTTCCTACTCAATAATAAACTCCAATGATAACCAGTTATCTCTAGGATCAAAGCTAAATCCTCCAATTTTCATTTAATCTCCTGGCAAAATAGCTCATCATAATTTTGTTTATTTTTTAAAAACAAATTACTTACTTGTCATACCAGCCCACTTTCTGATCCTCCCATCCAAAACTCTAATCTTCATTTTCTTGTCTTTGAACCCCAAGCAATGAACAATGAACGTCCCTTTCTCCTTACTTCTCCTGAGGCTAGCTCTCCTGCCTGGAAATCTGTCAAAAACTCAGAATGGATCTAATGTCTCCTTCTGCATGAAGCCTTTCTTGCTCCATTCCCTTCTCCAAAGGGAGACTTTTTATCCAGATTATTTTGTATTTGCTTTATGTAAATTTACACATCACTACATTATAAATTTAAATATGTACATGTTTCTTTCATTCATTGCCTGGAGACTTTTGCTTTGTTCTCTATAATATTCCCAACATCTACTTCCTAGAACACAATTGCTTAAGAAACCTAAGACTGAGCATTGTTCCTACATCTGTGTTTATGGACATACACATACATACAAAATTTTGAGCAATGTCATAGAAAATGTGTGCTAAGCTGATAAATGCAAAAAGGTCTTTAGTTTCTACATCCTTAAAAATTATTTCCACTTAAGTTTACCATAATATTCTTTTTAAATTGTCAGCAATGAAAAGCCAATATAGCTGCAGCAGAACATTGTGTTGTCTTCTCAGTCATAACAAAATTGCTAGTTTAGGTCTGACTAAAATTCTTTGTTGCATAGGCAGGCTGTAGAAAGAACAGCTAGATTTTACAATATAAATAAATGAAATTGTAATAATAAAGCTATTTTGGCAATTAATCTATAAACATGCTATTTGGTCAAACTTTTTATACCAAACAAATCTATTATCAGCTTAGACTAATTAAAAAGAGTAGGCCGGGAGCAGCTGAATAGCATAGTGAATAGAGTACCACAGCCTTTAAGTCCGGAGGACCTGAGTTCAAATCTCATCTCAGATACTTAACACTGCCTACCTGTGGGACCCTGTGCAAGTGACTCAACCCCAATTGCCTCAAAAAAAAAAAAAAAAAGAAAAAGAAAAAGAAAAATCAAAGTGGGCTAAAACTTCCCAGAAATGACGAAATCACTTGTAACCTGTGGAAACAAGGGGAGAAGAAAAAGAAGCAAGTTAACTTGCCTCTTTTCTGAAGTCTTATTAAAAATATATGCATTTCAAATCCTTAGAAGATATTTATGAAATTCTGAAATCCTCTTATCTGAATATGATTTTTTTGCTACCTCCCTCAACTTATTATTCATCTCTATAGGGTCACCTCCAATCTGACATCTCAATTCTTATCATCCCTGCCCTATGTACACTGGCCTCCCTTCTCCATCTTGACCCCTAGGTGAATGAACCATACTGTCCTCTTTGATTTAGTCCTTTAACCTCTTATCATACTACATACAGAGCTTACTTATCTGCCAATCTGAACCCAGGATGACTCCCTGAATCCATTACATTCACTTCTAGTAAATGTGTTCCTTGAAAACTGTTCTGACTGGGTTCATTGCAAAATAGGCCATATAACTTTAACTGGGCCTTCATTGTTTCAAGGCAATCCTTCTATAATGATCTGCCTAATTAACTAACCTACTCAATCAAGCCCTCTTCTAAAACTTTTTAGAAGAAGAGACCTTTCTCCTAGAAAATGAGGCAAATTCTGCCACATGCACAAACAAGTAATCTCATTCCATCCTATCTTCTCTAGAACATTACTATCATCCTTATACCATCACTTATTTTCATTCTCAGTCTACAGGCTGCTTCCCTACTACCTATAAATATTATCAGATCATCAGAAATCCATTCCTTGATCCATTCAACCCTGCTATCATTCCATATAACTTTTCCCTTTTCTGGATAAAAGGAGATAGTCTCTAAAGATGTTTTCCCTTCTTCTCATTGTGATTTTAACTCTGCATATAGTCTGGTTTCCAAATCTAAAGTTACTAACCATTTCTAAAATTGCCCAATTCTTTTTCTTAATCCTTCTTTCCTGACCTCTCTGTGGTCTTTAATACTATGTATCAATGGTGTAGATCTTATATAGATATGTTGACTTTGAAAAACAAATTAACTATTAACATTATGTTCTGTTATATTCTTATTTATTTTACTAAATACTTCCCAGTTACAATTTAATATGGTTCCAGTGCACTAAGGAGTATTAGTGGCCCCAATTTGTTCGACACTTCTGCTATAATAGGTAACTCTTCTTGATTCTTTCTCTAAGTTTTTCAGGACACTACTTTCCTCCCATTTCTCCTTCCCATCTTGTTCTGAGTCTATTTTGCTGGTTATTTTCATCACAAAGACTACCTACCAGGGCATACCAAATTGCTCTATCCGAATTCTTTTTTTCCTATGTCACTTCAAGTTCTCATAAATGCCTACACATTCAAATTTCAAATTCTCAAATCTACTTATCCAATGTCAACCTTCCTTGAATTGAATTCTTGAAATCTCCAAATGCCTACTGCATATCTTACACTGGATATCCCACTGGACAGCTAAAACTCAAAATTCTGATTCTCTCCACTTTGTCCTTTTCCTCACTTCCCTGTTAAGGATACTACTACCATCCTCTCAGTCACCATGGCCATCTTCAAACTAGGTGTCATCCCACATTTTCTCTCAACAACATTTCCTCCTGCTGTAATATCTTTCCCTTTCCTCCTCCTCTATTTCGACTGCCAGCACAAAGATGTGAACTCTCATTAGCCCATGCCTAGACAACTGTAATGGTTTTCTGGCTGAACTACTACTACTCTTTAAAGGCCTCAAGTCTCTCCTTACTGTAGTCCATAATCCACTTCACATAAAACATTCCCAACTCTTGCCTTCAGGCATTTACAATGAAAGTCTGGTATAACTAGAATGCTCTCTTTCTCAGTCTCTAGGCTTCCCTTAACTTCCTTCAAATACAGACTATTTCTAATTTATACTGTAGCATAAAATGTGTGTTCAGTCTTTGCATGCTGTCTCCTTTATCAGACTGTTTCTTTTAACCTTGTTTATATTCCCCATCACTGGAGCACAGTAGGCACTTTGTTTTAGGGATTTTCTTGGTAAAGATAATGCAGTGGTTTCTCAGCAGCTTAATTTAAACTAGATCCAATCCTCTATTCACTGTCCCATCTAACTGTCCACTTATAAGTATTTAATATATTTACTAGTATATAAAAACTAAAATTGGTTAACAAAATTCAACTTCACCTCAAGTCATTTGAGCCATGACTATATGACCAATACCCAATCATGAAGAAAGCTCAGCTATCCATTCCACTTTATGATAATTTTCTTACTCCTTGGCAAAATAATATACCCAGAAGAGCATACACCCATCTTCAACATTCTTATATATTGCCCTCCTAAATTCAAAGCACAACCAGTTAAGTATAAAAAAATTTTAACCGTCCTAATATTTCCTGCTACTATGGGAAACAGAACCTTAAAAAAAAAAAAAAAAAAAGAGCTAACCTTTCCAAAATACTAAAAACTTTAGGGCTGGTGCTCTATCCACACTGTCCCACCTAGCTACCCCTGCTATACTTTTCTGATGCTGGTGAATGGCTCTTGATGAAATCATTGACCAAAGACCAAAATGTCCAAGTTGTCACCAAATCTATGTTAATCAGTATCATCTGACACAAACTGCAGGCAATCCTTTTTTATTCTCTTTTATTGAGTTCTGGTCTCCTTCCTGATTCCCTTTGGGGTTTCTTGGCAAAGCTGCTAGAATTGCTATTTTGTTCTACAGCTTACAGATGAAGCAAATTTTAGGTAAACAGAGTTAAATGATTTAATGATTTGTCCAAAATCACCCAGCTAGTGTCTGAGACTGGGTATGAACTCAGGAAGACCTAGCATTCTATCCATTGCACCAACTACCTGGCTCTTTTACTGTTTAATTCTTTCCATCAAATTTATTTTTACTTTTGTCTAGTATGATATAATAAGTACTACACCTTAGTTCAATTAGGGCACAGTAGATTTTTCTAAAACCTAACTATACTTAGGTAATCCTTTTATCCCATAAATAATTCTCCATCCCCCCTTTACCCCCCCCCAAAACTTCCCAGTTCTAAATCTTCTCCTCTCTTAAGATCTCCCCCAACATTCAGAGAGAAGATGCTTACCTGTTTGACCTTTCTCTTCCTTGGAATCATTTTATCTCACAATTCTTTGACATCATGCATACCTTTATCTATCCTTTTAATTCTAGTTTGATGAAAAAGGCCAATTTGTTTACATGTATCTGATTCCATCCATTCTTACATTCTCTATTTAGATGATTACGTTTATCATCTATTTTCACTTTCTCTAATCTTTGATTCCTCCCCTACATTCTTTTATTCTGCTGCCTAAAACAAAATCCAAGGCTCCTCCATCCAAAAGGCACTGCTCTAAATCCCATTATCCTTTCAAATTATTGTCCTCCCTTCTCTCAGCCAAACTCTTTGAAAAAGTTATCTACGGTCACTATAAGCTCGACTTTTATTACCTCTCACTCCTCAACTCTGCAAAATAATTTCAGACCTTATCACTCAACTGAAACTAATTGCTTTCTCTCAAGTTGCAAATATTATCTTTATATCTTTAATATTTCCAAATTCTAAGACTCTTGGCCTAATTATTCACAATATATGGGAGGATCTGGGCCATACTTTGTGTCACTAATTCTTTCTCTGGACAGTTCACATAGTACGTTTAAATCATCACCTCTACTTTAAATACTCTCCAAACCTATACTTCTCTAGCCCCATTCTCTTTTCTGAGCTCTGGTCCCATACTTTTTATACTTGACATTTTGAAATGAATGCCCTCTTTGCATCCCCAAATTTACACTCATGTCATCATTTTTCTGCTTACTTCAACCACTCTTGTAAATAATCCTATTTCCATCGAGGGCATCATTCTTCCAGTCCCCAACCTCAGCATCACATCTTTGACTCCTCAACTTTATTCAACATTCTCTCGTGCCCTCCTTCTCCCTTCCTCTCCCCCAGGAAACTTGTCATTTCTATTTTTCACATCTCTTGCATAAATCTTTTTCTCTCCCATCCTTAGGTTTAGGGGCTCATCACCTCTCACCTGAACTATTATAAGAGCTTTCTAATTGATCTCCAAGATTGAAGACCATCACTCCTCTCTCCAATTCATTCTGTAAACAGCTACCAAACTTTTTCTCAATTTTAGGTAAAACTACCACCCTTTTCTGACAAAACTCCAGTAGTGGGAGGAGTAGGGGAAAATTTCTCTAATTAAGTCAATATATGTAAGGAACTGCTCCCAATTTATTAAAGCTATTTTCCTTTAAATGATGAATGATCAAAGGATATGAACAATTTTCAAAAGAAATCCAAACTTATCAATAATCATAAGAAAAATACCAAATCACTAATAAAAAATGCAAATTAAAACAACTGAGTTTTTCTCCCTCATATCTATAGACTTGGGAAATATAATAACAAAGGAAAAATTACAATTGTTCACAGAAAGGAATCACATTAATATTCTATTACTGAAGCTGTAAACTGGTCCAGTAATTCCAAAAAGCAATTATGCAATTATGTCCAAAGTCATTACTGTATATAACTTTTGATCTTGGGATACCACTACTAGGTTTTCACCTTAAACAGATCAAAGAATGGTGGAGGAGCAAGGCCATATGTATACAATATTTATATCAACTCTTTTTGAAATGGCAAAGAAGTAGAAACTTAAGATAGCATCAACATTTGGGGAACAATATAGTCTATAAACGTTGTAATAGAATATTACCATAATATAAGAAATATTAAAAAGAATGATTTCAGAGCAACCTAGGAAGATCTCTATAATAACAATGTTTAAAAAAAAAAAAAAAAAACCAAACATCAACAATCAACACAACTTTGAAAGCTATAAAAACACCAACCAATGATGAAACATGCTATCATATAATAGAGTACAGTAACAGAATCAGACACATCTTTTAGGAAATGGTCAGATAGGAAATTTTTTTGTTTGGCTATACATCTTTGAAACAAGAGTTTAATGTTTGCTTTATTCCATGAGAGGAGGTAGGTAAGATGGGATGAAGAAATAGAGAGTCCCCTACCTATAAAAAGGTAGAGAAGAACAGAGGGAATCACAGAGAACTACTTTGGATGTTACAATGTTGAATATATGCAGTACCAAACACATATGCATTTTCATGCTTCAACACCTTCTCCATGTTCCAGCGTATGTATAGAAAAATCTCATTTCACTTGATATTTAAGAATTTAAAAAATAAATCAGATCCAGTCCTTCTACTCTTTCCTTTCCCAGTGCTCTTTGCAAAATGGTGAAAAGGTTGATTAATTAGGATATCTAATAAATTTTAACTCCTATAATGTTGAAAAGAAGTTTCTAACTTCACAAAACTTAAAATCTAATTGGAACAGCTTCCTGACAGGAAAAGGTTTTGAGTTAAGTTTTATAGAAAGTATTAAGTAGCAGACATCAATGGGAAGACAAGACAACAAATCCATTCATTCATTACTCCAAGTTGCCATAGTCCTTAGCTATTTCATAATGTTATCTTAAATTATATTTTATAGATATGAAAGAGATCCAACAAAAAACAAATATATACAATCCATACTTCAGTTTAGCATTCTTCCAAACTGAAAAGCATCACACTCTTTAAGTGATCAAATCTTCTGTTACATATTTTTTCTTGAATACCTCAAGTTACTAAGTTACTACTTGCTTTCAATTAAAACCACTAGATGGTATCCCTGCTCCATCCAATTTTAGCAGAAAACTTTTACAATAATTACTGAGGTGATTAACTATGTCAAATATTTTAAAAGGGTAAAATTTAGCAAAAGTCCCTAAAATAAAAGCAACCACTACACCATACAATTTTGTGAAGGTATTATAAAGAGGTCTTATATGATTATTGTTTCTTTAATAGCTAATATACTAATAAAATTAACTCAAATTTCTCTTATAAAGTCTTTTTCAAAAAATATATTAACTAAGAGATTGTACACATTAAATAAATAAAATAAATGTACACATTCTCAACACTCCCAAGGTAACCATGCTACCTAATTAATAATTAAGATTTGTATTGTCAACTAGTGAAGTGTTAACAAAATCTCAAAAAAAGATTTTTTGTGGGAAATGAGAATGTATCATCTGAATTAACTGTCTTATATGAGCATCTTGTTAAGTAGATTTCATGATGTAACAGTACTATGCTGAAAACTATGGAAATAATGGTGGAGGGAAAAGATAAAGAAAAAATGAGAGATCCTATTTTACTTTTGAAATTTCCAACATTTTGACAAGTTTGAGGTAGTAAATCAGCCACATGTATGCAAAGTCATTACTCAAAAGAATGAGCAAATAGTATACAAAATATACTAGCTCCTAATCAAATACAGATTCTCTGAAATGTAAAAGAGAAAAAAATATATAAATTCAGTTTATATAAATTACTTTAAAAAAAAAAACTGTTGGAAAAGTTTTTTTGTAAAGTGACCCTTAATTCAATAAACTAATCACAGCTTTTGGGGTAATATTTTTCATACATAAAAATCACATTAGCCACAATAATCCCTTCCTCTTAATAGATTTTTTTTAACCTTTACCTAAAAATAAGTTTTTATGTTTCAGCTATCTTTTCACATATGTTCTTATTTCAACAAAACAAGCATCTTCTAAAAAGTATTACTTAACTCTACAAATATCAAAAAATGTTTTAAAGCTGAGAAGATTCAGTTAAGTAAGAAACCTGAAAGTGAGTTATGAAACTAAATAGTGATCTTAATTTTAATATCTTAATTTATACACAAAATCCACTTTTTTTCCTGCTTTTTTGTTAATGATTGTTTGATTGTATAGAAATTTGCCAAAGGAAAAAATTTCTTCATTGTTTTTATTTTGTTTTGGGGGACAGGGATGTTAAATGTAAATTCCATCAATGGAATGAGTCATTCAAATCTGAAATGTATATTGTTGATTTAATGAAGGTATAAAGTTATTGAATTCTTACAATGAACTATTTGTAACATGACCATGAAAAACAATAAAAATGGTGGAAAGCACATGGCAAAATGTGACAAGTCATCTATTTTTAAAATGGTTACCGATATTTCAAATACTATCTATATAACTAAAAAATTATAATCCCTTTGGCAAATGGAAGAGGGAAGGCACAATAACAGATCTACGACTAACTTGGAACTTAGAAAAAATAAAGCTGCCTCTAACACAATTAAAAAAAACTGTGTGACCATAGGATAAAAAGTAGTAAAGGAAAAGAATTAGATTTCATAAAAAACATGTATTTCTGTGTCCATGTGAAAATGGGCTAAAGCACACAACTCTGTGTATATGCCACATACAGAATTATTTAAAGTTCAATCTACATTCCTTCTTTAGGCCTTATAAAGCACTTTATTTGTAACTCTCAAATAATGAAGATATAATAAAAAATAGAAAATAAAACTTCTAAAATGAAAAATCCTAGTAGACTATAAATTCCACAAGGATAGGGACTAGGTATCATTTTGCCTTTTCATAGAACAATTTGTAAGATACTGTGCTACAGCACAGTTCTTTATAAATTGTTATTGTTCAGTCATGTCTGACTCTTCATGACCCAGTGAAACACAGCACACCAGGCCAACTCTACAGATAGCATTGAAATGAATAGTGAATATCCGAATTTTCTTTCTGAATTCCATCCCAATCTCAGAGATGTAACTGCAACTGCTTGTTTCCTTTATCCATCAACTTAACTAATAACTGAGTGTATCCCCCCAAAAAACCCTACTATTTTCTGGTCACACTGTAAAGAATCTGATAGTTCAACACAAGATAACAATAGGTAGAAGCATCCAAAACAGAATATATCTTGGTCCTGGGGAACAGGAAAAGCAAACCCTTAACTGAGGGTCCATAACTGCAACCCACCATTTATTGGCAGATCATTCTAACTCCCAGGATATATCTATATCAAAAGCGCATCATAAATCTATTCTCTGTCACCATCCACACATCCCTAAGATCAGCAATTTTTGCTAATTTGCCTTGACATCAGCGCATAGGAGATCACAACTTGAGTAGTAACAAAAGTAGCAAACCAGAGAAACATGCTGGGGGTTATCTGTGCTTCATGCAGAATTAAATTTAATCTCCTAATGATTGCACCAAAGAACATGAACAATTAGGTAATTTTACAAAATAGTAGGAAAAAAATAGCACTTATGTCCTGAGTATTTTCAAAAATCTTTTCCATTACTATCCCCCACCCATATATTCCTCAATGCCTTACAGCAATAATATTTAGACTATCGTAAGAGATACATACAACTAAGTCAGGGAATGTCTAGATCTCTCCAAAAAAGTATGTAAAGATAAGTATAGCCTCAAAGGAATTGAAAAAATCTCAGATAAATCTTGTCACAGTGGAGAATCAGTATACTAAAAAATTAACAAAAAAAAGCAGTAAAATAATTTGACTATTTTAAAAAGGTTTATACAAAAAGCAAATTAATTGGAGTTAAAATCAAAAGTAATAATGAGTCTTCCTTTGGGCTTTTAAATACTTAAGTATTATTTAACTGTACAACACAGTCAGCATAACGGGAGAACAAAAGAAATTAAAGATTATACATTTAATTTTAAAACTTCAGAATATACACACACACAAAATGAAATTTTCCAAAGACAATGAAGAAAATGAAGTATATTCAATACTGAAAAAACAATTTCTATAGAAAGACCCAAGTAAAATTCTATCCAAAGTTAGCCATCTCTAATTGCTCTAAGGAGAACTGCTTTTTCCTTACAGAGGCAGCTCATGAATCAGTGACTACAGCACTAAGCAGCTATCAAAAGAAATCAGATTTTAAATATGCTTTCAGATACTTATTATGTTATGTTATTTGCCCCTTTTTTCTGAATCAAATTGTATGGGACGGGTGCTAGACACCCTTTCCCAAAAGGAGAAAGCATTTATTTAATCCTTGCAGGGAGAGACCCAAGCACACTTGGCAAACATCTCAGCTCCCCACATGTGTTAGAACCTGACAAAGCCAGAAGCAGAAAGCTGATTAAATACCAAAAGACCCAAGCTTTTTCATTGGATAACTTAAGGGGAAGTAACCCTCTCCTCATTGACCAATGGTCACCAATGTTGTCTGCTTCCTGTGGGTCAGGCTACTTCCTGTAGCTGACTTAGAGTCTGACCTTTAGAGACCTCTAGACCTAGAGGATCATGTGAGTTCTGGCAACCTGAGCCCAAGACATCTAGCTCCAGACCTCTGGGAATATAGAGGGGAAGAAAAAAGAGAGCTCAGTCAGAGTGTGGAGAAAGAAGGAAAACAAATATTTATTAAATAAATTTAAATAAATGCTTTCTCTTTGTACCTGATGATGTCTCTGATTAGTTAATTGGGAAGGGGGTCTTACACCTGACCTGTCCCACACAATATCCTTTTTCACCTTCCTAGTTATCTTATTTTACAACAGTTGTCAATATCATTATATTGTTTTCTACAAAGATTCTCACATAAATTCGCTCACACAATTGACTAATTTGTCAAAGTTCAGACCTCATTATCTCTAACCTGGACTATACTGCATTAGTTCTCCTATTTGGTGCTTCTCTCTCTCTCAAACCTTCCTCAATTCTAATTTATGCTTCACACTTTTTTCTCTAAAGACCTGCTACCTACTGCCATAGTGCTTCCTCTATCACTTCTCTAAAATCAAACTCTTTCACTTTTCTCAACCTAAACTCCCTTCATTATTTTCCTTCTGCACACATATACTCCATCTCCCATGACCCTGTATCGTCTATACCCCATGCTTCTGGAATGCACTCCCTTCACTTCCTCTTGGAATCCCTGGATTCATTTAAAACTCAGCTCAAATTCCACTTTCTACAAAAAAGCTGTTTTTCTGAGCCACCCTTCCTTACATACTAGGTAAGCTACCTTCTACAATCACCTTATATTCATTTTGGGTGTGCGTACATGTATGTGGGTACACATGTATACATGTTCACATATTTAATTAATTGGCTCTTCAGGTCACAATAATGGCAAACATATCAATTACTAAAGAAAATTTTACTATGTGAATAGTAGTATCATTTGAAAAGTGCTTTTAAACCCTCTCCTATTAACTTATTGCAATGATAGCACAAAGTATGACTTGAAAGTGTTTTCAAAATGTGAAACTGTTAGGCAGCCACTGGCAGAGTAGAAAAGGCATCTATAAGTGATAGATAACAGGTACTTAGTATGTTTATTGAACTGACAGCAACTAAATTTTGACAAAAGTCCTGCCATAATGTAACCTTCTCAGGACCTCACTCCTGAATAAATGGCTTGGGCCTGAGTGAGATAGGGACACCTGGTTTGTTTATTTTGCTTTGTTTCTTAAAAAGAAAACTATCACACATTATGCAACAAAACAGGTGTTCAATTCCAGGTCCTCCAACTCTAAAACCATCTCTTGTCACCCTATATTGAGTAGTCATCTATTTTTTAAGGAAGAGTTTTTACAAATAAAACAACTCCCTATTGTTGGCAAATTTCTCCATATAGATTCAAATTCACAAATTACATATGTTAATTATTGCACTGAGTCTCAAACAACAAAAAGCTTCAAAAAATATATAGGAACAAATTTTTAAAATCCTCAAAGTAAAAAACAGATTAGATTAAAAAATACATATTGCTCTAGTTTATGAAGGAACAGACTACAGACAAAGGCAAACTAGATGGTACAAAGGATTAAGCCAAGGACAGGAAGACCTGAGTTCCCATATAACTTCAGATGCTTTCTAACAATGTAAGCTTTGGCAAGTTGAATGGAACTGATTGGATGAAGTATTTCCCAGTATTGAGTCACATGATCTCTGTTCCCAGAACTGGGACCCTGGAGAGGTCATTTGATCTCTGAAGGAATGAACTTTGAACCCTGAGATACAGGAAGTTGAAGGAAGTGACATGATCTGTGGGAGATAGCCAACATTGGTGACCATTGGTCAAGGATAGTTCCATCCTTTTAGTCTATCCAATGAGAAGGCTCAAGTCTTTTGCCTTTAAACCCTGGAGAAGCTGGAAGTTGGCGCATATGGTGGGGCTGGGAGGGCTCCCAGGTGTGTCTGGCTCTCTCCCTGCAGGGATTAAATAAATGCTTTCTCTTTGTACCTGATGATATCTCTGATTAGTTAATTGGGAAGAGGGTTCTTGCACCCCCCTTGTCCCACACAAAGTCATTTATAACTTCTCACTGCCTCAGTTTCATGACTGTAAAAGAGGAATAAAAGTAGCTTACTTTCCCAGGTCTGCTGTGAGGGTAAAAAGAGATATTTGTAAAAGATATTTTAATCTTTTTTATATAAAAGTTTTTTATAAATACTAGCTACTAGTAGAGTTTTTATATAAATACTAATTATTATTGTTGCTACTGTTGTTATTGAAGTAAAATTAATCCTTGAATGAAAATATGCTCCAAATCATTATTAATCAGAGAAATGCAAATTAAGACAACTCTGAGATACCACTACACACCTGTCAGATAGATAGATAGATTCATATGATCTAAATTCTGTTTTTTATATATACACATATATTTTTAAAATAACTTATATATATATAGAGAGAGAGAGAGAGTATGAATAGCTATTAGACATAAATATAATTGATGATTGTCACATAGGAGAAAAAAATTTTATTAGCCCATGTGCTCCAATGATATCAAAATAGTAATGAATTATAGAGAAGGCCATATATAAAATTTGGATGGATCCCCTGTTAAGAATTTGGAGAAAGGGATGAAAAAGAATCACAAAATATGAAGGCACGGATGGCTTATAATTTGCACAAATAGAGGAAAGCAGCCAGATGGATGAAATTGAAAGATCCATTAATGTACTCAAGTATCCAAAGTAAAACACAGTTGAAAAATAGTTCCAATTAGAATCTGGATTTCCCAAATACATTAAAACATTTTGCCCACTGTACAACATCGTTTCAGTTTCTTAATCACTATAAACATACGAAATAGTTGATGATAGTCTCCTTTCCTTATCTCTCCTCCCAAAATGAGATTTTCTACAACCCAACTCTCCATGGTTGGAGTTATCTCAAAACAGGGAGAGGAACAGAGACAGAGATCCTGACAAAGAATGACCCTCTCTGGTCCTGAAAACGATCTCTTTTTGTCTATATGCACTGTCGAAATGTATTTCAGCTAGAAAAAGGCTTATATAAATACTATGTGCTTCAGAAATCTAGCACTAAATTGTAAAGTAATCATGTAAGTATAAAAGCATCCCTTTTAAATAATTATTCCCCCCCTTTCTCATAAAAAAAATTTTTTTAATAACTATATTAAAAGCACTATTTAAGTTGACAATACTGCTATGTTCTTAATATCTTATTCTTTATTTAAGTTGATAATACTATTATTCTTGAGACCTTATTCTTAATTTCTATATTGCACTATAAATTTTATGGAGGACAGAATAGCAAAACTCTCAAATGATTCAAGAGTAGGTAAATGTCCAAATTCATGAAGTTCTATGTTGAAAAGCTCAAAAGTAAATGTGCATAAAGAATCTGAGGGTCAATCTACCAAAAACACAAAAGACTTGTAGAGATTCTATTACAAAGTGCGCCTTAAAGAAATAAAAGAAAATTTAAATAACTGCAAAATTCAGAACTCAAATGGCAATATTAACCAAAATGAATTTACACTTTTACCAATTAAATTACCAAGTGAATTTTCATAGAATAAAATAACAAAATTCATTTGGAAGAGCCAGAAATGTAGAATAAGATGGAAAATGAAGAAAAGTTCCAGAGGCCATGAAATGACACTTCAAGATCTCACAATTTCAATACTGGTTAAAAACCAGCTAGAGAATAATCAGCAAGAATGGAACACAATAAAACTAATTCTCAATGAAGCTGAAAACAAATAATCCCCTATCTGATTTAAAACAAAACATGAAAAACAAGGAAAAAGATATGAAAACCAGAAGACTAATAAATAATAAATCAAACTAGAAAATTAAATATCAAAAAAATAAATAAATAAATAAATCAAGAGAACAAATAAAGCACATTTTCCATTTCTTGGTTGAGAGATAAATGAACTAGAGGTACAGAAAGAAGGAAGGACTCTTGGAGAGAGAGAAAGAGATCAAAAATAGTCTGGGGAGGGAAGAGGGGGATTAGGAGAGGGAGAAAATACTACCTTAACCCTCAAAAAAATAAAGAATACAATGGTTTGTTTTTAAATAAACAGGTGAGAAGATGGCATATGAGAAAGACAAGTAGGGAAGTATTAAACTTTTCATGAAAAATCACTTAATTTTTTTTAAAAAATTGTAAGATATTTCATGATGCCATGAAATCTTTTTTGTTATTGTATAATTTATTCTTTGTGAAATTCATAACAATTTTACAGATGTTTCTACATGGATTTGGCATTTATTTTTTAATTCTTGGTGATATGGGATTACCTGGCATTTAAGGAATTGGGGGGGGTGCCCCACAACAACACTGAAAATAGGAAAAAAATCAGTCAACAATAGTGATTTCTGTACAAGAACACCAATTAAAATACACCAATTAAACATTAATCATGAAACTCACAAATTAAGTACACAATATACAAAAATAGACTAAAATAATAGCCTAGTATTTCATAAACTCACAGACTCCACCCTTCGCTTTCTGGGGGGAGCAGGAGGAAGGCTGCAGCAGCAGGCATGTGAAGAATTCACTATTTCACAAAAGTTGGGAAACCTAGAAAGCAATCTGGCAGAAAATAAGTATAGACCCACATTCCACACCATATGCCAAGATAAGCTTCAAAGAAATAAATGACATAAAAGCTGGCATCACAAATAAGAGGAGCAAGGAAGAAATTAAATATAATATATATATATGTATGAGTTCATGACCAAACAAAGGACAACAAGGAAGACACCGAAGACAAAATAGCCAATTTTGACTATATGAAATTGAAAAAAATCTTTCCAGCAAGTTTCTCTGATTAAGCTTCATTTCTAAAATATACAGGAAACTGATAATATGCATCACTGCACTATTAGCAAAGCTGTGAATTGGCTCAGCCATTTCTAAAAAGTAACTATGAATACTTTGACCCTGCAAAATCACTACTAGTTCTATGCACCCCAAAGAGAGCAAAGATGAAAGACTTATATACATAAAAATGTGTGTGTGTATATATAACTATATATATATATATATATCCAGAGAGAGAGAGAGAGAGAGAGAGAGAGGGAAAGGGTTGTTTACAGTGACCACAAATCAGACACACAAGACACCTAAAAATTGGAGAATGGCTGAATGAAATAAAGTATATAAATATGATAAGAGTAGTATTGTGTAACAAAGGGGATGAGGTTGAATGAAACCTGGGGAAAATTTGTATGACTGGATGCAGTGAAAGGCAAACAGAAACAACATCAATTTAAATAATAACAATAGTATTACTATATAAACAACTTTGGAAAACTTAAGGATGCTAGTCATCATGATGGCTGACTACAATATCCAGACAAATTATGACCAAAAAGTCTAATCACTTCTTAAAAAAGTGATGAGGGACTTAAAGAACAGATTGAGACATAAGTGGGAATGTTGTTTTTGTATATAGTTTTGTTTTTCTTATTTTCTCAACTGATGCTGGGAGCTGAGAAGATAGATCTTCATTTGGAGGAGAAAAAAATGTTTTTAAATTGTTAAATATGAACTTGGGAGATGCTAAGTGAAATGCATATTAAGATAGGCAATATCACTGAATCAAAAAATACATGGAGAAGATAAGTCTGAAAAGGTTGGAAATCTACCAATTGTTTAGAACTTTATATTTGATCCTTAAGGTAAAAGAGCCATTTGAATTTGAATGAAATGGTAAAAACCGAGTTTTATGAAAATCACTTTGATAGTCATGTGGATGATTAGAATGGGCAGAAGTCTGATGCCAACGAGAAGGATATTGCCATTGTCCAGGCTTGGGATAATGAAGGCCTGTGACTAGGTGTCAAGTTATGTGAATAGTGAAGGGAGAGATGCTGTGGAGGGAAGACTAAGTGAGAAAGTGAAGATAACACTCAGGTTGCAAGACCTTAAAGAAGCTGAAAATAGAAATGGGGAGGAAGAAGAAAAATAATGTGTTTTGTTTTGAACATTATGATTTTGAGATGTCCATGGAACAAACAGTTCAAAATGTCTAAAAGGAATGTGATGCAGGACTGAAGTTAAGGAGAGACATTAGAATTAGATACATAGAGCTGGGAATCATCTACAGAGAAATGATCACTGAACATATGGGAACTGATGACATAATAAAGAGCTAATATAAAAGGAGAAAAGGGTTCAAGGACAGAGCCTATATACTTTAAGCAACACATGATTAGTGCATTTTAGGATTATTATTTAGTACTTGAAAAGAGCCCAGTTTCTTAAACTGTGGTTGATGACTCGATATGAGATCTCAACTGAGAGAGAGAGAGAGAGAGAGTGTGTGTGTGTGTGTGTGTGTAAGGGGGGGAGAGGGGGAGTAGTTGGTGTCATGAAATTATGATTTATAATAGTAAATGTTAGATTTCTATCCCTGTTTTATTTTTTTAATATTTTATTTTATTTAATAATTACTTTATATTGACAGAATCCATGCCAGGGTAATTTTTTTACAACATTATCCCTTGCACTCGTTTCTGTTCCGATTTTTCCCCTCCCTCCCTCCACCCCCTCGTCTAGATGGCAAGCAGTCTTATGTTAGATATGTTGCAGTATATCCTAGATACAATATATGTTTGCAGGTCTGAACAGTTCTCTTGTTGCACAGTGAGAATTGGATTCGGAAGTTAAAAATAACCCGGGAAGAAAAACAAAAATGCAGATAGTTCACATTCGTTTCCCAATGTTCTTTCTTTGGGTGTAGCTGCTTCTGTCCATCATTTATCAATTGAAACTCAGTTAGGTCTCTTTGTCAAAGAAATCCACTTCCATCAGAATATGTCCTCATACAATATCATTGTCGAAGTGTATAATGATCTCCTGGTTCTGCTCATTTCACTTAGCATCAGTTCATGTAAGTCTCGCCAAGCCTCTCTGTATTCATCCTGCTGGTCATTTCTTACAGAACAATAATATTCCATAACGTTCATATACCACAATTTACCCAGCCATTCTCCAATTGATGGGCATCCATTCATTTTCCAGTTTCTAGCCACTACAAACAGGGCTGCCACAAACATTTTGGCAATACAGGTCCCTTTCCCTTCTTTAGTATTTCTTTGGGATATAAGCCCAATAGAAACACTGCTGGATCAAAGGGTATGCACAGTTTGATAACTTCCTGAGCATAGTTCCAAATAACTCTCCAGAATGGCTGGATTCGTTCACAACTCCACCAACAATGCATCAGTGTCCCAGTTTTCTCGCATCCCCTCCAACATTCATCATTATTTTTTCCTGTCATCTTAGCCAATCTGACAGGTGTGTAGTGGTATCTCAGAGTTGTCTTAATTTGCATTTCTCTGATCAATAATGATTTGGAACACTCTTTCATATGAGTGGTAATAGTTTCAATTTCATCATCTGAAAATTGTCTGTTCATATCCTTTGACCATTTATCAACTGGAGAATGTCTATGCCTGTTTTAAATAGATCACATAAAAAATTCTCAGGCAAAAAGAAGCTGGTTGTGGAAAAAGTTTAAGAAACTTTGGTGTGGAGAATAGTTGGATCAGGTCTAGTTTTGCTCTCAGAGTAGAAATGATAAATCCTTAATGACAGAATTGCTCATGTAAGTATAAGAGATGCAAGAAGGGAAAAGTGACAGTATTTGGTAACTGAAAATGAAGGAAAAGTATTGAGTTAAGGATAGCTCCAAAGTTTCAAACCTGGGTGATTGGGAAAATTGTAATAGCTTTAACAAAATGAGGGACTTCGAAGTCAAATTATTTTTCTTTTCTTTTTTTTTTTTTTTGGGGGGGGAGGGGAGAGATGTTTGAGATGCAAAATAATTGGTTATGGAAATGGAGTGAAGATTAGTGCAATGATTATACCACTAGCTGCCCAAATTCTTAACAAAATTCTCAGATTAAAAGGGGAAATTTTAAAAAATTAAAATGAAAAGTTTTCATTTCCTCCAAAAAGATTTAATAACCAAGACCCTGAAGTTAAAACAACCCCCAAAAAATAGAACCTGCATTCAAAGAACTTAAAATATGACAGAGAACAATTCCATTTGCACAAATAAATACATGATATACTGTTAAGAAGCAAAAAGAGGAAGGAAAGGAGTAAAGGTCCAGTGAAAGTGCAAAGAAAATGTGACAAGTAATAAGCAAACTTTCAACTCAGAAAGAAAAAAAAGAAAAACTATGTCTCTTGCACAGCATGTGACCTAGATGAAAACCTGGGGGGAAGAGAGGGGGATAAGATTGCAAGAGGCAAAAATGTGAAAGGAATACATTTTAAGGAAGAGGTTAGCCTGCAGGAATGAGAAAATAAAGGAAGAATCAAGGAACAATCAATAGTTTGAATAAACCTGCAAAAGTAGGTTAAAGCTAGATTGTACAAGACTTTCAATGTCAGGCTGAGTTTCTATATATTCTATAGGCAGGAGGGAACTGACATGACCAAACCTGTGCTTTAGGAATATTGTTTTTGGAAACGGTGTGAATTTTAGACTTAAGGCAAAGAGACTTTTAGTTGAGAGTTTATAATGACCAAAATAAAGGATGGCAGAGCAAGTGGAAAACAGAGAAGGAAATATTACAAAAGAAGGCTGGAATTTGACAATCAAGTTAAGGAAGGATGGTATAAGGGGAATCTCTGCAGAAAGATTATCCTCTTAAATTAAGAGGAACAGAGAAAAGTGAGCACAAGGAAAAGTCAAATATAATGAAGCTGACTTCCTGTTGGAATATATCTTTGCTGTCTAATGAATAGCTTCAAATTAAATCAAGTTATTATGCATTACTACTAAAACTTTTCTTTCAGTCTACAATATGCTGTTGGCTTTTTTAAAGATGTGAAGAGCAATTCTTATGAAAAAATTACAGTAGTTACACTTCATGAAAACCCTTATAAATACTATAAACTGTTATTTGTCGAATGATTTACAATAAAATCTAAATGTCTGAATTTAAAAGTAATTTAGTTTTATGTAGTGAAAAATGAAGCTCAAGGTGTAATTTTAAACTATTAAAGCTTAGAACTACACTAACACTTTGGATATACCACATGTCAGCATATATATCTCATGAAACAAATATTATCTTTTCCACTAATACCTTTTTAAAGTTTCTGCTTTTCTAGAAAATCAATATCTGTGAATATCTTTAGACTGAACCTATTTGATAAAAGTAAAATTAAAATTCCTCTAATAATGTCTCTCTTTTATGATCCTGCTCCAAATGCAAATGTGAAATGAAACTGTACTGGCAGCTGGTAGCTTATAGATAAGAGTACTGAATCTGTAATCAATCATGAACTGTATTCAAATCCAACCTCAGATACTTCCTGGGTGTTTGTGTAACCCAGGGCAATTCAATTAAAATCTCTGAGTATCTCAAGTTTCCTCAGCCAGAAAATAGGTATATTTAATAGAAGCCCTTTGCAAAACTTAAAGCAATATATATAATTTTGCAGAAAATATACACCACCCAAAATCTCAGTTGATTCATTCTTTGTTCTAACAATCAAAAACAAGAAACTGTGGCCTCATGTCACTAACTGTTCTTGTAGTCAATCAAGAAAACCTGGGTTCAAGTCAAAAGTGGGGACAAATTGACGGAGACCTTGAGCAAGTTACTCAACTACTTAGTGTCCATATCAATTCTCCAGGACAATCAATCACAAAGCAGATACCAATATGCACTGGAATAACAAGTAACTCTTCTTAAGTATGTTCTAATTAAAAAGCCCTCATTCTTATAACTTACCATGAAATGGTGATTCCCACATTTTAAAGGAGTTCACTTTAGTTAGCTTATGAATTTAACTTACTTTTTAAATTCAACTTGGTCCTGACAGCAATGCTTTTGAGCTTTGTATTCAAAACCACTTTAAAGTTTTAAATTCCAGCTTCTAATCCTCTCTCCCTTCCCTGAGAGAGTAAGCAATCTGTTACAGTTTACATGTGCAACCATATAAAATGTTTCCATATCAATCATTTTGTAGAAGAAAAAAGGAAGGGCAGAAGGTAGGACAGGAAGAGGAAGGGAGGGAGGGAGGGAGGAAGAAGTACTATGTTTCGATCTGAATTTAGATTTCATCAGTTTTTTTTTCCTTTGGAACTGTTTTACATCATTGTATTGCTAGGAATAGCCAAGTCATCAACAGCTGATCATTATACAATATTGCTCTTACTATGTACAATGTTCTCTTGGTTTTGCTTACTTCCCACCCACCCCCCCTCAGCATCAGTTCATGTAAATCGTTCCAAGTTTTTCTGAAACAAACCCACTTGTCATTTCTTAATAGCACAATAATATTCCATTACCATCATTTTTCACAACTTATTTACCATTTCCAAACTGATGGTCAATTCCCTCAATTTCTAATTCTTTGCTACCATAATAAGAGCTACTATAAGTATTCTTGTACATTTCCCCCACTCTTTTTTAAAAAATCTTTTTGGGATACAGACTTAGTAGTGATATTACCTGATTAAAGGAAATGCAGAATTTTATCCCTTTAAGGCATAGTTCTAAAGTGCTCTCTTGAATGGTTAGATCATTAATAATTCCATCAACAATGCATAATATCCCAATTTTTCCACATCCCTTCCAACATTCATCATTTTCCTTTTCTATCACGTTAGCCAGCCAATCTGATAAATTTAAAAGGTTGTATTCTCAGTTTTTATTTGCATTTCTCTAAGTCAAGTGATTTGGAGCATTTTTATATGACTATAGATACAGCATTATTGCTTTGTCTGAAAACTACTTGTTCGGGGCAGCTGGGTGGTGCAGTGGGTGGATAGAGCACCCAGCCCTGAAGTCAGGAGGACCTGAGTTTCAAATCTGGCCTCAGACACTTAACACACATCCTAGCTGTGTGATCCTGGGGCAAGTCACTTAATCCCAATAATCTCAGCAAAAAAAATAAATAAATTGGAAAATTGTTTGACACTTATCAAATGAGAAATGACTTGCATTCTTTAAAATTTGACTCATTTTTTAATATATTTGCGAAATGAGGCCTGAATCAAAGAAATGTGATGTTTAAAAAAAAAATTCTTCCCCTGCATTCCAGGTTTTCTGCTTTCCTACTAATTTTGGTTGCATTGGTTTTATTTGCTCAAAACCTTTTTGATTTCATATAATAAAAATTATCCATTCCATATTCCATAATACTCTATCCCTAGTTTGGTCAAAATTTCTTCCCTTAATCATAGATCTGACATGCAAACTATACCAAGCTTTCCCAATTTGTTTACCTTTTTATATCTAAATTATGTACTCATTTGATCTTATCCTGGGACAAAGTATGAGATGTTGATATCAACCTAACTTCTATCATAGTTTTCCGGGGTTTTTTCAAAAGTTTTTGTCAATTTATTTTTGGTGCAAAAATTGGGGTCTCTAGAATTATCAAATGACAAATTAACTATAATGTAATTTATTGTGTACCCAATCTATTCTATTACCACTTACCATTTCTCAACCTGTATTGAAGATTTGATGATTTATAATACAATTTGGGACTGAGTACAGCTAGGTGACCTTCCTTCACATTTCCCTCCTCCCCCCATTGATTACCCTGCTATTCGTGACCTTTTATTCTTCTAGAGGAATGGTTATGGTTTTTTCTAGTTTTATGAAATAATTTTTGGTAGTCTGATTGATATAATGTTTGCATAAGATGATTAGTTTAGGTAGGCTTGTCCTTTTTGTCATATATTCGTTTGGCCTAGTCATAAAGCAATTAATATTTTCCCAACTGTTTACATTTGACTTTTAGTGTGAAAAGTATTCTGTAATTCCATTCCTAAAATTCTGGTGTTTTTAGATGAAAGGAAGGGAAATTTATTAACTAAAATGTTTTACTGAATAACCAGAAATAATAAACTTATTGATTTAACTTTTTTCAGAGGCCTTCCTCTGAATTGTCATATCATGCAATTAGTTTAATCAGTGACCTCTAGCCCTCCCCGCACCAGGCCAAATTTGATGGAGCAAAAAGTCTGGTGAATAATGAAGATAGAAAGGGAGAGAAATAATTCCTGTCCTCTTTCACAAGATATAAAAAGAATGATGGTAAAGAAGCTATCTGGTGGCACATATCCAAAACTATAAAGATAACTTTCGACTTGCCTAGTTAGATAAGTGACAGAGTAAATAGTCAGCAAATATTAAATCCTAGGCATTGTACTGGATTGCAAGGGAATACAAAAACAAGTATTAAAAATTCTATCCCTGTATGTGGCTCACTTCAACAATGAGATAATTCAGACCAGTTTTGATGAAGAGAGCTATATGCAACTAGGAAGAACTGTGGAAACTGTGTGGATTGCAACATAGTTTCCTAAGTGAAAAGAGCAGAACCAGGAAATCATTGTACATGGAAACTAGATTATGCGATTGATCAATTCTAATGGATGTGGCTCCTTCTACATACATACAGAAAAAGGGAGGGAAAAAAAAAGAAAGGAGGAGGAAAAATATTATAGCTATAATTTTGGAGGGAGGGAAGCACTAGCAGAAAAACCTTCATGTAGAAGGTAGCACTTAAACCTCTTTTGTAGTGGAAAGGAACTGGAAATTGGGTGGATGTCTATCAATTGGTGAATGGCTGAATAACTTGTGCTACGTGAATATAATAGAATACTATTGTTCTACAAGAAATGATGAGCAGCCTGATCAGAAAAGGAAAAGACTTACATGAACTATTGCTGAGTAAAGTGAGAAGAAACAAAACATTGTACACAATAATATCAAGATTATGTGATGTTCAACTATGACAGTTAGCTCTTCTCAGCAACGTGGTGATACAAGACAATTCCAACAGACTTGGGGATGGAAAATGCTATTCGTATCCAGAGAAAGTACTGTAGAAACTAGACACAGATGAAAGCAAAGTATTTTCACCTTTTTTATTGGATTTTTTTTTCCTTCCTTATGGCCTTTTCCTTTTTGGTCTGATTTTTTTCTTGCACAACATGACAAATATAGAAATATGTTTAAAAGAATTATGCATATATAACTTATATCAAATTGTTTGCTGTCTTGGGAGAGGAGGGAGGCAAGGAAGGCAGGGAGAAAAAAATCAACACAAAATCTTACAAAAATGAATGCTGAAAACTATCTCTACATGTATGGGGAGAAGAGGTAAGAGAGTAAGAGATTACTATTGAAAAGAGGGGGAAAAAAGTAGCATTTGAGATGAGTTTTTAAAAGTAGTTGCCAGGAAGGATTACATTCCTGTCATATGAAACAACCAGTGAAAAGCTTAAGGAGACAGGAGTTGAAGTGACAAATGCCAAGTAGAGAAAAAGTCTAGTTTGGTTGGACTATAGTTCAACAGTCATATAGTCATATATAGTTGAAAGGGTAAGTTGGAATTAAATAATGGCAAATTTAAAAGTGTAGACAAAGTTTATCTATTTTTACGTGGTTTTGTGCTCTCCTAGAACTCAGCTAAAATCCCAACTTCAGGAATTCTTCCCAAAGTTCCCTTTAATGTTAAGGTAATTTATATTATTTATTCACAGCCATGGGCATGTTTTTTAATTCCTTGAGAAGAGGGATTGGGGTTTTTCTTCCTTTTTTATATCGCTATGGTATATTTATTTAGCACATTACCTAGGCGCACCTATTAAGGACTTAAATGTTTGCTATCCTGTTGACTTTCGATCATACACCGAGATACAAGGAACCACTATTGTTACAGAAGGGGACTAATATAATAAATCTGTCCTTTAGGAAAATAATTTTGGTAACTTATGTGGAAGATTGAAGAGTTGAGAGATTTGAGGCAAGCCATAAAGCAACAGCTAAAGAGATAAGAAAACCAAAGAATAATTAACATCAAAAATTATGGAAAAACCAGAGCTTCCCCAAAGGGACATTAATTCCATAACTATAAACATGTACTTAAAGGATCGATGGGGAGGATTTTCCACAAGAACTACCATAAATACCTAGAGAGGAAGCAAGAGATAAAATGCTACTGCATTGGGAAAAATGACAATATATAGGAATAATAGCAATGTTATGATAGATTTTAAACGACAGTGTATACTTACCTTGCATTCTATAATCTAATATGAAGTAAAGTAAGCAGAAAAACATAATGGACAAAAGGACACCCATGTAAATGGAGTAAACACAATCACCAAAATTCAATGTTGTAACATTTCAAAGCTCAAGTTTGGTCCCAAAGAAGAGATACATTTTTCAATGTGTTGGTCAGTGTTCATTCCACTTCTCTCTCTCCTTGCTATTCTTTATTATAAGGCATGGCATTGTGCGACAAGAGAGTAGTACTTTGAGAAATGTAAATATAAATAAAAACTTGAGGACAAGAGTGTAGATCAGGAAGAGATCATCACATTCAGTCTTCATGGTCTTCATTGGCTTTTGGAGATAGCCTTGGATTAAATTAGTTCAAATGCTGTCTCATAAGATAAGTAACATTTAGATAAGTCACACTCCTCTCCTCACTTCTTTATGTATATTAAGAATCAATCAAATTTTATGATTATGCTCCCCCATCCAAAAAAAAAAAAATTTGAACACACTTTATGAATACCAAACTTAGGCCATAAAGGGAATAAACTAGTATATATGAAGCCCCTTTAATGTACCAGATACTTTGTTAATAACTATTACTATCTCATTAAATCCTCACAAAAACCCTGCAAAGCAGGTGATATTACTAATTATCCCCTGTTTACAGGAGGGGAAATTAAAGCAGAGGTTAAGTGACTTGACAAAGATCACCCAGCTAATAAGGGCCTGAGGTCAAATTTGGTCTTCTTGACTCATGTCCAATGCTTCATCCTCTGTGACATCTAGATACTTTTAACCCTCCATACCCTCTACTCTCCAAATCATCATTTTCAAAAACAGATATTTTGGGCCAGGGTTTGGTTTAGAAATTCGAAGAGATAAGACCCGCAAATCAAATGAAATTAACAAAAGCAATTTAGTTAATGCCAAGCTAAGGATATTTAGGAAAGGTAACAGGATTTCATCTTGAGATTGTATGCAGATGTGTTCAGTCAGATTTGTTATCTACTAAGTGTCACTGGGGCAGGAACTTATAGCCATAGTCTGACATATACTACACATCTTTAAATTAACAAAGGGGAAATATTAACTTGTGGTCCATTCAATGTTGATTTTTTAAATTATTTTTAATTATGTTTCAATAGAATCGGCCTCCTTTGTAATGTTATGTATTTTGAAATGCTCTAAAGCATTTGAAAAACATTTTGAGAAGAGATGACACAAAAATTTAAGAACTCATCTAAAAAGAAATTTTAAAATAGCCATATTCAATAGCAACATTTGAATCTATTTCTAAAGAATTTTTTAAATGATTGTGATTCCCATTATTCAAATGGAACCTCATTGTCACAGTGAAAAAAAAACCTAGCCCAAGATCAAACAAACAAAAAAAATTCAATTAAAACCTAGAAAATCACTTATTTAAAAAGGTAATATTCAGTAAAGAATAGATGTAGCATACCCCATGTTAGAGTTTTCTTTGAAAAGTATCTCATAACATTAATACATCATAACCAAATTCTACCCATCGTATCTTTCAGTCAATCCTCCGTTTATAACATTTATAATCTTATTCTAGGAAACTACTCTCTGTCACTATAATCGTGTTTTCATGAAGACAATGACTTTTAAGCATATTAAAATTTAATATGGATCAAAACCACACTCCTTTGGAGGGTCACACACAACAGAAGAAAATCTAAGTCCCCTCACCTGAATCTCTGAATTAAGTTTTTTTTTTTTTTTACTTCTCTATCCCACACTATTTTTTTCTTAAAACTATTTCTTCTTAAAAAAAAAAATAGCAGGTATAAAGTTATGATGGCTAGTAGTAGCTATGTATTTATTTAATCATGTGTTGGTTCTTCATGAGACTATTTTTTTACTACAATTAAGTCTATCCCAGCATTTAAAAAATTTACTAGAACTTAATTCAGATTCTATGGGACTATATATATAGATTTAGAAACCAAAGAGGAATTTCCAACTCTGTCTACTCATTTTATAGATAAGGAAACCAAGCTTGTCTATTGCTATGTTCTATTTATTGCATGATTCACACAACAGAGCTGGAATCTGAACCAAAGCCTTTTTGATTCCAGATTGATCAGGTTTTCCAGGTCACTATCATCATGGTGGAAGAAAAACAAGTTTCTCCCTGGAAGAGCATTACATGTCTTACAAAGGGATTTGCTTACAAAGCTTACAAAGCTTTTTTTTAACCTTACCAATTATCACCCTATAGTATAACACACTGGGGATCTCAGAAAGTTTAAAACATTTTTCTATTGCTACACATATATAATAAAGGTGAAATTCTAAATCCAATGCTCCTAAATTTAACACTTTACAAGACAAGGGTGGAGATCTTCTGGCTCATGGGCTATAATTGTTTGAACTGAAAGCTACCTCCTCCCTCCTGTTTTGAGTTTTTAAATTGATAATTTTGTATGGCCAGCTAATGATCCAAATGGCCTTTGGCAGAAAAAAGGTTCTTTTCTCCCTCTACCCCACTACACACACTCTACTCTATTATATTACACTGATCTCTGTGGGATAGAATGAGAATTCATATATATTTACAACTGAACAACATACAACCGAAGGGAAGAACTTTTGTTTTTTGTATTGCATCCTCTGTGCCTGACAGCACCTCAAATACTGCAGACATCATCTTACTCTTTAAAAGAATATAAGCAAATTACCATCACAGAGTCAAGGTAAAAGGAACTTCAATGAATACCCACCCTGTGCTTGGAAAAGATGCTTAGGTGTATTAATTAAAAGATATCCTAAAGTACAAACTGTAAATGAGATATAACTATGTCTCTCAATTCTATTCAACACCATCACCACATAAGCAGTAAAACAAAATGAAAGATTTCATCAGATTATCTCAAAAGTTGTCTTTCTAGCTTTTAATATACTTTTTAAAAATTATATAATTCTTGTTCACTAACTCATACCATCAGTTCCTCAAATGAGCTCAAATTAAGATTTTAATATGTCAGATTCCCTGATTTTCATGTGTAATAGTAAGAGCCTAAAAATTGTTTTAATGCCTTAGAGAGCTAACATACATGAGGCCAGTTAAGAAATATCTAACATGAAAATCTGAGCCCACAAAATTATAGAATGATTAGTCATTATAAAAGAATTCCCTCAAACAGAAAACTTCTCAACTCGCTAAAACGATATGATATAAATAAAATAAACCAAGCAAAATAAACCTATCTTGAGAAACCCTCTCATCAGCACTGCTTTAGATTGCTTAAGAGCACTGACAAAAGATTTTTCATCATAGTATAATTACCAATACATTTCTTTGACAGACTGAACCTGACTTAAAAATCCCAACCCACCCTCAAATTAATCAATAGACTATAGTAGTGGAAGGTCCCTGTTAGTACTAAGTACAGAATTTAATAGTCTGACGATCTTTAGCTTCTTCATTCTTTCAACTCATTTATTAAATGCCTATTATACGAATAGTACAATGAAGTGGGAGTAGGGGAGATGATGCAAAGATAAATAAGATAGGATAGCCTGCCCATATTCTCTCTAGGCTCTGTTTTTCTATCTATAAAATAAGAGGGATAGATTAAATGACCACAACCATCTCCAAGAAATATATGTGAATTGTGAAGAACATACATGAATGTAAAGGATTAATTCATTATGTTACAATGCAATAAATTCAAAAGAAAATTAAAAAAAGACATCACAAGATATAATCTTCAGGGAAAGCTATATATTGGTTTATAACTTAGAGGACCTTAAAATTGAATCACTGTATTTTGCATGTAAAGAATGAAAGTCTGGAAAGAGACAGAAGAATATTAAAATATTTCAAATTCTAGAAATTCAGATTACTTATTATTTTGAGGGACACCAATCCACTTGCCGTAGAATTTATAACTGATATAGCACACATAGGAAAATTTCTTTCTCAAAAATAAAAATAACAGTAAGTTGAGTCACAGAAAAGCAATGACCCTTTTCCAGAATATTAAAATATGAGATGATAGTGGATTATCCCTGGCCCTCAACTAACAACTAACAAAAAGCAAAACTAGTTCCATATCCTTCACTGGGTAATAAATGCATGCAACCCTAAAAATCTGCTGACTCAAGATTTGAAATCGGCCTCACATCTTATCATTTATTTTCTCAGGCAGGTCAGTACTGGATACCATTCTTTCTAGTCTTGGGCATAGGGAATATCATTTTTTATTTTTCTGAGGCATATTTTCCCTACCTTCTCCTATAGTAAGCAGGAAAATTCCTATTTGCTGACAAATTCATATTTATTACCAAATCTTTTACTCAAATTCGGCTCTAGCTTCTCACTTCTACAGCAGTAGTTAGTTTCCAAAGTAGGGCGAACACAATGATCCAAATCTTTCTAACAGCCGTGTAAGATTCCTACTTTTATAAGAGGTATCTTCTTACTCCTTACTTACTTGCTCAAGCAATTCCATTCCGTACTGTCTCTGCCCTCTCCGTTCTCCCTATTCGGATCACTTATTTTTAAACTTTCCCTGTCCACTTGTCTCCTGCTTCTCTACTGCCTACAAACATGTCTATATCTCCTCCCACCCCCTACACTCTCAAAAACCCTTTTACCTCCTGTCCTTTGTAGTTCAACTTCTTGAAAAAACCATCTCCAGCTTCAAACTTTATTACTCCATTAAAAAGGTTCTCTCCACATAATTTTAATATTCCCAATCCTCATTCTCCTTGACCTCTGTGCAGTCTGTGACACTTTAGTCTCTTTCTTCCTTGATACTCTTTCTCTAGGTTTTGGGGACACCACTTTCTTTGGATTCCCTCTTCCTTATTTGACCACTCCTTCCATCTCTGCCTCCTTATTCAGATCGTATCCTCACCCCCCATATCCAAGCTATTGCCAAGGTTTGTCAATTATGCCGACTTTAATCCATGTCCTCTTCACTTCATACCTATACTGTTACAAACAGTCTGTTTGAGGGTAAAGGGGTTTAGGAGTCTCCCTGCTTCATCTTCCCACTCCAATCCATTGCCTATTAAGCATCAAAGGGATTGTCCTAAAATAAAATGTCACACACTTCCCAATTCTATAAACTATTTTGTCTATTTTCTCCAGGAGTAAGTAGAAAATGCTGGTGACATACAAAATCCTTCATAAGCTATCTTCCTCCTATCTTTCCCAATCTTTCTTATACTTTACTTATGTATTTTTCCAACCCAGTGAACACTGGCTTTCTGAATGTTCCAATATAGAATTCAGATCCTTCATCTCTTGGCTCTGGACATTTTCTTTGGCAATAATATCCTCCATGCCTCAAATGCTCTAAACCCCAACTAACATCTTATCTTCTAGAGAAGTCGTTCCTAATCCCTCAGTGTATTTTCTCAAATATTTCATATTTATCCTTCATATAACTTGTTCATACATTTTTTATCTATTGCCTCCCTCATTTGTTTGTACATTTTTTTTTATCTATTGCCTCCCCCATTATGAGTTCCTTGAGGGCAGGGTCTCTCTTTTTCTCTTTTGTATCCCCAGTACTTAGTACAGTCCCTAATAAATGTTTATTACCTATCTATTAAACCTGGGACCTTCCTTTCCTAGACAAAATTCCTACCAATTCCCCTCATGAATTTCAAGAAAAAACATTTACCTTACTCATGAATAGGACTGAAAAATAAGTAATATGTTTTTGTTTTTTAACATAGGCATTAAGACATTACAAACAAATTCAGAAGCACATCTTTAATTTGCTGTATCACAAAAGTATAAACTCCAGCTTCTTAAACTGTGGTTCATGTCCCCCATATGGGGTTTTTCAGTAAATTTATTATCGGTAAATGTTTGATTTGTATACCTATTTTATATATTTACATTCCTGGAATCATATATTTGCTAAAAATTTCTTGGGCAAAAAGAGGTCATGAGTAGAAAAAGTTTAAGAAGTCCAGGTATAAACCAAGGTTCACATTGCTCACATGGTGTTAATTAAAAAAAAAAATACTGTTAACAAAAAATTATCTTAAAGTGTTATTTGTTTCAACTTCATCTCATCCCTTCTAATTTCTATTACTGTATATTATACACATGTATGGTAGCAAATTTATATAATTTATAAGCATGTATTGAGTATGCACTATTAAAACTTTAGTCTAATGTTCTCCACAGACTATTGTGCAAGGTATTTAGTGCCTCAAAGATTTAAGACTCACTGTAGTAATTGACTTTGGTGCCTAAATACATATTGTAAGAAAAAGTAACATTGAGTCACAAATCAATGAATCTCTATAGCAAAAACTTATGAAATGAATTATCCTATTTATTGAGAAAGACTAATAGCTGACAAATCTAAAAACTATTTAATAATAACTATAAGTACTTAAATACTCTATAGAACACTTTAATGATATCATGCTTAAATTATATTTTTAAAATATATATATATATTTAATCCTTAAGAATTTTTTTTACACAAGTATATTTAATTCCAAATATTTCCCTACTTTGAAACAATTCTAGAGTCCAAAATGCAATGCTTTTTTAGACTGCAACTTTTTTTGAAAATATTTCTCTTCCTTCACTATTAGGCTCTCTGATATTAATTAGGGTCTGCCCTCAATAGTTCTTCCCCACAGCTGGAAAACTGAGGAGGGCAAGGATAGTTTACTAGACCTACTTCCAAAGTCCAACGTCTGAATTTTAGGCCTGAGAAGGCTCATCTAGATATTTTTAGTACATAAACTTTTGTGACATCTGTTTTGACACTTGAATAATCTTTCAAATAGGATTTGTAAAGTGTTTAAACACAATGTCTAGCACATAGTAGGTGCTATTTTAATAAATGTGTCTTTCCCCCATTTTTTTAGGGGGCCAAGGTGAAGGGGACAGGAAAGGTTTGTTACCTCCAATGGCATAAAGCAAGATACTGTGAAGAGAGAGAAGATAACTGACACAATTTAAGAACTTCTTAGAGGAATTAAGCACTTCTGAATAAATCATGTGCTAGCTACAAATGTATGCTATTTTCATTGACCCATTAGGCTCTATCCTTATAAACAGTTCAGTTGCTGCATAAGTTAAATCATTAAAATAGCATTTACTTTTAAATATTTCATTATTAATAGGGACTGTATCATCTCATGTCATTCCACTGAAGCATAAATGTTTCTTGAAGTTGTCCTTTTAACTAATCTAATACTTAACTGCAATTGGACTATAGAGAATAAAATTATAGGCTAAACAATCTTGGTGAAATTAGTTCATGTTTGTTCCTTTGCAAACTATTACATAAAATAGCATCATTTACTCTAGTATATATTAATAACATGTATATACTATACTGCTTTGAAATTACGAATTACCACAAGTCAATTCAACAACTATTTACTGAGGAACTATTATTTGCACACAGTTATAGCTTATATGGGTACAAAATGACTATAGAATATAATTTAAAATCTCTTGGGGAAAAGGAGATTTTTACAAAAACCAGAGAACTATAGAACAATACATTAAAATATGAAACAAATTACCAAATTAAATGATTAAGTGCCAAAATCTAGAATATATAAACCCTCTCCCAAATTATATTCTATTTTATTTTTAATATTTTTTGTCATTCTTCTAGTAAGATACAAGAGGACTACCTGAAGAACATTTTCATTTTTTCTTTATATTCTCGGTGCACAGTGATCTAACAAATGTCTATTGAAAGAATGTACAAAGGTACATATAGTAGGAAATATGATGAGAAATTATTTTTAATATTGTCCAGTTTTTTTAATTCTTCAAAAAATCATCTGGGGAAGTAGTGATATGTGTGTTTCAATAAGGTAAATCGTAAAAAAAAAAAAAAAATTATATCTCTCTATTTCCAATTTTTCAATAAATAAATTAAAACACATTTATTTAAACACTTGGGGATACCAAAAGGAAAAGACAATGAGGCAATAACACATATAGAAGTTTCTACTACATGCCAGATGGAAAAGCCACACAGTAGTAAAAGTACAACAGAAAAGCATGTGGAAATGCTCCTTTATTGAAATTTACTTTGATAAAATTTTATCAGTTTCTGGAGTTGCACCATTTGACAATATTAAGGTAGCAAGAATTTTACTGTTACTACAGTAAGTGTGACTGTAGCACCTGCAGAAGCAGTTGGTAAGCCATATCCAACTCCCGTAGGGAGGGAGAGGGGAGTCCTTGAAATTACTTACTGTAAGACTGTAGCAATTGGTATTAGGTAGAAGTTAATCTTTCTCTCACAGAGGCCCCCACTTTTATGGGGGGGAGGGGAGTGAGTCAAGAACAATGACATATATTGCTACTGTTAATAAGGCTCTTTTGAATTGCGGGTATTGGGGAAATCTCAGTCAAGTGGAAAGAAGTAGTGACCAAGATACTGGGGGGGAGGGAGGGAGTTATGCTCTCAATTGCTGAGCATGAACCCCGCCCTTCAAGGTACCTTGCAGCTTTGGCTATGCTGACTTGTCTGCCCATAGATAGCAATTAGTCAGCAATGTCAAAGATGGCTAGATGCTTCTCCATAGAAATTGTTTCCTAAGATGATAGCTGGAAAGAACTAGGTTGGAAGCAGGACTAGTAGTTTTGGGTGCTATCAAGTCTAGGACTCTTGGATGGCAATTTATCAAGAATTATGCTAATTCTAACAAGATGTCTGGGTCCCTTTTCTTCAGGATTCCATTTCCTCCATTCCAGTGGCACAACCTTCAAAACCCCAAGATTATCTATCTACATGCCCTAAGATGAAGCAGAGTAATATTACTTTTACAAATTTCAATTATCATTAAGAGAAGTCATGAAACAAGGAGTGAACACTGATGACAGAAATACCATTCTCAAAAAGAAAAAACAACATAGGGAAGAAATGGCTTTAGGGCATTTATATGGGCTATGAGGGGACTTGCCCGACTAAGGATGAGGTAATATATAGTAGAAAACAGGAGGAAATAGGGTCAAAGATTAGAATTCAATGCAATTAACACATTTTTATTGAGCACTTTTTTGCAAGATAATAAAAAGAAGCAAGGCATGGCAAACAAAGGAAAAAACCAATCTATGACTCAGCCAAACTCAAACACATGGGTCACCTCTAATATAGCATATCTTTGCTTCGGTATTCAGGAAGTCACTTCACTTCTAAGGACCCAAAAAGGCAAAAAACAAATGAATGAATAAATAAATGAATGAATAAAGTAATGGAAAGGGAGAATTCAGAGACACTTAGATCTTTATAAACTGATACAGCATGAAGAGAACAAGGACAGCCATTTCTAGTTCACCTTAAAAAGCCTTAACTATTAATAAAAACAATCATGTCCTTTTTTTCCTCTTATATTGTTAATATTCCCTTCACACCTAGACTACTATCAGAGCCTCCTGCTTGTTTCTGCCTACCCTCAAGTCTCTTCTCACTGCAATCCAACCTCTATTTCAACCACTAACATCATTTTCCTAAGTGCAGCTCTCTGATCATATCACTCTCCTTAATCAATAAATGTCAACAGCTTCCCTGTTGTCTTGGGGGGAAAAAAAAGGCATTCAAAGTCACTCATCACTAGAATTCGAACTCATAACAGCAACAGGCATCATCCCATTTGGGAGGAAAAGCCTACTAGAAGCTACAATCCAGTACCAATTTCACCACAAAGCTTTGAACTGCCAATACCAGAGCAGACAACCCCATAGTACTAGCCAGACGGCTCTCTGAATTGCTGAAAGAAAACTAAAAAAGAGGAGGAACCGGTCAGGGGCTCTGCAGTTGTACAGAGTTTTAGGAAGCCTGAAGGTGAAATAACACAGTATCCAAATGAGTCAGTTCTAAAAGTTAGAGGTCTACGCTGGTGAATCATGAATTACCTAGCATATGAAAAGCCTGAGACAGAGACCCATATATTGGAACTATCAGAGTGGACAGTCAGAATAGGAGAAAATGGCAGGGGTGGGGGGAAGAATAGGAAGAAGGAAAAGACTGAAATAGGACAACACAAAATATTGAAGCCCTAAACTCTGGTAGAGGCCTTGTGACTACAGAGAAAGGGAAGAGATATAAAATAATCTGAAAGTATGATCAACAAGATTAGACAAAGATAAGATACAAAAGATGATGGAGGAAAGAATCAAGGATGATTGCAAAACAATGTATGTCAGCTATTAGAAACCTGACTGTGCCATTAACAAACATGGGAATTTGAGAAGGATGGATTTGGCAGAAAATATGACTCACAATTTCTGGACCTGGTAACCCAGATGGAAACCTTATAAAAGATAGCAAGTAATATAAGACTAAAAACTTTAAATGAGAATAGAGACAGATGTGGAAGTCTTCTGCATATAAGATAACTGAACCCTTAGGAATACAAGAGCTCAACAGAAGAGGAAGAACAAAAAAGGAGGGCCTAATTGAACAAAGAAGACTGAGAACAAGGTGTCAGATAAGAATACCAAGAAAGGACAATGTCATGGAATCTAAGGATCAAGGAGAATATGTAAGGGGGGTGAGGGTGGGGCAGGTAATAGTTTTAACAAAAAGAGTAACATTTATTAAAGATCATTGGATTTAGTAGTTTACAGATTATTGGTCACCCTGAAACTCATTGAAAGTAGTTTCAGTGGAATTATGGAGAAGGAAGCCAAATTTCAAAAGAATGACAAATGATTGGAAAAGTAGGAAAAGTATATACACAAACAACTCTTTCTCAGAAGGCTGTGATTCTGGCGAGAAAAAGCTTATAAACATTTTGCAAGCAACAGAGAGCCACAGCAGATTCTTGAGTAAAGAAAGTTAGTAGTAGGAAAAAACATCTAAAGATTAGTTTTGGTATGAGCTCTGTGTAGCAAACAAATTTGGAAGGAGAACTGACAAACTGAATTAATTAAAAAATAATTATCAGTCCTTAAATAAGAGAGATAAAATCAAGGAAAAGCTTCAACCACAATTTATTAGTACAGTTGGATTTTGGTTTGTTTTTTGTTTTGTTTTTTTTTTTTGTAATATATAGTATTTACATTTCCTTAAAATCCTATTCCAATATTTAAGGCTATAGCAATACAAGTTCTAGTGAGTTCTACCATGCTAGAATCTTTCAACTATGTCCCCAGCAATAAAAGTATCCATTTCCTCGAGAGCAACTTAGCTAAAAATAAAAATATCATCAACTGGCTGACCACCTGATGATAAACTTTTTTGGCTATGTTAACTCACAAATAAAGAAAAATGCAAAATGGCCCTCAGACTTGTGTCGTATTCTTATACTTCTAGAGTGACAATTGCAGAGTGGAGGGAAAGTGGGCAAGTGGCACTAAGAATCAACAATCTTCATCTATAAATTTAATTTGACTATAAATCCAGTTAAAGCAAAGGATAATTCATGGATGTTCCTTGGAGAGACAAAAAAAAATTAGGGTGAGTACTTTTTATTGTACATTCAAAGGCCAACAAAAACTGATTTACTGGAATATTTGGTGCATTTGCAAGAAGACCATCAAAAAATAATTGCATCAATATCAACTGCTAAGAACAAAGAGGTAGAAAAAGTCTATGAAGAACTTGCTAAGACTTTTCAAATTAAATCACAAGATGTGATATTGGGAAAAGACAGGAAAGCTTTTGTTGCTACTGTGTTAAATTTAATGTGCATTTTTAAAATCTATAAGTTTAGTTTGATATACAACTCTTTGTATGTTGAAATATTCATGTTGCTGGTTTTTCAAATTCATGATAAAAAGAAAAAAAATTAAGGTGAGGATGGGGGGGGTGGATATGGAAAAGCATGGTTGAGAAATAAGAAATGAATCCTTTATATGGTGAACACTTTCTTCAAAAAAAAAAAAAAGAATTTAAGAGATTCAAGACATTGTGAGCATCAAATAAAGACCATAAAAATGAAAAGGATTGTATGTTTTAACAGATAGTTAAATCATTTTCTGCAGTCATCAGTTTGTATAGTCAGTCCATCAACCTTCACAGATGACAAGAATTATTTAAGAAAGGTAAGAAAGAAAAGTATCAAGAAGCAGAAAAAGGAAAGAAAAGGAACACATCTGAAATAGTCCCAAACTAAGAAAGTAATGCATAATCATAATCAATACATAATGAAAAATGAGACAATAAAAATAGCCATCTATAATCACATCCAGAAGTTTAATCAAAGTAAACTAATTGCCAACAAGGAGACCAAGAACCCAGAAATCACTGGGTCGTCCTCCAACGACTTACATGGCAAATTGAGATATGGCTGCTAAAGACAAAACCAAGGATAGAATGTAAATCAGTCAAACCACTCAAATGTTTTAAAGGATAGAAATGAAAACTTAAAAATGAAATTTGTAAAAATTATTGTTAAGCAATCATTATGTCCTCCTCAAAACTCTCTTTAATGACATAAACAAATGGCATCTCAGCAGAGAATACAACTTATGAACAATAGCTTTTAACTTGATTTTTTAAAATGTGTTTTAAAGGAACACTTGGGAGAGAAAGCAACATCAATTTTTCCCACACATTTATACAATAATTATCACAAAGTACTTTGCACATAATCCATAATCAATAAATAAAATTTCACTCCTCTCTACATGTATTACTTTTAATAAACTTCAAAAAAATGAAATTCCTTGTTCCATGTAAGTATCATTATTATTATTATTATTATTATTATTATTATTATTATTATTATTATTATTATTATTATTATTATTATTATTATTAAGACTCCAAAGATCAAGTAAAAATCACAATATTTAGAATTAGGTTGGAATCCTTTGAAATTATCTAGCTCTTTTCCCACGTTTTATAAAATACAGAAAACCTTTAGTAAAATCTTGCAGTGAGTACACACACAATGCTAGAAATCTAAGTTGGCTGGACTGAAAAATCTATTTTTGGCAGAAAAGCCAAGTGTCTTACATGTATTACTCAATCCCTTACCTTCTCTTTTCCAAGCTACTCAATTCTCTTTTTTGAGAATATTGTACTACTTTTTAAGTCTTTGGGGAATTTAGCTTGTTTATTTGTTTTTTAAGGGGACATACATAAGTTGTTTGTATATTAGTTTGGTTGGATTGTTTTCTTTTTTAGAGGCAAGGATAAAAATATATGATTGGGCAGATAGGAGTCATTCATATTTTGATAGTTAAGGTTAATAATAAGCCTACTGTCTGATATGGCAAAATTCTAAACTAAAGTATTAAGTTTCAGCCTACTTCTTCTTTGTTAGTACCTTGCCAACTTGCAAAAAGGCATTTAACTTTAATCGATAGATTTCAGTGGAGGTGGGCGAGAGAGCGGGAACAGAAGAAGGAAAGGTCTATGAACTGGGATGTAAAAAAAATAATTACAGTTTACATATAATTTGTTTCTGTAGTAATCCCATGCATTGTATTTTAGAAATTTAAAACAATCTGAGAAGAAATCTAGACACACACAAAAGTTAAGAATACCTTATCCTGAGGATAGTACTATGTAGTAGTACTATGACCAGTAAATGGATAGAAATCAATAAAAGCATTTTATTTTGGCTTAATCACTGCAATGAACACATTTAAACTATCACACATAAAAGTGTCCTGCCAAGGACCATTCAAAGAGAGACTAGGAAATAAATAGCTTTGTTAAGCATATTCTTCTTTGTAATGTTATTCACTTACTGGTATTTAGTTGAACTGTATTTTCAAATACACTAAATAAATATTGCTAACATATGTGGTATAGAAAAAGTAACAGAGAAAAGACAAAGTATACATAGCATATAGTGCTTGTCCTTAAGTGTGCATCATAGTTTACAATTTAAAAATACAGTAAACACAATTAGAGAAGAGCAAAACAAAAAGTTCCATGAGGTATGAATTGGAATTAGGGCTATGGACAAAGAATGCTTCCAAGGAAGAAATAACATGGTAAATAAACCTTTTAATTGAAGAGCTGGAATATGGTAGGGAAAAAGAAGGATGTTTCAAGCACTGAGATAACTATATCAAAGGCAGAGTTGTAGGAAAAGTAGTTTCACTAAGAAAATAAAAAACAATAGTTTGGCTGGAGTGTATAATACACAATAGCTAGCATTTAATCAAATATATTTA
Organism: Antechinus flavipes; assembly: GCF_016432865.1. Lineage (NCBI taxonomy): Eukaryota > Metazoa > Chordata > Mammalia > Dasyuromorphia > Dasyuridae > Antechinus > Antechinus flavipes. The sequence goes on from NC_067400.1 coordinate 257,918,213, forward strand.
TCATCTCATCTTCACAACTCTGGCAGGTGGGTACCATTTATTCTCATTTTACAATTGAGAAAAATAAGGCTAAGAGATTTGCTTTAAATGACTTATCCACAGTCAATCAGTTAAATAAGTATCTGAGACGAAGATGTGAATGCAGATCTTTCCTGAATCCCAAAGTCCAGTGCCATATTCACTCTATAATAATATTATGTGCCTTTATTTGATCCCACCAAACCACAGTATAATATATGGAGTTGTAGGTAATAAAGAGTAAGGTAGGGTGGTCAGTCTCAGATTACAGAGAGGCTTTGGTACTATTTCTGAGGTAGTCAGAAATAGAGATCTATTCAAAGAATTGGAACAGCAACAATGTGTGATTATCAACTATGAACTGTTTGGTTCTTCTCAGTGATCCAAAGCAATCCCAACAGATTTTGGACAGAAAATGCTACTTTCATCTAGAAAAAGAACTAAGACAACAATGTAAATCAACACATGCTATGTTCACTTCCTTTTTTCTTTTTTTTTTCTTTTTGCTATGATTTTTCTCTCCCCACATGACTCACAAAGCAATTTGTATTAAAAAAAATTTTAAACTTTAAAAAAAAAAAGAGAGCACTGAAGATTTTCCAGAATAATAAGCATGGCCACATTTATGCATAAGCAAAATTTATCTGATAACAATGTAAAAAATGGATTAGATCTATATAGGCTATTTTAAAAAGCTAGAACAGTCTAGATGGATGATGAAGAAAGCTAATACTATGGTGATGTCAGTGGGAATAAAAGAGACATACATTTTAGAAACAGAAGCAATAGGGGCACTTAAACAACTATATGGAAAGAAATATAAAATATACCAAAATTTCCAATATAATAGTCATTTTTTAAAAATAGTGGAGTCATCAATTAGTCACCATTTCCTATAGGCCAGGTTATTCTACTTAGCAATGTGAACAAAACAATCCCAAGTATTCAAAAAAGAAAAATTTTGATGGAGAAATATGACATATAAAAGAGAGATGAAGGGGAAAGAGAGAAATACCCATATGTCAATATAGTGGAATAAGAATCCTGGAGACTCAGAAGCAGAAAAATGAAGGAAACTGTTACATGGATGGCCTAGATTCTTCCCTAAAATGCCAACTCTGAGAGAAACTGACCAAACAGACAAAGGTGTTACAGAGAAGGAAGGATCTTCCAAGATGAGAAAGCTGCTTTCTAATAATGGCACTTCCAAGGTGAACAAAGAAATAGATAGAATCAGGAGTAAAGCCCAGAATGAAATAAAAAAGTGATATCAAAACAAAAAATAAGTTCATAGTAAAGAGAAATATGCTCAATTTTGAATATATTAAATTACGTGCCAAAGAAACAAATCCAGGTAGATAACTTGAATGACTTGTTTTTATCATTATTTTCAAAACTATTTTTTTCTTAAGTGGTTGTTTTTTAAGTTTATTTCATGAAAAGGAGAATGGGACCAAAAAGTGGCAGACATGAAACTGAACATGGAACAAGAAGATTATCTCCTTTTGCTAACTGGGCTCTGGTCCAGCACACTTGAATAATTGTCAGACATTGCAAACACAAATGACACATTGTATCTGGCTTCAAACGAAAGACCATAGTTCACATCCTTTCCAACAACATACCAGGAAGAACAAATTTTGAATATCCCTTTGAAGACCTCTCCTTTAGAGGAAAAACTCAGCAACTTCCAAATTCTACCTTTCAACAGCTGTTATGGAGTTTTTCCTTATTTTGAGTTGAAATTTTCCTCTTTGGGATTTTCAACTCATTATTCCTCCCCTAACTTTTTCTACCTGTTTCACTCAGTTATTTGTGAAAACTTATTTTCATGATAAAAAGTGATAGGATCAACAAATGTTTAGTGTCTCCCAGATACTATTAGACATTAGACAATGCACTGGGGATGTGAGATAAGAATTGGATCCTGCTATTTCATTGGTGTAGACTCTTCCCATCGAGTAAAGAAGTGTCCTCTACCATTTTCTCTGCAACTGTCATTTTTAGAGACCTGTCTTAAAATCCTGAATTGATTAAGTTAGTGTCACACAAACCCTACATAGCATGTGAGACGACGTCAATCTATTTCTTTAGCTCTCTCAACCCAGCTTTCTAACCATGACGCCAATTTTGCCTCTTACATTAGAAATACCAAGACTTAAGTGTTGAAAGTCACTGTTCTTGAAACACTTATATTTTCCTACAGAGAAACCACATGTTCATAATAAAGTAAAAGACTATTAAAAGTAAACAAAAGTAACAGCCCAGGAAGGGCACAGGACAATAACAACTGGAAAAATCAGGAAATTCCTATCGAAGGAGATGGCAATTGCAACTTGAACAAAGCTTGTAGGAAACTACAGGTTCCAAGAGGTAGAGGTGAAGAGATAAAGAATTCTAAACATTGTAAAGAAAAAGTCAATGAAAAGGCAAAAAAAGGAGACTGCAATGTCATATGAGAGGAAGAACAAAGGAACGAATACTGTAGTATCAGCCTATAAAGGGAATATAAAGCCAGAATGTTAAGGACTTCAGATGTTAACAGGAATATGTAGTTTAACTTGAATGAGGAGACACTAAAGCTTTTCAATCATTTAAGAGTGACATGGTGAGATCTACACTCTACAAATATCAATTTGATAATAGTATGGAGAATGTATTAGAAAAGGTAGCAACCAAAAAGTTATCAAACTGTGCATACCCTTTGATCCAGCAGTATTACTACTGCTGTTATATCCCAAAGAAATCTTAAAGGAGGGAAAGGGACTTGTATGTGGCAAAAATGTTTGTGGCAGCCTTTTCCGTAGTGGCTACAAACTGAAAATTGAATGGATGCCCATCAATTGAAGAATGGCTGAATAAGTTGTGATATATGAATGTTATGGAATATTATTGTTCTGTAAGAAATGACCAGCAGAATGATTTCAGAAAGACCTGGAGAGACTTACATGAATTGATGCTGAGTGAAATGAGCAGGACCAGGAGATCATTATATATTTCAACAATACTATATGATGATCAATTCTGATGGACATGTCTCTCTTCAACAATGAGATGAACCATTTGTTCAGTTCCATTTGTTTAATAATGAAGAGAACCAGTTATACCCAGCAAAAGAACTATGGGAAATAAGTATGAACCACAACATAGCATTTCCACTCCCTGTTTTTGTCTGCTTGCATTTTTGATTTCCTTCTCAGGTTATTTTTACCTTATCTCTAAGTCTGATTTATCTTGTGCAGCAAAATAACTGTATGGATATGTAAACATATATTGTATTTAACATATACTTAAACATATGAAAGAGGGGGAAAATTGGAACAGAAGGTTTTATCCTTAATGGTCAATGCTGAAAAATTACCCATGCATATATCTTGTAAATAAAAAGCTATTTAAAAAAAAAAAAGATAGCTACAATGCTGAAAGACCAATGAGGAGGTTACAGTAATGGAGGGGGGAGGAAGGGGGAGAAGGGAATTAAGATCTGGATTACAAGACTGCTATAAGGCAAAGGGATGGACACTAAGATGTTTGAGAATATTAGAATCAACAAGACTTTGCATCGGATTGGATGGGTAGGGAGCGGGAAAGTGAAGACTCAAACTAGATGACAGGAAAAATGATAGTGCTCTTACCAGAAAAATCAGGTAAAAGAAAGAATGGGTTTAAAGCAAAGAAAATATTTAAGACATATTTTGATGCTTATGGTACATCCAAATAAAGATGAGACTGGAGAGTTAAGGAGAGAAATGAGGACTAACTGTCCAAAGAAATGACAATTCAATCCATGGCAGCTAAAGATAACCAAAAGTATAGAGGAAAAAAGAGCTCATCTTGGCCAATGATTTAACTAAGGAAGAATTGCTTTACAAGAAAATTTCTCCAGTAATCTATTCCATTGAACATCCAAGGAGAGCAAAGGAGGAAGGGGGTGAAAGAAAAAATAGGGAGGAAGGGAAGTCCAAGTTCTGAAAAGACAAGGGATTGCCATGAGAGGGCTAATCACTAAAATTATGAATTCATAAAGGAATGAAAAATTAATGGTTACTTAAATGGAAATATCATTTAAAACCTAAAACCTAAGAAACCAATGCTGCCTAGGCTAACATATAGCATCAATTTTTGTAAAGATGTACTTTTCAGAATAGAGTAACTATATCTATGAATCACCATTTATAATCAACAATAATTTGTCAAAACAAATAATTTTAATCTCTACTTATGTAGTAACATCATTAACTTCAAGTTTGATTTGGTCAACCCTGAACATATATCCTAAGAAGATCATAAATCAAAAATCGAGACCCATGTTTAACAAAATATGGATGTAAGTACTTTGCAGTAACAAAAAAAAAAAAAAAAAAAAAAAAAAAAAGGCAGAAAACTTATTTCTATCAAATGGGAAATGGCTGAACAAATATATCTTTGTAAAAGCACTTAACTTGGCACATAGTAGGCACTATGCAAATATTTATTTCCTCCCCTCTTTCCTCACATCCATGAGAAGGATTTTAAAAAAAAAAACCCACCAATGAATTAAAAGCACAGAACTATAAACATTAGTAGAATGAATAAGCAGAACCAGAAAATTTAATTTAAAGAAAATAAAATAGTAAAGCAAAACCAAGTTATAATAACCAAGTCTGTCCTGAGGGAGTTGGGGGGAGGTAAACTCTATCAAACTCTGTATCATCATCACTACTTCCCACCAGTACCCATCATTCATCTTCCTTAAGAGGTGAGAATTATTGGTACAAAATGTTCCATATGTAGCTTGATCTGGTTGTTTGGGAAGGCAAGGCAAAAACAATATTTAGAAATGACAATACTGTAAAAACAAAGTAACAAAAAAATTTACACCACACACACACACACACACACACACACACACAGAGTCAATTTGGTGACACTAAAGTTTTTGAGGCAGAAGCAAGACCTTGGTGAAGCTAACTACCCAATACAATGGAAAATATGAAAATGAGGAAATTCAGGAAGAACAGAATTGAGTATAAAAGATATGGGAATTATCTAAATAGATGGGATAATGAATCATAGAAGCAGATGAGATTATCAAGAAGAATTTAGAGAAAGAGGAAAAGTGGACCAACATACACACTTGCAGGAGGGGCAGGAAAATGAACAAATAAGGCAGTGATTAACAAAGAAATAAAAATCATTTCCTCTTCTATGAAAATATTGTGACCTCCAAATTGCTTTAATCAAGACTTCCACTTAAGGCCCAGCTTCTTAAACTGTGCTTCACAACCTCAAATGGGGTCTTATAACTGAATGTAGGGGGTTGAAAAATTATGATTATCATTAAGCATAGATTTGCATACCTAGTATATATATATATATATATATATATATATATATATATATATCTCCTCCCCCTCATTTAAAAATTTCTCAGGTGTAAATGAGTTATGAGTGGAAAAACTTTTAAGCCCTGACTTAAGTTAGGTAACTGAAAACCTTAAAATAATCTGATTTTGCTAATTTATCAAGACAACAGATGTATTTCTACAGAATAAAAATTTACTACCAGTGTAAAAAAAATCACATAATACTTCTGTACTTAGATGCAAGGAAGGAGGGAAATATAACCTGAGATAAATTTACTTTAATGTTCTTTAATTGCTTCAGGTAAAGAACACAAAACACTCAATATGACCACCTGGTACGTCCCATACTACTAGCAGCAAAGCCAATAACACTTGTTAAACCTTCTTACAAAAGTATTTTATATTTTCTTCAATAAGGCCTATGACAGGGAGAGCAGAAATTTTCCTGACGTATGAATTTAACATTCTAAAAACAAAATGATAGTCATTGAGTTGAATTTAAATTAACAAACTTATCATCTGAAAATAGATATTGTAGCACCTAACTTCTTTGATCTTAGGGAAAACCTCAACTAAATTTTATGGATTTTTCTTGAATCATCTCAACACATCTATAAATCTTTATCTGTAATCGCCCATTGTTTTTTTTTTTTTCATTCTTAGCTAGGCAAACCTCATTCGATAGGTAACAACAGTTTGATTTCATGACACCCCCATGCTTCCTTCCATTAAAATACTGCCTTTATTCATTTTTTAAGGGAACAATTAATTGTGTTTTGAGAATTACACAAGCTTCCATAAGCTAAATGGAGACACACAATAAGGTTATAAAACCAAGGGAGAATCCTTGACTTGATATACAAGTTGGAAACAATCTTTTTAAAGATACCTAATAGCTAGAAAACTAAGTATGCCTAGTTCAAGAGACTCAAAAACTAATTTCTTCAATTCAAAACTACCCTTCACTGATTTTTAGCTGTCTTTTTTGCCTTTGCCCAGACACTGTGAAACCATGAAAATACATATACCAATAAAGTAAATCCAGAAGCATCTACATGAAATTCTTTAGATTGATTAATGCACCAAGTGATTTTTGCAACTCTCAAGGAAATGAAGTAATCAGTTTTCTACAACTTGAAGTTACTTTCAACACTACATGAAACAATACATTGCTATGAATTTCAGTTTCATTTGGAATTTATCAAATCATTCATAGCAAAATAATGACATGACAAAACAGATCTGTCTTTCCAAATACCATAATATATCTTACATACAGCTCCTTATTAACTGTATGAAATCCCTAAAGTTAGGTGAAACATTAAGACAACAGATAGCAGTTAACTCAAATTTTCACCAACCATCTGTCATGTGTTATTATGCCATGTTATCATGGCAATTAGCCAGATTACATTAGCGCAAGGTTTAGTTAAAATGGATTAATGCGATCACAAGACTATGAGAGTACTGAAAACACGAGATCTTGACCTAAGAAAAAATATCCCATACCACAACTTAGTGAACAAAACAGCTGGAAAGAAGCAATTCATAATTTACAATTTACATTTATAAATAGGCTTACTTTTAAATCATCTAGCTACCAATAAACTTTATCATACCACTAAACTACTGCTTTTATAGTTACTTAGCTTAGAGATTTCAAGTTATGGCAAATCTCTTAATGATAGAAATAGCTCTATAGTTTACAAACTGCTGTAACTTCTATTATCTCATGTAATTTAAGAAATAACCCTATAAAGCATCTAGTTCAAACATTTTTAAGAGTCACCCAGCTAATGCTCAACCAAGACTTGTGACAACCATACAATAAGTGTTCTATCATCCCACAATTTTTTAATAAAAGAAAATTTTAATCTATTTCCTGCCCATTTTCTCTTGCTAGAATTGGAACCTCAAATCGTGTCACTTTATCACAACACTTCTACGTCTTTATTGTTGTTCTCCCAATTAAGAGTAAGCTCCTTGAAGGGAAGGACCCAATTTGATTGCTTAAATTTCGTATTTTCTACTCTGTGACACATAAGCCCTTAATAAATCTTATGATGGAGATGGATGGAACAATAAAGAGTACTAGGCCAGGAAGACATCTTCCTGACCTCAAATATGGCCTGACACTTACACAGGAAACCCTGTTTGCCTCAGTTTCGTCATCTGTCAAAGGAGCTGGAGAAAGGAAATGGCAATCTATTCATGAAGAATCAAACATGATTGAAAATAACTGAACAACAAAAAACAACACTGATCTTTTCAAATGGATCCATTTAGACAAAGTCTTAAGGATTTAAGGACTTCACCAGAAAACAGAATGCTTTCCCCTCCACATACTTACTCCAACAAAAACGCTTAAGTTCTCACTAGACTGAAATTATGATAAAATAGTCTACGAAAATAGACTACTTAGTAAAATAAAGGTCAGTCAAAAATCCCAAAGACAAAAGGCAGTATAGCCTTCCAAAGGAACCAGACATGAAGGACCCCTACATAGTCAGCAAATCTCTACACTTCAGGCCCAGGAGTTACAGGGACCCTAAGAATTCTGTTCTTATACTCTACCAGGGAGAATCCCTAAAAATTCAGTCCTCTAAATATCAAAGATCCAGAGAAGCTCAATCCCCTAAGAGTTGGAGGTCAATTCAGAAACTTAAAAAATTAAAGTAAGAGTAAGCTGAGCCCAGCCCACTCAAGAAAACCTAGCAAGAGGATATACTGCAACATATCAAACATATAAAGGACTGCTTGCCATCTAGGGGAGGGGGTGGAGGGAGGGAGGGGAAAAAAATTGGAACAGAAATGAGTGCAAAGGATAATGTTGTAAAAAAAAAAAAAATTACCCTGGCGTGGATTCTGTCAATATAAAGTAATTATTAAATAAAAATTAAAAAAAAAAAAAAAAGAAAAAAGAAAACCTAGCAAAGACAGGAGCCTTTTCATAGCCCACAATTCAAGAAATAAAGCTTGTGAAGACACATCAAAGAAAAAAAAAATCATAAAAAAAAACTTCACTAAATATCTTCTGAAAATAAACCCCAAAAGAAAAAGTCCCAGTAATGTTATAATCAAAATACCATGTCAAAACAAAAATACTGCAAAGCAATTAGAAGAGTTTAAGTACTAAGAAAGTATACTCAGGATCACACAACACCTGACAGTTTCTACTTAAGAAAGAGATGTTGGAATATAAGGTTGTTGGCAAAACATAATATAGATTTACAACCAAAAACAACTTACCCTGAAAATCTGATTATCCTAATGATTAGGGGAAATGGAATCAAGAACTCCAAGTATTTCTGATTATTTCACAGGGTCTTCCAAACCAAATCAATATTGCCTACTTTGATAGTCTATATCTTTAAACACAAAGACAAACATAGAAAAAAGACAACAAACATTATATTGGGAAACAGTTTATGGCAGTAGATGAATAAATAGTCAAAAGATGTGAACAGGCAAAAGAAATCAACCTATCAATCATATGGAAAAAAAGATCCAATACTAGTAAGAGAACAAATTAAAACAGCAAGGTTCTACTTCACACCTATCTAACTGGTAAAGCTGACCCCTTTCCCTTTTTCCTCCCAAAAAGTAAAATGATAATTAACTAGACAAATAATTGGAGGAAGGTAGGACAGGCATATTTTAATGCAACATTGATAAAGCTGTGAATTGGTCTAATCAACTTGGCACAACAACCTAAAATTCTATCACATTTCCCCCTCCCCTGAAAGAAAAAGAAAAAAAAAAAATCACAAAATTGTGCATACTCTCAATGACACTAGTCATATGCAATTAATTTATTATAGGACTTTTTGTTGTTGCAAAAATTGAAAACAAAGTGCATACATGGGGAATGGCAGAACAAATTGTGATAAATGCAAGGAAATACTGCTGTCCCATAAAAAATGAAAAAACATGTTAGATTCAAAGAAACCTGGGTTAACACATATATGAAGTAATACAGAGTATACTGAGCAGAGCAGAGATAACAACCAATACAATGATTACCAAACAATTTTGACAGATTTTAGAGATCAATTTGGTTACTTAACTTCAGAAGTCTCATTTATCAGACCATGTATTTTATCATGGCCAAAAATTGTATTTGTTTCACTTGTTACAAAAGAAAGGGAAAGGAGAGAGTGTCTAGGTATGAAAGTGATGCAAAATTAGAAATATTAAAAATAAATCAGGGCAGCTAGGTGGCACAGTAGATAGAGCACCACTCCTGAGTTCAAATCTGATCTCACACTTAACACTTCCTAGCTGTGTGACCCTGGGCAAGTCACTTAACCCCAATTGTCTCAGCAAAAAAAAAAAAAAAGAAGAAGAAGAAGAAATCATGAAACAGTTTTAAAATGCAGAGAAAAGCAAAAAAAAAAAAAAAACAACCAAAAAAAAAATTCAGAAGGGGTTACCAATAAGCAAGGTATTTTACTACTATCATTTTAAAGTATATATGCATTTTTAAAACTTTAACGGAAGTTCACATATCAATATATGGCTTTCCTTTTAGTTTTTAATTTTCAGTAAACTGAAATGCTTGCTTACACACACACAAACACACATTACGGTCCAGGACTAAGAATGAAGACACCAAATTATTTAACACTAAGAAGCTACCTACTATCTGGCAAACAATTAACTAAGTTTGAAGATGCTAAATAAAGAGAATGTAAGCTTCTTGAGAGCGGAAACTATTTCATTTTTATCTGTCTCCAGGATTTAAGCAGTGTGAGGCACACAAGTAAGCATTTAAAATAATTTTTTTCAGAATTAAAAATGAGGAAATTTGACTAGATCAGAGTGAGTTTCTCAACATGTGTTCGAGGTCCAGGAGAAGGTTAAAGTTGTTTTGATAATAATATTAATGTTATAATTTTTAATATAGTAAATAGTGAATATATAAAGCCTACTTAAGCTCTTAACAGAGGGAAGGGTGTGTAAAGAGTTTCCAAGACCAAAAAGTTAAGAGAACCACTGGACTACATAAATGGATAGGATCCATTGATCACAACCAAATTTCCAAATCAGTAGATATACATTTAATCAGACCAAATACTAAGACTATAATTCTAAAATACTAATCTAGTTAAAAAAAAAAAAGTCTAATATAAGAAGACGATCATCAACTCTATGTTAAGATCTCCAAAAAACTTCATCAACTCAAACAAACCACCTCAAAAGAAAACACCACAAAAGAAACAATTTTCATAGGATCACTGATCTAGAACTGCTAGAGATCTCAGGGGTCATCTAGTTCTAATTTCTCCACTTGGAAATAGAAGTATTAACTGGCAGAGATAAGATCCACACCTAATTTCTCTGCCTCCAAATCCAGAACTCTTTTCCACTGTATCATACTGCCATCATGAATGAAAACATTGTTTTCACCATAGTCTACACAAAGGTTTAATTAAAGTGAACAACAGATCAGTAGATAGACTAAAAAATCCCAGAAACTGCCTCAGATGACAAACATTTGCTGTTCTTGCCAAGCAAAATAAATAAATAGTAGCCAATAAGAATAACACTCAGAATATAAACCCAAGCTCAGATTTAGAAATGAAGACTTTAGAGATCATCAAGCCCCTCATGTTGTTCAGATGAAGAAAATTAGTGCCAAAGACATGTAGTGACTAGCACAAAATTGCCCACAGGCAGTTAAGTTGCAGAACTGAAATTTGAATCTAGGTCTCCTAACACCCAAATTCCAAGCTCCTTGCACCAAACCATGTTCCTGATCTCATTTGCTTATTAGAAAATATTTATTGCCAGGAGGATGGAAGATTATTATAAGAAGTATAATCTGTCAAAATAGTGAAATGAAGAGGATAAAAATTTGTCTGCAGAAGGTTTATTTGAGTCACAATTAAGACTGGTCTCCCAAAAAGAATCTCTCATTGAAACAGAAGGACAACAAGGCTCAATTATGATACAGATATGTCAAAGTTTTATAAATATTTTAATTTTTAAATTATATTTTATTGATATCTTTTGATTTTTCATCACCTATATTTTATTTCCTTCTATCTGTCTCTCCCAAAAAATTACCCCTGTAACACAGAATAAAAGGAGAGGAGAAACAGTCCAAACTAACTAATATATCAAAAAAGTATGATATAGTTTATAGAACTCTTCACAAAACTAAATGCTGTAAAATTTTAATGACCCAAGCTTGGCCCTAAAGCCAGGTGCTGTTGTGAGAAGCCATCTTCCTCTGCAGTCCTCTACCCACAACATCCAAACCTCCTTTGCAGGTGTGGGAACCTATTATTGTGGCACACACCAATTTACTTTCATCATTCACAACATGAGATCACATTTGCACTCTTCCCAATATGCTATGAGAAAAAATGGCCCTTGATATGAACCAGGCTGTTCAGAAAGAAAAGTTAGATCAGAATAAGCACATACATGAGTCTAAAATAATTCTGAAAGCATTGTAGGATCAATTTTCAAGTTAAAAATTTTAAATTAACTGAAAAGAAAAGGAAGATATCAAATGGGTGGGGGGAGACAACAGATGGTATTATTACCCTAAAAAGGCAATCAAGAGGACATCAGTAACCTAACCATATGTCTACTTCTTCATATTCCTATAAAATCCTTATAAATTTTTTCACATTTACAAAGGCACAAGATAAAAATTTAAGAAATCAGCAAACATTTTTGCATTCAGTTTTCCACAGCACAGCCCCTCTTCACAAATGATTGAAAGACATAGAAACTCCGTGTTTATTATTTGCTGACTATTAAAATATATCTAACAGAGGTAAAGGACAAGACAATCTTAAAGGCTCTCCTCTCTTCCTCAACCTCTCCCATGCAGATGTTAACAAGATTCCTTGATAGCTACAAGATAATTTTGTTCAATAAACCGCTGTGTTTATCAATATTAAGACATAAAAATCTAGGAGATATGCTTACACAAGGTGCTCACCACTGTCAAGCAGGTTATTCTGTGCAGAGAATAACTAGGAGGATATTTTACATATGATGAAGTGCACTTGGTCAAAAGAAAATTTTACCTGCTACAATGAATTTCCACTATTGCTAACCTATGTTATTATTTGTCATCAACACAAGGAATATAAATGATTTAATATTTTTGCTCATTACAGAATACATGCACAAACAATTTTCATAAGGCTTTTATCCCCTTTTATTAGGATTTTGTGTATTGGGAATTTGTTACCCTTCCCCTGTGGAATCTGAGCTAACATGCACATGTTACATGCAGAATCATAACTGGAAAGGGAAACACAACTCTTATGAGGCCTTTAATTCCTCATTGAAGCGAATAACCCCAAAGCCAGTCTCCCGAGCATATGTCATTTAAGTAGCATATCCTGGAAGTAGTTAATTATACATTACTTCTTGCTTTCACCCCTAAAACTAACCAAGGTCTCCTCCAGTTTTTTCAGTAATTATCTTCAGAAGCAAAGTTTCCATCTGCAGTTAAACACTACTTCCAAAGCACCAGGGTAACAAAGATAGCACCTTCCACATTTCCCTTATTACCTTGATTAATCTTGAGTAAATCAGGAAACATTCAAATATCTTACTCTCATTTTCCTTCAACCAATTACAGTTCTCATAGATCCCCCATGGAAAATTGACCCAGCAGATAACCTTGCTCTCCAGTCATCTCTATTAGGGAACCCCACATAAAAGACAAAAAATATGTCAGAAGGAGGACTTTTCTTGAACAAAAAGGCAAAAGGCAAAGATAGGAAGACGGTGAAAAGCAGCCACAGAAACCAAATCTAGAGAGCTGTTAAAAGAACCTCACCCTCAATCTGAAAGAGGCCACCAGTCTCCCACTCAGTTAAGTGGTATAGATGTTATATACTTTAATATTCTAGATTCTTTATAGATATTACAAACACATACATATTCATAGAAATGCTATAATTTAATAAATCATCTTTGGACTACTAAGTCTTATATTGAATTCCCTTTTCCCTTCAAAAATAATAAGATAAATTAAAAGACATTTTTAAATTCTGCAAACCAAGGGAACCCTAGTTTCAAATGCTACAGTATTATGAGATCCTTCAGATGCTTCTAATGGTGGATTACTGCACAAAGTCTCAATATCAAAGGTCCTCATTCATAACCTAATGATGATAATTATATGACTATACCTGTGATATGATAACTATGACAATGATGGACAATGACTGAACCTGAGATTTCACTGGTACAGAGAACTCTCAAATAAGGAAACTCCTCCAATTCTGCAGGTGGTCACATTCTCTACAACTTAAGTTTTGAGACTAACATACCTAGGAACACATAGTCAGTATCCAAGTGGAAATAAATAATAATAAATAATAAGTGGAAATAAAACCTACACTGAATCATCATCGTAATCATTATTATAATTCAATCATAATTTTTTTTTTTACCATACCTGTGATATTTCCTCAATATAAGCAGCTCTAGGTTAGCTGAGTAAGGAGATTTCTCTCTCAGAGTAAGCTCCTTAAGAGCAAATACTGTTTCATTTTTATCTATCCTCAAGCATCTAGTACAGTGCCTAGGCAAGGTGTTATGTGCTTAATATTTGTTGCAAGATTTGGATGCAGATAAGACATCTCCTCCACAATTTAAGATGTTAAGAGTTGCCAGAGGCACTAGGGGGATTAAGTAATTAGCCCAGATCAAGCAGTTAGTATGTGTCAAAAGGAGGACTTGAAACATGTTTTTCTGACACCAATTCTCTAGCCACTACTCCATATGGTCAATGATAAAAACAATCACGATGATGATGATGATGATGATGAAGAAGAAGAAGAAGAAGATGAAGATAAAGAAGATGAAGAAGAAGAAGAAGACGACGACGACGACGAAGAAGAAGAAGACGACTCTGACAACAGCCTTAAATTCATTGTTATCTCTCGTTAGTGGAAGTCTGCTTCCAAATTAAAGGAGTCAAGTCAAATCAAAATATCTTATTAATCATTATATTTAATATAGATGGCCTTCAAGTTATATGGGTCCATTATTAAAGCAGCCCCTTCATCTCACAAATTCTTTCTCCCTTATCATTTTTTCTGACTTTTAATTGTACAATCTTTAACAAACATAAAGGTTTCAAAAGTTTAAAGTCAGGAGATAAAACTGAACCTATGGAGGAAGATCTTAACACAAATACCTTGGGGTCACTGACACCTTGAGCAAAAAGCCACTAAGCCGAACCAAATACATTATGAAACATTATATTGTGAATAAAAATTTCAATGAAGAAAAACTAATTTTAAGTCAATTAGCACCACAGTACAAATCTTAATGTATACTTTTGGAAATGCAAAAAATGAACTATAATGGATTTATAAAGTTTTAAAATATAAGACTTGCACCTTCCTTAAGGCAACCATAGAATAGTTAACATTCCTCTCCAAAAAAGAAGATTGTTAAAGCACTCACAGCACAAGATAACTCAAAAACCTACACAGATACTTTTGAAACAAGAACTAACAATAGAACGAGAATCAATGGATTTGTCAAATGTCAATTGAAGTGCTTTACCTAGGTGAGGAGCGGAGAAAACAGCTAAGATCCAAGAATAAATCAAAAGGCCTTCTATGGTCAGCATTTTCATAAAATCAGGCAAAAATAAAGTTGAACAAATGATTACACCACATGCATTCGTTTATAGAAATAGACATGTTTGTAATGGCAAATCAGGATCAGATTTATCACCATCCAAAACTTAGAGAAATTATCCAGACTTACATACCGATATAGATTACACATTTAGTATGAACTATATAATATGACAATCACTATGTAAAGTGTTGGAGATTAAAAAGTTAAAATTCAAACAGACTCAGATCTAAAATCTACATAAACAAGCATGTTGACAAAATATAGGTATAAGCAAATGTTTGAGGAGAGGACACTAGCATCAGGAATGGCTTCACATTCACAAACAAAAACTACATGGTTTCAAGTAGAAAGCATTCATGGGGGCCAGGATACAAAAAAAGAAGAGTTGGGAGATGGAGTATTGTGTGTGACCAACAGATAGACTATACAAAGATAAAACCAGAATCTAATAGCATAGCAAGCTGCAAAAATTCAGCACCCTTGAAACTGAGCAAGACACAACTAGTAGCTAGAATTAAACAGCATAAGATCATGATTGCTCTTGGATTAATAGATGACAAATTACAAATTCAAAACACAATATATTCTGGAAAATTCAGCCAGTAAATACTGTAATTTTTATAAAGAAATTGTTATTTAACTGTTATTCACAATTATTTGACTATAACAATGATCATCTATAAAAACTTAAGAACAATATTTGGGGACACAGCATATTAAATATTCCTGTTCTCCAAGCTACATAAAACAAAAGCTTTTCAAAATACAGAAAACTAAAAATGTTGAAATCACTTGGATGAAGAACTTAATCATCTCTATCTGCTATTGGAATTATCCCAAGGATGCTTTCATGAAGCCAACAAAAAAAATTTACAACCTAATAATTTATTCAACCACAAAAACACAGCAATGAAATGGCCTAGTGAGCAGCCAAAAAGAAAAATATCAGGATAGCAACTTGCCCCAAAGACCATTCCTATGAAAATTCCATCCCATAAATTAAGAAGAAATAAACCATTTCTATAGAACAAAGTCTTACAGAAATTCCATGAGGTAAGTTATTTACAGTTGTCATCTTAATTTTGCAGATGAGGAAACTAAACAGAGGTAAGGTAAGTAATCTGTCTGTGATCACAAATTGTATGTATAATCCTCATCTTAAGAGTTAATTCTGCATTTTGTATATATATATATATATATATATATATATATCTTGTATTTACTCCTCTGTGTAGGCATCACAACACTACTCAACAGAAGAATGTAATGTCCTTGAAGGCATTTTTGTATTCTGAGATCCTGACCTTATAAGTAGGTACACTTAATAAATGTGGAAGAAAATAATAACAAAACACAAAAAGAAAAGGAAGTAAGATTAGTCAGTAAGAAGAGTACATTATTGTAATAGTACATTAACATAATAGCATATTAAGAATAAAGTATCCATTCTAAAAATAGTATAGGAAATGCTAAAAAATAAAAATAAAATAAAATAAAAAACACTAAGAATAAGCTAGGTCTGGGCAAGTAAAATTAAAAACAAAAGAGAAATAAAAAATACAGGGGCTGTTTCTGGAATAGACAGAGCAATGATAAATACGGCTACAAACTCACATTTTGCTTCTATTTTTTCTGGGGCAAAAGAAAAAGGAAAGAATAGTGGGTAATAGGAACAACCAGGAAGATAGGAAGACACTGTATAGAACCTAAGTATTCTAAGAGTTCAGGTGAATAGGAAACAATGAACTACATAATCAGATACTGTTAACAACCATCATTTGTGATTAATCAACCTTAGAAAGACCACAAAAAAGTTAACAGAATTAAAACAGTTCCAGTTTTTTTAAAAAGAGGGAAGGCTACAGAATGTTGTGAAGTAACTACAAACCCAGAGTCTTTTAATTTGGGGGGAAATTCTACCAATCTGATAAAACATGCAATCTTTACCTTTATCCAAAATATGTTAAGAATAGATCCCTGAATAGATACCGCTGGAAACATTCAGTTAAAAGCTTAAAGCTGTTAATTACAACAGGTTGAGTTCAGCCCTTCAATCAGGTCCAAATTCATTTGAATTATTCTACGACCACTTGTACTTATTTGTAAACATGCTGCTATGAAATTTATATGGGATGATAAAGACAAGCTAGAGTCTATATTCAATTTTCATTATTCCAGTTTTAATATTACAAAGTACTTAAATTTTCCATTTAAGAATATTACAAAGCATATCAGATATTTTAAGAATGGACTAATTAATGATAAAATCAAATTTTTTTCTAAAGAAAATCATTTCCAATGGTATAACAGGGTACAATGGGAATAGAGAATCTTTTTCCTGTAATGCACTGCCACCATACATTGTGGCCACAATTGTTATGTATGTAAATATAAATGTCTTAATCTAATAACCAACCTCATTGTGACATGAAGAAGATCCAAATTCTTGGAAATCTATGCTACTGGAAGCACAAGCTCTGTAAAGTTCTTCCAAACCAAACAATTTTCAAATAAAGGCAAGGCAATAACCTGTTATTGTTCAGAGCAGCATGGAAGAAGGGCTCATGGGAACAAGTATTTAATCATACATAGAACATAAAATAAGTATGTCATTTCAATAAAGTGGTGGCACCCAAAGGAGTGGGAATGGAGGGGAACAGAAAATCCTGCATGTATAAGCTGGCATCTCTACAGAGTTTTGAAAAAAATCTAGTAATTTTAAGACATTAAAGGCAGGGAAATGGGAAGACATGAAAAAAAAGGTCAGTTTGGCTGGACCATAGAGAGCATATAAGAAAATCACTTAAAAGTTGTAAAGACAGACTGAATACAAGTTCAAAGGACTTTATTATACCAAAAATTAGAGTATATTTAATACTGAAAAAGGAATATATGAGAGGTTGACCAGTTGTTGATAACTATGAGATTACTATAGAAAGAAAAGTCTTGGGAAATATTAGGGTTTGTTTTTTTTTGTTTTTTTTTGCCAAGATCACAGATCAATGTCTTTCAAGTAAACTTAATTCCAAGTATAATGTCATAGATATAGCTCTTAGAAACATAATACTGTTATATCTCTGTCATTTCTATAATTTCTATTCCACAGACCTATCACAACAAAACCATAAACAATATAGCTTTTGACAAACTAGCTGTACCATTTTATATAATTCTTTTACTTTATACTTCAAATCAAATAACTTCAAGAGACTTTAGAAGACAACTAACCTCCATTACAAATGAATAAACTTCCTGGGACCCAGAAAGCCTTACTTTCCCCAAGGTGGCAAGGTATATTATGTGATAGAGTTAAAAGGCACAACTTTCTATCCTAAGTCAAGATCAAATCACTTAACTACCTTATATATTATATATGGTACAAAAGGAAGAAAAACCAAGCCAACCACTTCTTACTCCACCCTTCAGCTATTATAGGGTCCCAACCATGAGGAAAACAAGCACAATAATCTATCCCACATCCTCAAAGCTGAACATGTTTTCTACACCCTCTCCCCAATTTGTAAACAAAAATTTGTTTTCATTTTCTCTAAAAGATGTAAGATTTTCAACAAAAAATATCAATGGATAGATAAAAATCTTAACATCTTGAGGAGAAGATAAGCTCTTCCTTTAAATATCTGCCAAAATTTGAGTTCAAAGACCTATTCTCTAATAAAAAAAAAAAAAAAAAAAACATATTTGTTGTTGTTATAGGCCCTGGAAATTCCTAAAGATCTGAAAATGCAATCTTTCACACATTTAAAAGTCAATTTGCAAACTTGAGAACAAATAAAAGCTTGACAAACTTAGAAGAACTTTAAAACTGTACTTTTATCATAAGAAATGCATTATTAACTTTCTGGAAACTAGACTGTAAAAGTTAAAAGACTTTGAATACAATGCTAAAAATAGTAAATATTGCAATCATCTGTGAAATAATATTAAAAGCATTACGTTCATATATGATTGTCAATTATGTATTCATTAAATAACCTCCGAACTAATTAATTAACTATTCTACGTGGTTCCACAAATAGCCTAACCACCATTTCAGTTCTTAGGAAATCTGCTGTTGTTTTCTTAACATAAATTAGCTCTCTAGATACCACATTTCAAAAATATTATTATTAATAATGCACAGTGGTAATGTTCATTATCGTAAGTTCCAATAAGCACAAAGCACCTCTACTTTACTTTTTATTTAGGAAAAAAAATTAACCTTATATTACTTATGAATTTGCAAAATATTTGGCCACTTCCATGAAAAAAAAAATGAATCAAAGACATCCAATACCATATGAATATATACTATTCTTACCTAAGCCAAAAATGAGTGCTAAAATTGTGATAATGTGGTTTTAAGGAACTTTTCCCCTTCATCAACCATGTTTTTGTCAATGTTTCATTTGTACTTTTTCTAAATAACTTAAAGTAGTTGACCCCCATTAATTTTATTTTGTTAAAAACCAGTATCTAGCTTAAAATTAAACATTATCATAAAAATTTTTTTTATTCTAACTTATCTCCAGATGCCAATCATCTTCTGTTATCTTAACTCATTGAGCAAACCAAAAGGGTTTTTTGACATTTCATGTAAAGGTTGCATAGTACCATTTTTTTGTAGGTAACCAAGGCTATAAGTACCTGGAACACTATCAATACTCTTCAAAGTATGATTGTTTTCCTAACTAGAAAAAGTAACACATCTGCACACTCTACATAATGCATACAACAAATTTGTCATCACTCAATTTTCAAACAACAAAATTGTGTTAATTCACATGAGCACATCCAATTTCATCAACTGTTTGAAAAATCACTTTTCAAACTTCTAAAAACAGCATCTAAATTCTAAAAGGTATAGTTCAAAAACTCTCCACACAGTAAAGTTCATAGTTGTTTTTTCTACAAAATAATTCCATCGTCACTGTACCAATAGAAACATCAACCATTGTAAAACATTAAGGATTAACACATTTATTTAAGCATCAGAGCTCATGGAAAAAAAAAAAAAGTACAGCAATAATAAATGATTTTAATTATAATTCTTCAAATATTGCCACCTATAAATCAAGAACCCCTGTAATTTATCATTGTTTTCTGCTATTAATCCTGTCTAGGCCAAGAAAACCAGAATTTTACAAAATTAATGCTTTAAAATCCACTAAACTAGTTCCAAAACCCAGAAAAAATTTTTTTAAAGCTACTTCAATAATTTTTCAAAGAAAAATATTTTTACTTTAAATATTTTCCAATACTTAAAACATCTCAAAAGGTGATCTGACTCCACATAAATAATGTTTGATAATAACATACCAAGATCAAACTTGAAATTCATGAAAATTTGATGCTAAATAGGCTTGATAAAAAGGGCTATCAAGGTAGTTTAATTATTCTATAGTATAGCTACCTAGATTCTTCATCTCCCTTGTATTATAGTAAAGCAAACCCATAATTATGCTTTAATGCAGCATCTCTATTTTTATTCCAATGAAAACAAAATTAACCCAAAAGGTTTTTAAAGACAAAAGTCATCATAACTATATTTTTATGTTAAAACATTTCACTTAATTCCTTTTCAATTACTCCACTATAATTAAAAAATAAGAATCCCTGAATTATATAGATTTGAGTGTCAACATACTTAAAATTGTTCAAAAGACTCAGATTTAAAAAACTTGAGCTTTAATACATGTATTTTAAAGACCACACTATTTCTCCTATATATGCATAATTAATCAATTGAAGATTTTTCATATAACCATTAGCTTTATATAAGAATAATACTAAAAGTCAAGTAGACTGCTTCATCACATCAGAAGAGAAAAAGGAAACTCTCAATAAACTTACTATAAAAATGTATATATAATAAATACAAACATCAAAGGACCTCAGAATTTAGAGCAAAGTATTCTTTGGCCGAAATGAGAGAGGCACATGGAGGAGCAAAAGAGATGGGAGGAAGGGGGATATAAGAAAAAATATGGAAAAAAGCTTTTTAAAAACACTTTTTTGTAAAACATCAAAGTATGGTGTAAAGTATCTGCTTCTGATGATGAAGCTGAGGATGAGGATAATAAAAATATAAAATATACTCATAATCTGAGCCAAGTTTAGAGAACTGCAAGGAGTAGGATGGGGAGTCTAAGAGATTGGGAGAAGAAATACATCATCCCTTGAAGAAAGATGTCACCTTAAGATTTGAGGAAAAACCATTAAAATACTTCAATAATCAGGCTATAAGGGTGGGAAGTAGCAAAGAGGTGGGGGATGGGGCATTAGAAGGCACAAAAATCACAGCTTTTAAGACCGAAGACTAGAATGAACAATTCATTTTTTCAGTCTGTTACCTGCCCAGAAAGCAGTTCTAAACTTCTAAAGTATCCCAGGACAATGATTTAAAAGAACTTTTTCTTCACCAACATAGTTCCAACATTTTGCAACATACAAAATACTTCATACTTCCTATAACATTCCTGGTAAACTAACTAAATACTTCCTATACCAGGTTTTCAGCTCATTCATTCTGTGGTCAACAGTACAAACATCAAGAAAGGTTATGGGGCTGTACTTTACAACACATACTTTAACTTATGTTCAGGCTCACCAGGCTACAAGTAAGAATTGCATGACATTGCAACCACACATTCAAGAGTATTTTACTGCACTTAGAACAGTTACTTTAATGTTATGGCTAATGAGTCTTGACCTAATCAGGAAGGAACTCTCGACCCAATAAGCCTCAAAGCTGACTCATTCAATCACACCATCTTAACTAGATACTAAGTATTTTGTCAAGCTCTAATATTGTCCAAATTTTTAGGAAGTTTATAATTTTGGCAACCAAGATTTATCTGCTTGAAAAGATTGGGAAAGCATTATCTTCATATTAACATTTCCTAAAATTTAAAACATAACTGCCCAATTAACTCGGTTACATTTGTAATGATATAACCATATTTCCATCCAAAATACTGGCACAAAAATACAACCAACTTAAAATCAGGTAAGGCTTAACATTCTGCAAATATATCAGGTCTCCTTTTCTAAAAAATTAAAATCCATTAAAAATAATGAATGAAGAAGGGACTTAGAAGAACTAAAATTTAACTGATTTGGCCAAACTTTTCCTAGTGCAAATAGTTCTTTCAATAATCCATCCTAAAGGACAGGGAAGTGTAACTTCTAAACTGTTGTGAAATTAGTTGCTAAATTGGCACCTGGTTATAATTCAACTATTTTAAACAAAATTTAAAATGTCTACACTGTAAACTTCATAACTTAAGACATTAAAATTTTTTTGTATGATTAAATCTGATATCAGTACTAATCATTAACCGTTTTTCCAGGATACATGTTTACTTCTAATAAAACCTAACTACT
This sequence comes from Antechinus flavipes, assembly GCF_016432865.1. NCBI lineage: Eukaryota > Metazoa > Chordata > Mammalia > Dasyuromorphia > Dasyuridae > Antechinus > Antechinus flavipes. The sequence goes on from NC_067400.1 coordinate 257,940,592, forward strand.
AAAAGTTTAAGTACTGTGTACAATATTCTTACCAGGATTTTTTGAAAAGCAATATTTATAGAATGATTACCAACAGCGACCTTATAAAAGCTAGCTAAAATCAGATTCTCTTCTATTTACTTTGAAGACAAAGTTTGTATATGGAAAAATTATTAGTGCTAATCAAAACTCTGTAGGCTAGAATGCTGATTGAAATTCCTCAGAACTAAAATAACAAAAACAAATAGAAAACATGCTAGGTTTTAATTACTAACTTTATAAATGTAACAAGGTTAGGTGTCAAATGCAAAGTTATTAATCACACTATGAAAGAGAACAACATCTCATCGGTGTACTGCCTAATGCACCTACTCTGAGTTTTTAGAGGAAAAAAAAATGAAAGCATACAAATACTCCAAACACGGCTTTAGCCCTGAGATGCAAACTGACGCAGAGACAGATTCTACAGCCTTTGTTCAAATAGCTTACCGATAGGCTACTAAATAGGCTACAGGTTGATAAGGATTCATTAAGCTTATGAATGTTGTTTCCAAGACCAGGAAAGGAGTAAATTATTTGACACTAGTCACTTACAGTTTTTATTAAACACTGTTAAGACTACTCTTCTAGAGAGAAACCTATTCATCGCTACTATTTCTTTCCATGTTTACCTCTTCTCCCTCCCCCCAGCCCGCCCCCCTCACTTTCTCCTCCCACCCCGTCCCGCCATCTTGGGCCGATAGGAGCAGCCATTACTTAACTAAATGACAGGGCCAACAACTTTCCACACAAATAAACAGGCAGCCTAACCCCAAATGTAAGCATGGAGCCCCGGGCAAATAAGACCGTAAAAGAAGCTCCGAAAAGAAAAGACATTCACATGCACCCACATAGACACCACTGCAATATTTCAGTGGCAGCTGGACCCAAAAAAGTAAACACATCACTGAACTTCAGGTAAAACATACACAAAATCGGTCATTGGGAGCAGCTTTAATCCAAACTCTTCTCTGTCTTACACTAAAGTGCAAGGCGCCCAGTCTCTGCAAGCAGGGCCGGGAAAACGCCGGAGTCGAGCTGCGGGCAGCCTTCGCGGCTCCGGGGGCTCGTCTTCTCCACCGGGAGAACATTCATTTCGGTGTATTTACAATCACGAGGCGCGAGGAGCCCAGCTCCTGCACAAATTAACAAGCACCACAACCCTTGGCCCTTCCCCCCCAAATCCACGCCACTCCAGGGCTGGGGTTCGCCCCGAGCCCCGGCTCGGATAACAGGCAGGTTTTTTTTTTTTTTTTTTTTCCACTCGGGCTGAGATCAAGCCCAGGGCTTGGCTCCGGGCCGCCTTCGCCTCGGACTTCAACTACGATGTTCTGGGGGGGAGGGGGAACCGCAGTGAGGGAGGGGGGGACGTCACCACGGGGGGCACCACACTGGGAAAAGACGAGGGGCGGGGGCCCAGGGGACGGAACATTATTTCCTGCCAATCTCTCCCCCGACCATTTCTCGGCGCCCCGAGCTGCCCCCTCCTTCTCCCCAGGCAGCAGGGAGTGGATCCGGGAAGAGAAGGGGGTCGTGGGGGAAGGGGCAGACGAGGTCCGAGGGGGTCCCGCTATCATCCATCTGAGTTCCGGCGGGGGGCGAGCCAGGCCCCGAGTCTCCACACGGCCTCCCCTCCCTAACGCCAGGGAAGGGGTCGGGAAGGAGGATGGGCCGGCTTGTCCGCTCGCTCCCCGGGCTTCCTTACCTTTACCAGCAGGGCCTTCATTCTGGCGCCATCTTCATGAAGCCTCAAAAATCCGAAGAGGCGGCTGCAAGGAAAGACAGTCGGAGAGCGCTTTAGTGTCCCCGAGTCAGCACACCCCCACCTTCACGTTCCCTGGCCGCCGCCCGGGAGGCCCCCGCGGAGGCGGCGGCAGCGATGGCAGCGGCCGGCCGGCCAAGGAGTAAAGGGAGCGGGTCCCGCCGCACACGGCACCGCCGCCTCCAGCCACCCGAAGACAAATCACCAAGTTTCCCCTCCCTCCCACAGAGGGTGAGCGGCGTGGATCCCACGTCCCGAACCAGGCCGGGCCGCGGTCAGTACCTGTCTAGTCCACTGAGCACCTCTCTTTCCTCGGCTGTCAGGCTGGGGAACTCCTCCTCGCTCTCGCCGCTCGCTTTTCCCGCCGCCATTTTCTTTTCCTCATCACCGAAAGCGGCGGTGGCGGCGGTAGCGAGCGACACTCCGCAGGATTTCATGGAAACGCAGCGAATTAACAACTCCCAACAACGAGACCCCCCCGGGCCGGGGCCGCGAACAAAACCCCCCAATCTGCGGGCGGACCGACACACCAACTTTATCGCCGCCTCCGCCTCCTCCACCTTCCTCCTCCTCCACCGCGAACGGCGGCGGCGAGAAATCACAACGCGGCGGCGGCGGTGGCAGGGGCTGCGGACACCCCGAGGGGTCGGGGTCTGGCGACGGCAGCGGAACCCAACACTGGGGTCACATCTCGGGGGTTAGGTGTGGGGCAGCGGCGGGCAGGGACAGCGGGGGAAGCCGGAGAGCGGCGCTGAGGGGCGCCCAGAGGGGATTTGTTGGAGACACAAACTTCCCCGGCACCAGCACAAAGTTGTTGTAATTGTGTCACAGAGCGAACCCCACGCCGCCGCCGTGACCCCCCTCCCTCCCCGCCCGGCCTCAGCATAACCAATCCAGTCCCGTAGTCGGGTCCACGTGACCTTTGTTGACTCACGTCAGCCGCGCCTCGACTCAACTTGCTAGTTCTTCTGACTCCGCCCACCAAGGCCGCCGGCGATTGGTGACGGAGGAACGGGATGGCCCCTGGGCTCAGCCTGTGGTTGGCTCCAGAATGCGTCTGTCCGGGGGAGGGTTGTCAACGTGTACGAACATTATGTTAGGTTGTACTCGTTAAATATACTCGTGAAAAGAATGGAGGGTCCGAACCGTGTCACCTCGGGAGCTGCGGGGGGCTTACGAAGGGAGGGGGCTCGGGAGTAGGCGGGGGTAAGAGGGCGAGGTCCGGGGTGTGAGGGTTCGTCCGCCGTGTGTGTCCAGTTAACGCAGCGGCGGAGGCGGGGCGTCTCCATTCGATTCCCAAGCAATCCAGCGAGCTTCGGGTCTCTCGGGCTACCGCCGCCGTGGCTCCTCCTCGGGTGGCCTCGGAGTTCCTGGGGGCGTGGGTCCGTGGGTGCAGCCGTGCTGGAGAGGGAGGGAGGGAGGAGCCGTCACGGGTTCCCCCTCCCTCGGCGCGAGGCGTTGGCTTTTGGCACCGCTGGGTAATAATGGCTTCCCCAGCGCACACACCCCGGGGCTTGAGCGGGAGGGGGAGGGGAGGGCGCGGCTGCCACCCCACCCAGATGGCCGCGGGGCCCACCCTTGGTCATGCCTGGGGCTCCAAGCTCCCTCAAAAGATGGGATGTGGGTAAAGGGAAATAACCTCTGAGGCGAATGGGAGCCTGGCCGAGTAGCACCGCAAGGAAGCGGACAGCCCGGGTGGGCTCTGCGGGAAGAGTCGCCACCCTGGGTGATCGATGCCAGGCTGGAGGCCGCTGTCTGGTTACGTCAAACGAGCCCAGTTCTACGTCCACCTTTATCATGCACATTCGAGAAATTCTCATTGCTCTGTCACCTCTTAGAGACTAAATGTTGGAATACTGAATGATGAAATGCCCTATTTTTTTCCTTTCCATCTTGGCTCATGCTACGTAATCTTCAAGCAACTCTTCGAGCCCTGGTGGCCTCGGCTGGGGTAGGAACTTCGAGGGGCCGGTCCGGCTGGAGCAGCTCGGGTGATGGGAGACAAGGGAAAATTGTCATTAGAAACTCTGTGCCACACAATAGGATGTTAAGAGCTCGGAAAGACCGTTTCGGCCACTCCACTCCCCATTTCCCCACTTCATTTTACTTAAAAGTGGGAGAAAATGTGACTGAGAAGTTGAGATTTGCCCAAAACTTGGTAGCAACACTAGGATTAGAACCCAGATATATTGACTTGTCCAAGATTCCATTAGGCTTCCCAATAAATAACCCTACTGACAATTATAGCATTTGTGAAGGTGCTGTTTTGATAGCTAATCTTATCTATAAATAAACACCTATAACTTAAAAGACCAAAGTATAATGGGGAGGAAATGGGAAAATAAAGAACAAAAATAAGGCTTACCTTATTTGCCCGATTAAAATAAGCAACACTTGGAAGGTAATCTCTGAGCAAAGATTTTCTTCTAGGTAAGACCTTCAAACATTGATGAGAAGGAAATAGTAAAATAGATTTAATGACCAATAAATTTACCCTTTAATTCCTTACTAAACCTTTTATTTGGCATGTATTTTAATAGGATTCCATGTATTTCAGATACTAACAACAATTGTGTCAATTCTATATTTGGAAAATATAGGGAAAACATTGTTCAGTAGTAGATTTAAGAAATTAATATTAGGTATTAAGTTTTAACATTCTAATTTCATTATAAACATGTGCATATTTCCTCTGATTGTAGAAACTAGACTAATATTCCAGTTTTCCATAGATTATATTTCATATTTGATCTACTATATTTTCTCCACATCTTTTAGTCCTTGTGGTATGTTACATTTCATTTGTATAACTAAGGGGTCTGAGATTCTGCAGATAGATTGAATTGATACATGAGAGTTGGGGTTTGTAACTGCATCTGCAAAAGTCACCATGTGACTGATAAATTGTCTTGGAGACATCTTAAACTTGTGTCCAAAACAGAACTCATTATCTTTTTTTCCGGATCCACCCTTCTTCCAAGCTTCTCTATTTCTGTCAGACATTTGCTATTCTTCATGTCTCATGAGTTTCTTACCTTGACTTGACCTCCACATCTTGTTCTTGCCTACCCAATATATCCAATCAGTTGTCAAATCTTGCCCTTTTCAACCACAATATCACTTGGATCTGATCCCTTCCATCTCTGTTAATACAGCTACCATTTTAGTTCCAGGCCTCAATACTTCTCTAGATGAGGAAATAAAGGCCCTCTGATTAGTCATCCTGCTTTAAATCTAGTATCATCTTCCACATATCTGCCAAAGTGAACATTTTTCCTTAAGAGTTGATCTTACTCTAGTTGAGAGTTTGGTCATAGCCAAATTTTGATATGTGCCTGTTAAAAATTACATCTTCTAATAAATTATATTGTATATCCTTTCCCTTTTCAATGCATATTTTAGGATTAAAAAATAAAACTCCTTTGTTCAGTTTTTACCCTCAAAACACCCCAATTTATCTTTCCTGATTAAATATACATTATTCCCTTATTATACATCAATCCAGCCAACCTGAGCTTCTGGAAATCACACACACGCTGCATTCCCTATCCCATCTCGAAGGTTTAGCATTTCTATTCTTTTCATCCATTCCAGTTCCCAAATCTGGAAAACTCTCTCCTATTGAGATATTAAAATCTTTTTCTCCCTTAAAGACACAACTAAAAGGCTATCTCTTGAGCCTTTTCTGATCCCTGCTATCCCTCCCAAATTGCCATGTATTTAACTTATTTGTATTTGTTTTGTAAGTACATTTATAATGGTTGCCTTCCTCATAAAAATATAACTTCCTTGACAGAAGGGATTGTTTCATTCTTTCAATATTGAGAGGCTAGCCTCAAGTGTTCTTGGCACACAAATTTGACTCCTAATCCACTAAACCAAGCTGTTTCTCCAAATTTCAATAATCCCTACTAATTTCACTTTGTCGGTTCAAGCATTTATTATCTACTATAATTCAAGGTATTATCCTAGGCATTGGATGATGATTCAGTAAGAAGATTCAAAAGGCAAAAAAAAAAAAAAAAAAAATCAGAGTAGACACTGCCCTCAAATAACTTGCATTCTTTGGGGACTAAGACAAAATTATATGCAAAATTAACTTCCAGGAGAGGCAACAGAGTTGGAAGGGGAAGGAAAGACCCAGAAAGGCTTTGCATCTGCGATGGGAGCAGATGTAAAAAGGAAAACATTTCAAGCCTTGAGGAAATAACTATGCATAGGCAGTAAATAGTCAGGATATAAAATGCTGGATATGGGAAATCACAAGTAGAACAGTGTAGTTGGAACATAGCATATGAAATGTCTAAAAAAGTAGAAGTCACATTGTGAAGGATATTTTTTTAATATCCAGAGGAGCTGCATGCAGGATCAGACTGGATGCTAAGAGTTATATCAGGTGGAGAACTTTTTTTCTGTCGAGGGCCACTTGGATATTTATAATATCACTCTTCGGCCATACAAAATTATCACCTTAATTCAAGGAGTGGGAGATAGTGGTATCTAGCTTTGAGCTTTTGATAGCCTATGGTTGCCTTGACCTCAAGGATGTTCCCTGCCCTTGAAAGGGAAAGGTAAACTTGCAATGGTAATTTTTTTAATGGGGAAAACTGGGAGACAAAGTTTTCAATGAGATTTGGCCTCTAGTGGGATAGGAGGGACTAGGATATTGAAAACTTTTTTATGGCTACCTCTTTCTTCTCATCTGTAGTCTCCCTCCTTGAGAATATAGGCTTCCCGAGGACAACTGTTTCACTTTTGTATTTGTATCTGCAGCATATTTTAAATATGCTAATAACATAGCTTTCATTCACTTTTTCAATAATTATTAAACTCAGGCTATGAGCCAAGGATTGTGCTAATTTCTGGGGATAAAAGAACTAAATAGGAAAAATAGCAATAGGAGTGAATTTTAGAAATTAGAAAATAAGTTCCACTTTGAACATGTTGAATTCCAGTTGTCCATAGTACATGAAGTTTAACTTGAAATGTTATGAAATTCTTAAAAAAGAAATTTGATAATGTAGGGACTAGAAATCTATAGAGAAAAACAAGGGTTGTACATATAGATTGGGGGATCATCTAAATAGAGATGAAAATTAATACTCTTCGAAAGTCACTCAGTGGATTAATATGTTATTAAGTGCCTCCTATGTTCCTGGAACTGGGCTAAGTTCTGAAAAGTAGGAAAAGCAAAACAAAAAAACCAGTTCCTTTCCTCAGGAATTCTGCCTCAGTTTCCTTCACTGTAAAATGAGGAATCATAAAAGTATCTACCTCCAAGAATTGATAAAAGGGTCAAATGAGATAATATTTATAAAACACTTAGCACATAGTAGGTGCTTAATAAATTCTTCCCTCTGCACTCTCAGGAGACAGATAAGGAGGAAGAAAGCATTCCAAGTTTGTAGTACAGACAGAGAAAATGCTGGTAACCAGAAGTGTCTTGAGAAATAACAAGGAAAGCCAGCATCACTGGATCAAAGAGTATTGCAGGGGAGGAGGTTAAGGTACAAGAAGACTGGAAAGGAAAAACTGGATTATAAAGAACTGAATGACAAAACAGGAAACATTTATTATATGCCTGCTATGTAGTGGACTGTTGTTTGTCCATTCTGGGAAAAAAATATGACAAGCAAGTGAATTGGATTTAAGTGAGGGAAAGCTATGCAAGGTCACCTGCTTCACTTAATGTGCCAGACACTATTGCTAAGATAAATACCTTATTTGATGATCACCCACAACAACCCTGGAAGATAGGTGCTATTATTATCCTCATTTTACAGTTGAGAAAACTGAGGTAGAAAAAGTCAATTAGGCCAGATTTAAACTTAGGTCTTTCTAACTGTTGGCCCAGTGCTCATTTACTTCACCAATGAGGTACATCCAGGAGATGGTTAGTGGCCATAACTTGGATGAAGTGAAGAAGACTGAAGAGTCATCAGACAGTTGTGGAGCCAGGAAAGAGTAGGGTCAAGATAAGCAGGAAATGGTATCTCTCCAAAGAGGGTGATTTGAGTGTCAAAGAGTACAGAGAGATCAAGAAGGAGGATAAGGATTGAAAAAAGGCCATTGGATTTGGCAATTAAGCATCATTGGTAACTTTGAAGAGAGAAATTTCAGCTTGTTGATGAAGTCCAGAAGCCAGAATGCATCGAAGGAATAGGGTAAAGAAAGATAGGGGGCTGGAGAAGAAATAGAACAGGTGGATTACACTGTTGTTTCAAGAGATAAAGAGATAAAGAGAAAGTTTGGAACAGATGCTGTCCAAAATGTGTTAGGAAATTAGAGAAGAGTAAAAAGACAGGTGTGAATCAAATAAGATTAGATAGCATATATCTATAATAAACCAAGTTACCATTTATATGATTTCCTGCAACTCCACTTATCAATTGTAGAGAAAACATGGGTAAGTGGGGAATAAATGAAAGTTGGACTTTGATTTGAGAAGGAACAAGGAATCCAGGGTACAGAAAATCTTTTAAGTTGAATTTGCTGACCAGATTTTGAAAGAAAGAACATAAAGGATAATTGACTAAGAAAGTAGGAAAAGGCAAAGTGACTAGATGTACTATAAAATTTGCTAAGACTAGAGTTCAAAGAGCTGATTCTAGGAAAGAATTGGATAGGAGTTTACAGTCAAAAGAATTTCAGTCATGAGTCATGTAGCTGGAACACTGATTAGTGATAAAGAAATAAAAGGTATATAATTTCTATGAGAAATGTATTTTGTTGTTTTTGTTCTATCATTTCAGACTCTCTGGTCCTATTTGGGGTTTTCTTTGCTATTTTCTGCTCCAGCTCATTTTATAGGTGAGGAAATTGAAGCAAACAGAATTAGGTGACTTGCTCAGAGTTCTACAACTAGCAACTGTCTAAGACCAGATTTGAATTAACACCCTACACTCTATCCACTTTTAATACCTTGCAGCCATAGCTGAAGTATATAGAGTGAAGGTATTAAGTTGATACTGGAATTCTGAACTGGAACTCACAGAAGGCAAGTGTTCACAAGGTGTTCAGAAAAAGCAATTTAAAGATACTCTTAAGGTCTCTCAAGAATTTTAGAAATTGATTGGATTGTACTGTCCGGACTATCCCTCTGCAGGATCTTGGTACCAGCCTGAGTCCTTGGTCTTAGAAGAGGAGTGAAGAGACAGGAACCCACATGGATGGTCAAATATGAAGTCCATTTATTTAAAGTTCTCTCAGCCTTAAATATCTTAGTACAATTACATCAATACAGCACACTGAGGTTGTGCTAACTAAGCACCTTGCTATTATTATGTAAATGCCTCTTTATTGCAAGTGTCTCTGCTTCAAGTAGAACACAGGTTGTCAGGCCCCCTGGCTACTTAGGAAAGCTGAGATGCCTCCAAGAGGAGATGACAGCTGAACAAGACATTGTCAAAGGTTCCCTCTGGGCTGAAGGGTCTTATACCTCACCCAGACTTCCTCCACCATCTGTGGCCCTCTACATTGTACAACATGAGAGATCATGTCATACCACCCAGGACCACCTAGTATGGCGTACTTTCATCAGAGAAGATTCTGTGCTCTATGGACAAAGCCAAACTGAATTAGCTCAGAAGAAACACGAGATGTGCAAAATTAGAGAATCCACTCCAAATGTTCATAGGGATTACTTGTGTCCAATCTGTGGAAGAGTATTCGGAGTTTATATTGGTCTGGTCAGCCAGTTGGACACACTGTAACTCCATTCTAACATAGTGATATCATTTTAGTCCTCTTCAAGAACAAAAGACAATTTAAATTAGCATGAGATATTCAAAATATAATTTTCTATGTCTGTCCTCTCCCTAGTTCTCTTCTCACCTTTCTTGACAGTTTCCTTGTTTCTTGACTGGGTCCTCTTCCTGTACAGCTAGCATGCTCTAAAATAGGACTTCTTAAACTTTCTACTCAAGACTGCTTTTTGCTCTAGAAATTTTTACATGACCCTGGGTATATAGGTATATGAAATAGGCATACAAATCATACATTTTCTGATTATAAATCATAATTTTGTGACCTCCCCCACATTCAGTTATGAGATCTTACATAGAGTCTAGAATATCCTCCCCATCCCCAATTCCTGAAATTCCAAACCTTTAATCATTATGGCTCAGCTCAAATGACTTCTATGAAGTTTTACCCTGGATCTGAATCTGGATCTGGAAATAAGCTCTTCCTTTCTATGGACTTTCCTATTATCTTGCTTATAAACTTTCATTCACTTAAACTTTTTTTTTTTTTTTTTTTTTTTTTTTTTTTGCTGCAAGGCAATTGGGAAAAGTGACTTGCCCAGGAAAAGTGACTTGCCCAAAGTCACACAGCTAGTAACTGTTAAGTAACTGAGGACACATTTGAATTCAGGTCTTTCTGACTTCAAAGCAGTGTTCTAACTATTTGGCTGCCCCTTCTCTTTTTCATAGTATGACTGTTTATGTATATAGATTGAAAACTCCTTGAGTGCCAGAGCTATATTTTATTTTTTAATATCCCCCACAATATCTAGTACAGTGCCATGAATATAGCAGTCTCAATAAAATATTTTAATGACTTAATGGATAGATAAATGTATTGCTTAGGGAGAGTTACAATGAAGTGAAAAGTAGTGGTTATATCATGCTATAGTTAGTATTTCATGATAAGGTTCATACCAATATCTTATTCAGCAATTTTACTAGCTTTACTAAATTTAAAGACAACTACATCAGTAATTTTACATAGCATGCTTATAATGAATTACTTTTAGCAATGAAAAATGTTTTCTTAGAGTTAGAGAAAAGGCTCTTATTTGGGGATCTTCGTAGCTTTGGCAGTATTTCTATTTTCTATTCCCTTGCTTAACAGAGTAGGTGAACCTTTGTACAGGTTTTTCATTCTTTTCTGTTTTCAGGGGATGAGAAGAAGGGAGGAAGGAGGTGGCATAAAACATGTTCTTCATTATATTCTTCCTTTATAGTGTAAAATTGAATATAATAAACACTTATTCTTACTTTGTATCATGAATCTTTGTTACTTGATGCAATAATATTCAGAAAGTTAGAATTTTAACTAAATTAATTAAGATTAGTCACCTACGATCTTAAAGAAGGGAAAGGGAACTGTATGTGTAAGAATGTTTGTAGTAGCCCTCTTTGTAGTGGCCAGAAACTGGAAACTGAGTAAATGCCCATCAATTGGAGAATGGCTGAATAAATTGTGGTATATGAATATTATGGAGTATTATTGTTTGGTAAGAAATGACCAATAGGATGATTTCAGAAAGGCCTGGAGAGACTTACATGAACTGATGCTGAGTGAAATGAGCAGGACCAGGAGATCATTATATACTTCAACAACTATATGATGATCAATTTTGCTGGACCTGGCCATCTTCAGCAATGAGATGAACCAAATCAGTTCCAATGGAGCAGTAATGAACAGAACCAGCTACACCCAGCAAAAGAACTCTGGAAGATGACTAAGAACCATTACATAGAATTCCCAATCCCTATATTTTTGCCCGCCTGCATTTTTTATTTCCTTCACAGGCTAATTGTACAATATTTCAGAGTCCGAATCTTTTTGTACAGCAAAATAACGGTTTGAACATGTATACTTATTTTGTATTTAATTTATACTTTAACATATTTAACATATATTGGTCATCCTGCCATCTAGGGAAGGGGTGGGGAGTAGGAGGGGAAAAATTGGAACAAAAGGTTTGGCAATTGTTAATGCTGTAAAATTACCCATGCATATAATTTGTAAATAAAAAGCAATTAAAAATTAAAAAAAAAAAGATTAGTCACCTACATATAATTTCTACTCTGATGCCTCCTTGTGACATTGAGGCTATCCCACATTGCCATATACTACATCCACCCTCTTGCAAATCCTATCAAACTAGAAATGGAAAGTCTTAGATTTTGGACTGGATGATAGACTTTCTAAGGAAGAGCCTAGCTAAATTCAGAGAGGCTCATAAGTAGGTTGATTGCAAAGTGATTAATGTTTCAATCAGCAAGTCTCAAAGATGAGTTTTCAGTCTACCATATTGGAGTGAATACATACACATGAACAAAATTGCAGATTTTTGAAGTTAAATTAACCACCACATTTCTATGTTTAAATAATCTAGTTAAGAAACAGCAACTAATTCAATAGCATTATTCTTAACTAAGTCTTATTCTACAAATATTCTCAAATATTATAAAAGAAATAGTTATTCTTATAGGTTGTAGAAATATAAAATTAAAATACTTCTAAACAATTTATACTTAATGTTAACAGCCTGACAAAAGTGTAGAAACATGAGTCATGTAGCAACAAGCTTACTTATAGGGCTAATATCAAACAAAACTATAGAAAATATAAAAGATCTGCTAACATAACCATGATTTATTCTAACTTGCGAATAGAATTCCATCATCTTTTATGGAAGCTTCACAAATAATTTAATTGTCACCTGTTTTTCCTATTTTTACTAATACAATATCATAGGGCTGATCTGTTGTGTTATCTATCACCTATAGCCTAAATAAATATAACACTAGAAAGGGAGAAGCCAAGTAAGAAACTAATTTCCCATTTTTACTCAAACTTCTCATGAAAAGCATGATTTTAGATCTATTCAAATATCTTTTGAGTTGGACCTGTGAGCCAATACTAATTTCTATGACTACCTTATATTTGCAATGATGTTATTTCCTATTACCAGAGGCATAGGCAGTCTATGGACTGATATATGGTAGTGGTGATTTGGTTTTGCAATATCCATCTTGACTTTGGCCTCTTGAAATGTGTTATTTCTTTCTTTTTCAATAATATCCTTTAAAAAAAAAATCTATTGGTATTATCCATGATGTGCTAAGTAGATACATCACTCAACTTTTGGTTTTTCTTGCTCTTTGACCTAATATTTCACTAAAAAGAGTTTCTTACCTGCTTTTATGTTTTTCCTCTTTCACCTCATTTTCATTGTTTGGCACAGTAAATAGAGTGAAAGGTTTGACATAAGGAAGATCTGTATCTAAATTTTACCTTACGTATTGTGACAGATGGACCCCAGGATGGGGTAACAAAACAGTTTGTTTTCCAGAGACCTAGAATTCTGAGAAATATGATATTAGTTAACAAAGTTGTGTAACAGGTGGATTCAACCAATTAGAAAAGGGTCCATACCTCTTTTCCAACCATAGTCTTGTCACAGCCCCTGATCCGGCTCAAACTAGTCACAGTCAATGACCTGACAAAGAAAATGATGAATGAGCATGCTTAAAACACTAATTGCATATTAACTAACATACCTAGTAGAAGGAGTTTTCCGCCATCTTTGAACATGGGATTCATGACAAGGGAGGGGATCGTATATAGGAAGGCTTAAAGAAGGTGAGAGAGAAGTGCTGTTAATTAATTAGCAGAATAGTGACCAATCAGAAATGACTGAGAGGAGACCAGGTAGTACATGGGAAGGCTTTAGTTTACCTCTGTACCAGAGGGGCTCCTGCTTCCTGCAGGAACATAATAAATGCCCCTTCACTCAAGAGACTTTTAATCATTTTAGGCGTTCTCAGACCCTTGATCGCATTCATAACACATATTTACAGTTATCAATTTGGAAAACAGCCTATCTAAATCTCCATTTCATCTTTAAAATGGGAGCAATATCTAAAGAACTTACCTCACTAAGTTGTTGTGAGAATCAAGTGAAATAATGTAAAGCTGTCTGAAAATTTTAAGGAACTATGCATATACCAATTATTTTTCATTATAGTAAGTCACACAATAATGTGGATTACGGTGAACTGACAACTCTCTTGTTTTTGCATCAAGGAGTCTTTTGAAAAGTCAACATACATCCAAGCTTGCCAACATATAGTCCAGCCCCAAGCTCCAACATGGATATATTAAAGCTGTTATTGAACAGGGAGATAGATAACTTTCTCTTTTCAGCTGATCTGCTCTTCACCATGTCTTGTGTTTTAAAGTTCTGAAGTGACAGTTGGCATTTAACTGCCACCCTGAAGCAGCATATACTCTCTTCTCCTTACCCACCCAGACTACCCAGCTTGGGGGTGGGGGAAAGTATACTCTATCATACATAAGCAGCATGTTACTGACTGATAGAGTTGCTTTTAAGCTCTACTATTCAGCAAGAATGAGATGGGGGTAGGGAGGTTGATCAAAGAAAAGCTACAAATTTGGTTTTGATTGTTCTTTAATTGAAGGAAATACTATTCTTTAAATGAAAGACATAGTAGTTTTAGAAATAGGAAGGATGAGAATGTTTGAGATGATTTATCTCATTGCAATTTATACTCCAGAGCTAGGTGGCAGAGAAAATGATTATCTAAAACCTAATTCTTAAAAACTTAAATACTTATCTCCTGGAGGATAAGGTATCATTTTTGTTTATTTCTTTAGTATATTTTACACAAAATACTTGACACATAGTTGTGGATGAAAGATGTTGTGAGTTGATGTGGTTCAGCCATTTTCATGACCTCATTTGGGTTTTTCTTGACAAAGATCACTAGAATGATTTGCCATTTCATTCTCCAATTCATTTGATAGATGAGGAAACTGAGGCAAATAGAATTAAGTGACTTCCACTAAGTCATATAGCTAATAAGAGCCTGAAGCCAAGTTCGAAGTCACAAAGATATCGTCCAGATTCCAAACCTGGCACTTTATCCACTCTGCTATCTACCTTCACACTCCCCCCAACCCATACCTATCTTGCCTAGCTGCCCTTACCAGAGAAGTACATCTACTCAAAAAGCACATTGCTCCCACCTTATTTGATAAAGGACAAAGACTTTTGTTCTACAAAGCTATGACTTTAAAAACAAATACCACTGACAGAGATAATGCAATTACCCTTTGATCTAGCAAGGTGTCTACTTGGGATTCTATCCCAAAGAGATCTTAAAGGAGAGAAAGGGACCCATATGTGCAAAATATGTTTGTGGCAGCCCTCTTTGTAGTGGCAAGAAACTGAAAACTGAGTGGATGCACAACAATTGGAGAATGGATGAATAAGTTATGGTGTATGAAGGTTATGGAATATTATTGTTCTGTAAGAAATGACCAGAAGGATGATTTCAGAGAGGCTTGGAGAGACCTACATGAACTGATTCTGGATAAAGTGAACAGAACCAGAAGATCATTGTACACAGCAACAAGAAGACTATACAGTAATCAATTCTGATGGATGTGGCTCTCTTCAACCAGTTCAACATCTTCAACTGGTTCGAACTAGTTCCACTTGTTCAGTGATGAAGAAAGCCATCTACACTCAAAGAGAGAATCGAGGGAGCAGATTGTGGAACACAATTCTCTCTCTATTGTTGTTTGCTTGCATTTTGTTTTCTTAGTTTTTCTTTTTCTTCCTTCTTGATCTGATTTTTCCTGTGCAACAAGATAACTATATAAATATGTATACATATATTGGATTTAACATGTATTTTAACATATTTAACATGTACTGGACTACCTGCCATCTAGGGGAGGGAGTGGAAGGAGGGGAAATTTGGAACAGAAGGTTTTGCAAGGGTCAATGCTGAAAAAATTACCTATGCATATGTTTTGTAAATAAAAAGCTTAAATTAAAATAAATTTTAAAAATCACTAGAAACAAGAAAAAAAAGAGAGAGATAATGCAATGACTTAAATTCAGACCCTTTTCTGAGATCAACTTTTTATGCAAAAGAAGTGGGAGAGAATTGAAGAATAGGGTGGGAATGATATTCAATAAAAAGTAACTTTTAAAGATGACTGTAGTTGCTGGATCTATAAATTAGTTCTTGTCTTGTTTTTCTTCTCCAAGTCAGCAAATATTTGCCCTCTAGGGTATTTCAGGTCTGAACAACACTAGAAGATATAGAAGACAATGATGACCCACATGAAATGAAATGCAGATTTAATGACATCCCAGATATTGCTCCAAATCTTTACCTTTATTAGGAAACTGTCCCTGTGATAAGATAGAAGATGGTAGAGAGGAAGCCAAGTACTTCTACCCAATGGAAAGACTACATTTAACTATTCTAATAGTACCAAAAAGCAAAGTTTCCCATACAAAGTAAAAAAAAAAAATTATATCTGAAACCACATATTTATATTACACACAAGTTGCCTTTTTAAAAAAGGCTATAATATATTCAATGTTGTAAGAAATATTTCCATTGGACTTGGGAGGAGTGAAGTTACAAGTCTTTAATTTCATAACTGCACTTGTGAGTATCCTATAGTATAAGATACTCCTAGAATCAATTCATGTCCTCTTTTTTATACCCCAATAAGCAAATCCCTCCTTTGATGCCCCATAGGCTGAGTAACAGAGATCACAACCTATCAAAAATGTGCAATGCCCCCACATGAGTGTGAATCTTCATCCCTGATAACATCATTATTCTTCCCTTGGTGTTCACCTTATTTGTAAGTAGTTCAATACTTCCCCTGATTTCTTATTGGCTGAATATTATCTGAAGAGTTTAATTCTGCCTCTTGAGTCTGTCTCTTCCTCTGATCACATCATTACATCTGTCCCCGCCCCCCCTTTTTTTTTCCACCTCTTACTTCCTATTCTAAATTTCTACCCTGATTACATTATCCTTTTCTTTTTATATATCTGAATCTCCCTTTCTAATTGCATTTTTCCCTTTCTTTTGTTTTTATTTCCTTATTGACCATTCTAGACTCTCATTTCTTAGGTTTCAATTTTCTCATTTAAGTTTTATTTTTCTGTATTTCTCAATTCAGTTTTCACAATTGTGGAAACTAAGCCTCTATCCAATTCTCACAATGTCGCTTTCATGACTGTCTTTATCTGTTTCTTCTGTTTTCTTTTATTGATTTTTAAAAATGCTTCCATGATCCTTTCTTTTTTCCTTCTATTTTTTGATAATACTACCACTAACATATCACCTCCCCCCAAACCCACCATTCATTATTTCTTATATTGCAATAATATTCTACTACCATTATAAACAACAATTTGTTTGGCCATTCCTCAGGTAATGGACACCTCCATTGTTTCTAGTGCTTTGCTAAAAACAAATATGCTACTATAAGTATTTTTGTACATAGAGACCTTTTTTCTTCCTTTAAAAAAAATCTTTTTGAGAGAAAGGGACTCACAGGTGCAAAAATGTTTGTGGCAGCCCTTTTTGTAGTGGCAAGAAACTGGAAAGTGAGTGAATGCCTATCAATTGGAAAATGGCTGAATAAGTTATGGTATATTAATGTTATGGAATATTATTGTACTATAAGAAATGATCAGCAGGATGATTTCAGAGAGGCCTGGAAAGACTTATATGAACTGATGTTAAGTGAAATGAGCAGAACCAGGAATTCATTGTACACAGCAACAAGAAGATTATACAATGGTCAATTCTAATGGACGTGGTTCTTTCCAAAAATGAGATGATTCGGGACAATTTCAATGGTCTTGTGATGAAGAGAGCCATCTGCACCCAGAGGGAGGGCTGTGACAACTGAGTGTAGATCATAACATAACATTGTTGTTTGCATTTGTTTTCTTTCTCATTTTTCCCTTTTTGATCTGATTTTTCTTGTGCATAATAATATAAATATGTATACATATATTGGATTTAACATATATTTTTTTAACATGTTTAACATATATTGGATTACTTGCCATCAAAGGGAAAGAGTAAGGAGGAAGGGAAATTTAGAACACAAGGTTTTTCAAGGGTCGATATTGAAAAATTATCCATCCATATATTTTGAAAATAAAAAGCTTTAACAAAGCTTTTAATAAAATAATAATACAAAAAGTAAATAATAAAAAAAATTAAAATAAAAAATAAATCTCTCTTGAGGCCTAGTAATGCCATTGTTGGAGTAAAGTATTTTCATAGTTTAGTAACAACAATAATAACAATAACTAGTGCTTTAAGGTCTACAAAGCAATTTACAATAATTTTATTTGATATGCACAATATTCTTGGGAAGTACTGCTATTAAAATCCCCATTTTACAGATAAGCAAATTGAGATAGAAACTATAATGACTTGTCTAGGGTCATACAGATAGAAAGTGAGACCAGATATGAACATGGGTCTTGTCTCCAGCTCCAGTTTTGGGCATAATTCTAAATTGCTTTCCAAAATGACTAATTCACCATTTCACTAACAAGTGCTATACAGTTTTCTATGATGATTTATTTATTCCTATTTAATTCTGGGTCCATCTCACTGTGCCTTTGCAGTGTCTTTCCAATTATAGGTACCAGTGGATTTTACTCAGTGGTGTTCTGGGTCAAAGCTAGACCATTTTTATCTAACTCAGAGGAATCTCCATCTTTGAGATATCTTGAAAACCAGTCCCTAAATACTTGTAAAATTATGTCACCTGCAGCATGATTTCCTTCTGTAATATTTTGTCAGATCCATCCACTCTTTGTAGTTTTATCTTTTTAAGTAACCTTTTTTTATTCCCAAAGATAGCACATCAGATACTGAAGTGATGGTATCCAAATGTTGTGCTCCTATTGTCATTACTGATAGTCTTCATCCCATTTTTTTTCCCCACTGTGGATGACTATATTTACTTCTGTTGAATAATCATGGATGTCACAGAAAAGACTCCATATAATATTTCAGGACTTAATACAATCAGCACAATGCATTCCACAAAAAGGAAGATCTGGAAAACCCCATCCATAAGCAAAAATCTTTTCTATTAAGACTTTGCAAAGACAGTCTTTTTCTTTTTTTTTTTTCCTTTTTAAATTTTTTCTTTTTTAAAGACTAGGTTTCTTCATCCTGAAGAAGCAGAAAGTATATACAATGATCCTACTTCTGAATATATCTTGAACAGTTATCTCTATAGTTGTACCTAATTTAGGCTCTTCACAGGAAGGTCAAATACCAAAGCTGAAGCTTAAATGTTCTGTCCACATAATGAAAATATGGGACTTATTGGAAAAGCTCCCGAAGTTGAGAAAGATTGAAGGCAAAAAGAAAAGGGGATGGATGCATGAGATGGTTAGATAGTGTCATGGCAACAAAGAAGATGAACCCCAACTGACTTTAAGAGATCATAGAAGATAGACTTGGTGCATTATGGTCCATTGGGTCATGAAAAATTGGACACAAGTAAACAACTGGAACAACAAATTGTGGGTAAAATGAAAAGATAAATGGATTAAAAAAATTATTAAACACATACCACATGTAAAGTACAATTAATCACTGGAGACAGAAATAGAAAAAAAGGCAAAATAGTTCCTGCTTTCAAATTCTTGCTCATATTCTAGTATGGAGAGATAATACAGAAAAGGATTTCTACAGATGAGAAAACCCAAGTCATGATCTTCTCGCATTCAAGAGCCATGCCTAAGGGACCTTCCTCAATTGTATGCCTTTCAAGCTTTTCCCCCTGGCAACATAAATACAATTGCTGCCTCTCTTTGTACTATTCCTTGGAACCCCAAATTTTCTTAAACTACATTGATAATGACATACCCTCTCTATGAGGGCCTGGAGAAGATGGTTACCAAGAAGGCTAGAATTAGGGTTATTAGCAATCCTAATACTTGCTTTGTGAGCACCTTAAAGGAGAAACTAAATATTTGCACTACCAAACCAAATGCTCTTTTTTTTGTACTCAATAATCATTAAACTGAAAGGAAGCTTAAATTTTCTATATCATTCAGTCAATTGTCTGACAACTGTAAAATAGTAGTTTTGCAGTAAAACTGCAAAATTATGAACCTGTTTATTCCACTTAAATCACCTTTTATTTCATTTTTATTCTGGATTAAATAAGCACCAAATAAAATGATCATATATGCAAAGTAGAATAAGAAAACAGAATTGTATATGAAACTGCAAGATGTTATGTAGAACCTGATTTTCCTTTAAAGTATGCAATAAATTAAACTTGTAAATCTCAAAGCTGACTTGCTTGTCTCTATTTCCTTCTGTCCTTCTGTGTCTTTTTAAAAATAAATTTTTTTCAATTAATATTTATCTTCTAAAATGATTGTTAATAATATCTTAGGGAGATTCAGAACTCCTCCCATCTTCTTACAAAGTCCTGACTTTAAGTTCAGTTCTTAAGGACTTTGCTAATGACCAAACTGGACTCACTTTCTTGTTCAAGACCCCATCTTGGTGAAAGGCCCCATCTTCTCAATTTTGGGTGGGGTATATGTTCTTTGAATTGATAGCCTAAAGCTATGGATAGTCTGGCATAAAGATAACTTTCCCTATTCAAGAGATATTCAGCTTTTTATTTTAATATAGCCCACCTCCAAGTCCTATTAACTAATTAAATTTGATTACTGTTTGATGGACCACCTACTGTTTTGAAGGGTATATAAACTGTGAATCCACCAGCCATAATTGTCTTGGGTCTAAGAGAAGAATATTTTTATGAATAACCTGCTGGCTTTATTAATAAAATAATTCATTTACTCATAAAGTATGTCTCTCAAACCTTTTTAAATCTCCTCCCGCCCACCACATTGAAAAAGGAAACAAAATAAAACAAAACAAATCTCTTGTAATCAATATTCATAGTCAAGTAAAACAAATTCCCATGTCTAAAAATGTGTCCCTCATCTCTTGATAAGGAGGTAAAAAATAGTTTTTTGTCATCAGTCTTCTCGAATATCATTGATCAAAATTCTTAAGTTTTTCAAATTTCTACATTTTTACTATTTTGTTATTGTATAAAGTGTCTCTTCACTATTATTTGCCTGCTTCATTATTTATCTATCTCTCTATATATATTATATATATAAAATATTATTATATTAATTATAATATGTTAATTTTGTAATTAAAATATGTATATATTTTAATTACAAAATTAACATATTATAATTAATATAATAATATTACAAGTTATTCATCCCTTCCCATCCCTAAGTACTCTCACTTTCTAATTTTTTGTCATCCCCAAAAAAGTATTTATAAATATTTTTTAACATATGGATCCTTTTCTTCTTTCTTTGAATTCTTTAGAGGTATAGACTGAGTAGTAGTATCACAGCAGCAAATGATATGGTTTTCTACTAATATTTTCAAAAAGGATATCCATATATATATATATGTGCAACACTGACCACCATGTTCCCTACTGCCTGAAAGCTAAGTGTGTTAGATTTCACTCTTCATACCCAGTGTTTCTCTGGTACCCTTAAAGGGAATTGGGGAAGGAGGGATATCCAGGTTCTCTGCCAATGACTTCAGGCCCCACTGATAATGTTCCCCTAAGTGTAGGGTGTAGATCCCCTAAACCTCAGTTTCTTTTAACTACTAAATAGTCAGATTTGCTTTTATACCGAAATATTTACTTCAAAAGCAATAATGACAAATATATAAATCTACTCCCACAATATATAGGAAATAAAATCTACTTCCCCTTTCTCAGTCTCTGAACAATTTCTGGAGAAAGGAAGTAAATTAGGTTCATGGTTTCAATGCTATTTCCAAGTCCAAAACTATCCCTCAGACTTGAATTATAGGTACCCTAGTTTCACTGGGCTTCCATGCTGGGCTAGCTGACTATATCATCCTGGCTGTAATCTTGGCTCTGAAGTCATGTTGGCTTGAACTCCAGAGTCTTATGGGATCCTCTCTCTGGTTCTGGAAACTGAGGGTGATGAACAACATAAAATAGAAATAAATAACATCAGGCTCTTTTTAAGGAAATAAAGTAGAAGAAAAGGAACAGGGAAGGAAGTCCTTCCCCATCATCAGTTCAATTTATGGCATCTATGCTATGGGCGAAAAAGCACAAAAAGTGCTGGGAAAAAAAGAGAAACTCACCAGTTTTAAAGATGTAGGCAGCCAATCAAAGGAGGCTATGCCCATCCACAAGGTAAGGGACACAAAAGCCTCCATGTTAGACAATTTGACATGCTTTCTTCATGTTAGTAGGACTAAACATTCCCAGACAAGTCCAGATCACATATGTTTATAGACTATTCTCATAAAAGTAATAAAGTGAGTATGTGAGTCAATAGTTAACTACTCTTTGTGGTAGCAGCACTATTTATGACCTTTTCTAATCTTTTGAAATCTTTGAGAAATCTTGAAAGTAAATCCTCAAACACCATTGAGATTTTCTTACTTCCGTGATGGTTTTCTGCAGTAATATTTGGCCAGGTTCATCCATCCTGTCTGATTTTATCTTCTCAAGTAATATTTTTATTTCTAGATACTGAAGTGGTGATGTCCAAATGTGGTCTCACTGTCGCTGTTGAGAATAATAGTTTGCTATAGATCTGCTTCACTTCACTTCTAGTTTGGTCTTATTTCTGGTTCTGTGAAGATAATCTGGTTTAAGTAGGTCCACTTCACATACCCTCATCTGCTTTGTGGTTATTTTGTAAGGCAATATTGTTTATTGTCTGTGATGTTTTTCAAAATGTGCTCTAAACGGGTGTTGGTTTTAACTGCTCTTTGTCAAGGAGTTTAAGAGTTTGCTGATTGAAGCTGCTTTGTAGTTCTTTCTATTTTCTTCTAGCAAAGGTTTTGCAGTAGTTCAATTTCCCTAAGAAAAGGCAATGAAATCAGTCAGTGCTTTTACTTTCTCTTATTTATTTTTTTTTTTTGGGGGGGGGAGAGGGAAGGAGTTGAATGCCTGAGTTAGAATTACTCTAATTGCATATTGTGTCTTCTTACCTTTGTCTTTTTTGCTAAGGTGAATTTACTTTGATCTTCCATTTAATAAGTGAGTGATATGACTTCACACAGCTTATTCTGAAATGATTCCCTTATCAGTTGCTAATCATTTTATGTCAATAAATAATCATTTCATTTGGTAATCGATTTTCATTAATTGGCTCATTACAACTCCCCCAATTAAGTCTTCTTCTAATTTCATGGAAATAACCATGGATTTTGAAAGCTATGCAAACAGAGTACAGCTTCTCATTAAAGGGCAAAGAGAGCTATGAACTTGTCCCAAGATCTTCCACAGAGAACTCAGATTTTTCAGCCTAGTTTTATTTACTATCAGCTGCTAAGGTTTGGTTTTGAATCCACTAATATATTGGTCCAGCATCATTCCCCAAGCCATACACCTTCTAGGGTCACCTCTCTTTCTTTCTCTGTGTCTCTATGTCTCTGTGTTTGTCTCTTTCTCTCTTAAACACACAAACACACACACACACACACACACACACACATATTATTGGTATCAGTTGCCTTTTGTGTATTACTTTTTCCCATTAAATTGTAAGCTTTTGGAGGATGTTTATTGTCTATTGACTATTGACTAAGTACAGACAAGCTAGAAAAGTTTTTAGAGTAGAGACAAGCCATTATGGAAGCCCAAAAGTGTGATTAAAGTTTTGGACTTGGAGTTAAAAGTTCAATTCTGCTTCAGAAAATTATAATTATAATGTCTATCTCAAAATATATCTTTAAGTATTATGTAGTATTCCTATTTTTTCTTATAATCAAATCTATTTTTATTGTTGCTTTTTCTGATACTATAATTGATAGCTCCTCTTTTTTTCTTTTTTAGCTTACCTGAAGCATAACAGATTTTACTTTTATTTAAATTTTATGTGAATCTTTGTGTTCCTAGTGCATTTCTTGTGTGGTAAGGCTATGACTTGAAAGAAGGCAGGAAGAGACACATCACTAACATCTCCTCCTCTAACTCTTTTCCAGGGAAGACTGTTTTCTGTTAGGAAGGGAAACAGAAGATTGGAGTTAAAGACTGGCCACTTTGCTATCTTCAGAGAAAGGAAATATGGGGCTATAGTGATACTTTTCTTCTCTCTTTAAATATTGTTAGTCTAGGGCAGTGATATCAAATTAAATTACAAATGGATCCTTGTGGGTTGCATATTGAGTTAGAAAACCACAAATTAACATTGTCTATGTTTTATTTTGCTTATTTTTTTTAACATTTCCCAATTAATGTTAGTTAAAAATAATAGCTAACATTTATATAGTACTTATTTTTGTCTGCCAAGCACTGTGCTAAATGCTTTATAATCATTATTTCATTTGATCTTCACAACAACCCTGAGAGATAAGTGCTACTATTATCCCCATCTTACAGATGAAGTTGAGTCAGACAGAGAGTAGATTCCCTAGGGTCACACAGCTAGTATCTGAGAGCAGATTCAAAATAAATCGGATTCCAGATCTGGCACATGGAATCTATTCTGTTCATCTATATTTCTCCATTTTATGAAAGCTGATTCCATTCATGTTCACAGTTATGGTCTTGAATTTTGTATTTCTCTCCATCCTTTCCTTTTGTGTTGTTCTTTGTCTTTGCCACTATTCACCTCCTTAGAGAGAAAAGGATGTTGAGAGAAAACATTAGTGATGCAATCTGTTTCTGTTCCACTACTCTTCTCTGAAAGGGTTCAGCCAAACAAAACCAACTTGATATCATAGGGGAGGGAAGCTTTTAAGCACAGGGACCATACCACCCCATTACAGACCCTTTGTTCAGAGCCTGGTTGCTCCATCATTACTCAAATAAACCATCTCAGCTACAATCATCCACTGAAATTCTTAAAGAATATAGGTTTATAATACAGATCCTAAATAATACAAATTTGTAACAAAGAAGATTTCACCATTTCTCCCAGAAGTGCACAAACCCTAGACCTGACACAGAGTCCCAATTCAGAAAGTAGGGTTGGAAAAATTAGTAAACCTAAGAAAATACCGATGATAAAGAAATATTATGGAGCCAGAAATGTTTGAGATACAAATCCTCCAGAAAATAATAATTCCACATCAACAATAAACAAAGTTTTAAATAAGCTGTATTGGCTTTCCTAGAATAAATCATTCTCTTGAATCAAAGTTTTGCTTTGTTTTTTAAATGGTAGTATAAACGAAATGAAAACACTAAAAGAAAGAATTAGAAAGGGAATAAACATATTAGTATAGGACATGCAAAACCTTTCTCAAGCCACAGACTTCCTGAAGATTATATTGGACCAGTCAGAGATCATTGTGTGTGTGTGTGTGTTTTTTTTGTTTTTTTTTTTGTTTTGTTTTGTTTTGTTTTTTTTGTTTTTTTGGTTTTTTTTTTTTTTTTGCTGAGGCAATTGGGTTTAAGTGACTTGCCCAGAGTCACACAGCTAGGAAGTGTTAAGTGTCTGAGCCCAAATTTGAACTCAGGTCCTCCTGACTTCAGGACTGGTTCTCTATCCCCTGCACCACCTAGCTGCCCCCAAGATCAGTGTTTTTCATTAAACACCAAGAAATACAGGAACAAAATAGAAAACCAAAAAATTATCTGAAAATCTAAGTAAATTTTTCTTAAAAACACAACACAACTGTTAAACAAGTCAAGAAGAGATCACCTAAAATTGATCATATTATTTGAAAATCTTGACCATAAACAAGAATAAATGTCTTCTTTTTTCCCCCCAGGAAAACATGGATGAAAACTGCCCAGTCTTATTAAAATCAGAAGACAAAGTGAAAATAGATTTTGATTACTGACTCTCCTGTTTCTAGCCTGCTTTGTCCATCTGGCTCTGACCATCCATAAGTTAAGAGACTGATTCTGGGCCAATTTCATTGCTATATCTACAGCCCTCCTTTTCCTTTTATAGCAAGAAATATAGAAGTTTTGCAAGTACAATATTAAATCTGTTAAAAAAAATAGATTGATACTAAAACATTTCTGAGTTAGAATGCAAATAGGAACATTTTACAATTTTAACCAATATTTGTCTTCAAATTAATATAGGAATGATGTTCTCCCAAGAAATGATTAGAGAAAGTAGTGAGACAAAAATGTAATCTAAAAAGTTTTCTAATTAAATTGGAGAATAAGTTTTGAAAAGGCAACAGGAATAGATTGTTTTCCCTAAGAACTATGTACATATGGTAGGCTTCCAAATTTATCTATCATGGAAATTTAGACTTTGAGTATGTTTTAATAATAAATCCTCAAAAGTGAATTAAGGATTTATTAATTAAGGATTAAATAGTTATACATCAATTGTACTGATAATGGTAAAGATAGTGAAGTTATTTTTCCATTTTAAAGGTATCTGTCTGATAATTTTAAAAGGCAGAATAGGCTATATATGAGCTTCCTAAAAAAAAAAAAATCACTAGGATTAGACATATTTACAAGTGAATGCCATCAAATATTTAAAGATCAACTAAATCCAATATTAAATAAATTCTTTAGAATAATAGGAAAAGGAGGGATTCTACCAATTCCTTTTATGAAACAAATATAATAGTGATACTTAAAATCGGGAAGAGCAAAAAAAGGGGAGAGAAAATTATAGATCAATTTCATTAATAAAAATGGATACAAAAATCCTGAATAATATTTTAACTAAAAGATTACAACAATATATAATAAAGAGTTTAGATTATGACCAAATGTGATTTATACCAGGAATGCAGGAATGATTTAAAACTATGAACATAACTGGTTATATCAATAATAATTTAAAAATCATAATTTAAAAAATCAAATAAAAATGCATATATTAATAACTGCAGAAAAGGTTTTTTAAAATAAAAATCCAATACTCCTTTATATTAAAACATTTAAAAATATAGGTATAAATAAGTTTTTCCTTAAATTGATTAAAAAAATATTTCTATCTAAAACCATCAGCAAGCATAATTTGTAATGAGGATAAACTAGAAGCCTTTCTCAGAAGATCAGGTATGAAACAAGTATGCCCATTGTCAGCAATATTATTCAATATTTTATTGGAAATTTCTAAGTTATGGGACCCTGCTGAGAGGAAGTACTGAGGCCACCTCAACCTTTGATGCACAATAAGTTTTCTGCCACATTGCAGAAATGCCCTTATTGAGCAAGGAACAATGATTTGTGATCATGGGAACAGATGTATACCAAGGATCACAGCTAGTTGCTCATGAGCAGGGATGCTTTGACAGGGCCTCTTACCTGTGAGCAGGTTGCTAAATTGCTGGATTAGCTCTCCTCCCTTGGTAGATACTATGCATATGCAAAACCCATGAGCTGCTTCTCTGAGTGGTGATTGGGGATTGTTTACTGTTCACCAGTTGATGACACTTGCAAAAATATTTATCAACAAGGCTGTACAGCATAATAAACTGGAGCTCTTTTCCCACCCTATGAGTCTCCCACCTCATTCATCTCCTTCTGAGATCAAAGGGCTTATATGCTTTGAACTCTTAAAAGATGGCTGCAATAGGAAATACCAAGCAATAATTATAAGAGAAGAAAAAGAAATAGAAGAAATAAAAATAGAGAATCAGTTAATAAAACTAACTCTTATATTTCTCTAGTTATTTAAATCTGATATAGTTCCTTTTTCCAGACAAAATGATGCATCACCATTCTTATATTTCACAAACAAAATTCTGCAAGAAGAGATAGTAAGAGAAGCCCCTTAAAAATAAGTATAGAATCTAAACAGTATAAAATACCTGGAAGTATGCAGGAATTATATCAGATTTAAATAACTAGAGAAATATAAATTACTCATGGGTAGGCAGGACCAATATAAAGAAAATGAAGAACAAAAAGTCAAGAGTAATAAAGGAACTAATAAAAATGTCCAAAAAAAAGGGTCTTAAAAAATATTGTAAGTTAGCAATTATCATACTTATCTGGTGTTGGCTAAGAAATAGAAAAATAGCTCATAAATTTAAAAAAAATTCTCATATCAGATACAAGATTTAGGTAAGGATAGAAACAGCAAAGAGTATAGGAACTAAAATTCTGTTTCAAAACAGGATAACTAAATTTAAATATTATTAGCAAAATTACCTAGGAACTTTTTATCTGGAAACAAAGAAAGATAATTCCTTTTAGAGTTGTCTTGAGTATAACCTTAATGTCCAGGAAAAGTTATCTGGGGAGACAGATAACTATATGAGACATTTGGGACTCAAAACTTATTGGTTAAATGGTTATTGAGAATGAGTCACTACAATAGAAGGAGATGTTAGCTAATATTGTTGATAACTATAGTTTTGATTTGGCCTTTTGTTTCAAGATGTTTATGTTTAAGCTTTCTAAGTTACCTTAGTGACATGTAAATCTCCCTTCTCAAACCTTATCCATTGGGAGCCCTCTAAGTTATTTGATCTGTAACCTCACATTAATGTAATCTGATTTGATATAATTATGATAGTGATTTATGAAAAGCTTTATAGACTTGATTCATAGTAGTGTAAGGGGATTAGAACAGCACATAGTTAATCGTGAAAATTGACTGAACTGGCTCAGTCTTGGAACTAGCTTAGTCCTGATTCAATTATAGGTCTATGTGAACTTTGTATTAAAAGAGAACTTTATGCAATTGTGGGAAGTGGGAGAAAACTTTATTGCATTGTTTGAACCTAGCCCTGCATGACTGGGAAAGTAGACCATCTCTATGTGCTATTTACAGACTTTTAAACCAAGAATTTGTATTATGCTAACAAGAAACTCAGATCCAAAGATTGAAACAAAGAATTTTTTTCACAATTGTACATCTCAAGTAATCCATATGTCTTATCTGAAAACTGGAGCTGCACTGATAATCAATCATTGTTTCTAATGGCTCCTACTGGGTCCTTTTGACTACTCCCATAGCCGCTGAGCTTTTGGGTATGGATCCTGGATTAAGTGAGGAAAGACCCCACTCAAGAATGAATAGCAGAATCCTTCAGAACCTCAAAGTTAATTTAGTATGGCCCCAGAAGCAGCTGATATTCAGATAAATCCACTGTCCCAAGATTCTAGACAAGGGCTGATTTTATTGTCCTAGGTTTTTTGGTTTTGTTTTTGTTTTTCTCCTCTTCTCTAATGTACCCAAACATCAAGGTCCTGTTTTCAAACTTGTATTAGTATTTTCTCCTTCTGCATTCTTGCACCTTCCCCCTTTTATACTTACAAGCAAACAATGGCTAGCAATGATACTTCCTTCCTGCTCTGGCACATGCTCTTGCTTGCAAACCATTTCTCTCATTTTGAAATTAAACTTCTGTTTGATTTCTGACTCTCCTGTTTTTAGCCCGCTTTGTACAACTCTGGCTACCCATAGGCCAGAAGCCAGTTCTAGTCCAGTTGACAGATCCTATTATGGAAAAAAGAAGGTGCAACGTGGTAGAATTTATTATCACTCATATTCAAGAAAGAAAATAAATATGGAAGGGAAAAGTGAGAGAAATAGGCTATCCATGAAGCACAGTTGCATCTCAATTTTTCAAAGGAGAGTTAAAGACATGCATACAGAGTTTGGAACATCAATAAATGAAATTCAACATGGAAACATACATCAAAGAGAGGGGATTAAGAAGAAAAAAAAGCAGCTTCCATGAAGTATAATTTCTACTTGCTTTTTTTGTGCAAGAAATTGTGGGCATTTTGCTTGTTTTTCTAAAAATCTTGGTTATCTTCTGTGTTTCTCCAATAAATTTTTCTCAAAAACAGTCTAGTGTTTCTAAATGGGCCTACCTTAGTAAATCTTTTAGTCCAAATTGCCTCAGACTTTTATTGAGTGGCTACTGAAAAATTCCAGTTTTCAATTATATAAAACACATTGTATCAGTTTTACTTATATTTTTGCTAGTTTAATGAGTTTGAACAGGAATTATTTTTTACAAATCACCTCTTTTACATTTTGTATTTGTAATTGGAATTTTTCTTTTGGTGAGAAACTTTAGTGAGAAGATTTTTTTTCCAAACTAAATTTTTTGTGAGAATGAATCCTGGGATTATCTCCTTTGCTTCATTTCTTACCTAATCCTTTTCATTTACATTTGTATTACCTCAAGTAAATCAATCTTAAATTTCAAAACTTCATTGACTTAGAAAGTCAGTGTAGTAGGTTAGGTTCAGGCACAATAGTCAATGATTATAGTAATCTAGTGTTTGATAATCCCAAAGACTCCAGCTTCTGGAATATGAACTCACTATCTGACAAAAATTTCTGAGAAAATTAGAAAATAATATGGCAGAAATTAGGCATTGACCAATACCTTAGACCCTAAACCAAGATAAGCTCTAAATGAGTTCATGATTTAGACATAAAGGATGATACTGTAAGCAAATTAGGAGAATAAGGGATAGTCTACTTCTTAGATCTGTGGAAAAGGAAGGCCAAAGAAGAACTAGAGGACATTATGAAATGCAAAATAAATAATTTTAATAATTATTATAAATAATAATTTAATTTAAATAATGGAATGCAAAATTATACATTTTTCTATAAACAAAACCAATGTAGCTAAGATTAGAAGGGAAGCAGAAAAATGAAAAAACAATTTACATCCAAGAATTCTTATAGAGGTCTCATTTCTAAAATATATAGAGAATTGACTCAAATTTATGAAAATACAAGCCATTCTCCAATTGATAAATGATCAAAGGATATGAACAGACAAATTTCAAAGGAAGAAATTAAAGTCATATCTATTTATATGAAAAATGCTCTAAATCATTATTGATTAAAAATGCAAATTAAGACAACTCTAGGAACCACTTCACACTTCTCAGATTGGTTAAAATGATAGGAAAAGATGATAAATGGAGGGAATGTGGGAAAACTGGGATACTAATACACTTGAACTGATCTAACTATTCTGGAAAGCAATTTGGAACTATGCCCAAAGGGCTATCAAACTGTGCATACACTTTGATCCAGCAATGTTACCATTGGATCTGTATCCCAAAGAAATCACAAAAAAGGGAAAATGCAAAAATGTTTGTAGCAGTCTTTTTGTAAAGGCAAGGAACTAGAAATTGAATGGATGCCCATCAATTGGAATGGTTGAATAAATTATGGTATATGAATGTAATGGGATATTGTTCTATAAGAAAAAGGTGAAGAGATTTATATGAACTAATGTTAAGTGAAGTGAGTAGACCCAAGAGAACCATACACAGCAACAACAAGATTATGTGATGATTAACTGTAATGGACTTGGCTCTTTTCAATGGTAAGGTGATTCAAACCAAGTCCAATAGACTTGAAATAGAGAGAGTCATTTACATCCAGAGAGAGGATATGGGGATTAAACATGGATCACCACATAGTACTTTCATCTTTTGTTGTTGTTTGCTTGCTTGTTTTTTTTTCCTCATTTTTTTCTTTTTGATATGATTTTTCTCTTGCAGCATGGTAAATGTGGAAATGTGTTCAGAAAAATTGCACATGTTTAACCTCTATTGGATTACTTGATGGCTAGGGGAGGGGGAATATGGGGAGGAAAGAAAAAAAAAATTGGAACACAACTTTTGGCAAGGGTGAATGTTGAAAACTCTTTGTATGCATTTTGAAAACTAAAAAGCTATTATGAAAATACTGTGCATTTATTAATTGCATTAATATTTATGAATTGATATGCCCATACATGGAGCAATCTCTAAGACAGAACAGGAATTCAAGAACTTGAAGGGTACTGTCTTTCTTTTGCAGTTGAAAAGCATAAAGATCTCCTTCTATTAGAAGTAAATCCAGACCTTAAAAATGAAGACAGTTGAAAGGATATTGGGCAGAAAAAAAAAATGAAAAGATTGGAAGATTTTACAATTAAAGCTACTGGTTTTAAGGCAGATAAGGCAAATCAGGAAGATTTTTCTAGTTCTTAAGAATTCTGACAATAAGGATATACCTAAGGAATTGACTCTAGGGAAAAATTTTTTTGGGAATTCCAGACATGTTCACCTCTGAAGATAAAGTATTGCTTAAAGAAATAGATGGCCTCCTAAAGAAATGAAGAATATAATGAACAAAATAAATAAATAAATAAATTCCTATAAGAGTCACAATTAAATCAGGACAGGCTAGAAGTGCACATAGCATACTGAAAGACCCTCCTGAGCCAAAGTGATGAGCCTGACAGATAGCCTAGGGAAATCGCTGCAATAGCAATAGAGAGAGACATAGAGGCAAGACCAAATTTTACCCAAAGTACACACTTTTAGCTGTGATGTTTGAAAGGTGGGAATGGAGTAGGGGGAGGCTTGGAGGGCTGGATTAAAAGGCCCTTTTGCTAATTTTTATCTAATTCTTGTGTGGTATGAAGGAGAAATCCTGTCGAATTGCTCCTCAAGGTAAAGAAATATGTACAGAGACAGATAAACAATGAGAGTGCAGCAAAATTTACATTGCAAAAATTGTTCCAGGGCTTGACCCTTATACATCTAATGTCATCACAGTTATGCAGATAATGTTGCCAACAATGGTTGATGTCAGACAGGGGTTCCTGAGTTTCAAGGATCAATACAAAAATTCATAGAGCTCAGCTGCAGCAGGCTCCAGGCCTTCTTGAGCATAGGTCATAGGAGAAAGCAGATACAGCAAGCAGCAGCATCAGTGTCCAGCTGAAGTCACAGAACCTGAGGCAATCAGGTGAGAAATGAAACAGTGTCCAGTCCCATTCTCCTGGAAAAGATAGAAGCCTCAGGGAATGGAAGGCCTGAAAGCTTGATGTAAGGACATCTTAATCTGGTAATTATCAGAGTAACATCCATCTTTTGTTACTGTGAGTTAAATGGGTGTACTTACACTGGATTTAGTTGCAAGAAGAATGCAACCTTGGGTATGAAATTAAAATTGGATCCAGTTTAGGGAAACCAGAACAGTCAGGACAGAGGATTGGTCTGGTCCCCAAAGACATTTTCCTCATTCATCAATTCCTTGTGGAGCTTTCTTTTTCTTCCTTCCTTCCTTCCTTCCTTCCTTCCTTCCTTCCTTCCTTCCTTCCTTCCTTCCTTCCTTCCTTCTTTCCTTCCTTCTTTCTTCCTTCCTTCTTTCCTTCCTTCCTCCTTTCTTTCTTTTTTTCTTTCTTTCTTTCTTTCTTTCTTTCTTTCTTTCTTTCTTTCTTTCTTTCTTTCTTTCTTTCTTTCTTTCTTTCTTTCTCTCTTTCTTTCTCTCTCTCTTTCTTTCTCTCTCTTTCTTTCTTTCTTGCTTCCTTCCTTCCTTTCTCTCTTCCTTTCTTCCTTTCTTCCTTTCTTTTTTTCTTTTTCTAAGGCCATTGGGGTTAAATGACTTGCCCAGGGTCACACAGCTGGGAAGTGTTAAGTGTCTGAGGTCAGATTTGAACTCGGATCCTTCTAACTTCAGGGCTCATGTTCTATCCACTGCCCCTGAATCATTCACATGGAATATTTTTCAATGTATGGATTCCCTGTCAGAATCCACTCTGATGAAGGTAGAGACTCTGAGGGCAAGCTATACAAGGTAATATTAGTCTTGGCCACGATCAAAAAGTCCAGTATTACTCTTACCATTGGCAAGGAAACCCACAGGCTGAACTTTAACCTCACATTGTTGAACATGTTGAAAACTTTGAGATCTCAACCATAGACTTGGAAAAGTCAACAAGTATCATCTGTAAGTTACGGTTGTTCAGGTTCAGTTGATCACTTGTATCCAGCTCTGATCCATGGTTCACAAGACAACAGTACTATCCATAGGCTTTTCTTGGCAAAGACACTAGAGTGATTTACCATTTTCTTTTCCATGGATTAAGGCAAACAGAGATTAAGAACCCAAGATCACACAGTTAGTATCTAAAAATGGATTAGAATTCAGAACTCCAGGCCCAGTGCTCTAGCCACTGAGCAACTTTCTCCATCATTTCTAGCATATGTATACAATTTCACCAGGAATGATCCTACAGGATTTGTATCATACTCGTTCATGTCTGGGTGAGAACCACACTTGTCTATTGATTTATTTTGGGGAACATTTGGAGGAGTAAATTCTTCTTCTAGTCATAAAATAAATATGTCAATCACAGTGATGATATTCCACTGTCAAAAACTTTGTTAAAAGAGGTAAAAAAATTTTTTTTAAAATTATAGCATGTTAGAATTGCAAGGGATTTTATAGATCATGTATTCTCTACATATTCTCTAATAATTCTCATTCTCTAATATTGTTTGGTCATTAATGTTGTTTGTTCTTTGTTTTCAAAGAGGACCATGGCTTCAGGAAGGTAATACCAGGACTTGCAGGCAAATTGGATTTAAGTGAAGGGGGGCTGTGCAAAATCACCACCCTGACTCTCTCTTCCAGCACCATTTGAGTCTAGTGGCAAGTTATAGGTCAGGTTTATGGGAGATGGCCCTGGATGAAATGGGAGACCTTGGCTTTTTCAAGCTAAAGTCTTCAACAGGTCTCAGTTTGACTGAGACAACACCCACTTAGTAATTAAGGCTAGGTAGAAATTGAAGTAAAGAATGTCTTCTTTTAACCAGTCAAAAAATAAGAGACAAAAAAAATAAAATCAGTCTGGAATTTTTCCAACCTCTTGTGTTAATTTTAACTCAGTGGATTTTCTTCATTAATCTGCATATTATTGAGGCAGAGGGACAAAACCATTATTGACTGGGCTTCAGTAACTGAGATTTTATCCTAAGTATTGAAATTTAGAATCTGTAGACAACATTTATGCTTCTTTTTCAGGTGGAAACAACTTAGTATCTAGTTAGCAAGAATAATTAATGAAAATGGAGAATTATGGCCAAACCCCAAATATGTTCTTCTCTGGCCTTGCCCTGCCCTATTTCCTCTACAGCACAGGCATCTGTGTCCAAGAGTTTGATATTTCCTATCCTAACATGACTTTTTTTTATCAAGTTTATTTGAAAATACTTTTTATATCTTTCCTAGACTAATCTTCTTCATTCAGATATTAGAATTGCTAATTATGTCTCTTTATAAGACTATATTCTAGAAAACCAAAAAAAGATTTTTATTATGGAAATAGCACTAAATTCTGCCTATAATCAATCAACTCTGTTAAAAAACAATTAAAAGTTGGCTTTCTAATAGATCTCCTTACCCTTTCTCATCCCCTGGTCAAACCTATGTTTCATATTCATCTTGCTTTTATCCAGTTATTTCATTCCTTCTCTCTAAATTTTTCAGTTCCTACTGAATAAGATTCATATTCTTTTTCTTAGAATGCAAAACCTTCTGTACCTAGGTACCATCCTACTTTTTCAGTTTTATTTTTCCACTACTTTGGTTATGACCAAATTGGACTAATATACTATTCCTTAATTATACCTTTTGCTTATATATACAACGATGACTTAATCATCCTGTTCCCCTACTTGGAATGCCCTTGAGGTACACCGAAAAATATTAGCTCTAATCAAAGGAAATGGGTTTTCAAACTTTGACTGATATTTACTGTCTCTTTGGGCTAGTTACTTAATATTCCTGAACTTTTGTTTCCAAATTTGTAAAATATGGGGGGTGGGATAGATGGACCCCCAAATCCCTTCTAGCCTTAATTCTAGATGCCTGTACTATAGAGGAAATAGGGTAGTGTCCAGAGAAGAGAATATTTGGGGTTTGACCACAGTTTTCCATTTTCAATTAATTATTCTTGCCAACTAGATACTAAGTTGTTTCCACCTGAAAAAGAAGTATAAATGTTGTCTACAGCTTCTAAATTTCAATTCTTAGGATAAAATCTCAGTTATCTAAGCTCAGTCAATAATAGTTTATAACCTTAGGATACTATTTACTTACTGAATTTCTGTTGTTGTTCAGTTGTGTCAAACTCTATCTGACCTCATAGACTTTGTCCATAGGATAAGATAATGGAGTGATTTGACTTTTCCTTCTCTGGTGTGTTCTCATTTCAAAAATAAGAAACTGAGGTAAATAGGGATTAAGTGTCTAAGGCTAAGAATCTCAGATCTTTCTGATTCCAGGTCTGGTGTTCTATCTACTGCACCATGTAGCTTTTCCTTTATAGGCTAATTCAAATTTCATCGCCTCTTTGACTTCATATCCCTCCTCAGCAATAATCATTTCTTCCTTGGACTTAATAAAATACTTTTGTTCTGTACCCTGCTAAAAGACTAAGGAATATTATTTCATATTTTATTTGTTTGTATATATGTCACAATCCTCTATCAAATTGTCAGATCCATGGAAGTGGGGCCTATGCTTTATTTAAACACTTTACCTATCCAGTTTTCAAATAGTATTTTGTACACACAACTGTTTAATGATATTTAATTATTTTGAATGTTGTTCATATTCAAAATGTTAAATATTATTGAATCTTGTAATATTTTCAAATTTTACATTAAAAAAAAACCTCAACAAAATAATTTGTTGAGGAAGATAAAATACTATGTCCTTACTATGGTTTTTCCTGAGCAATTGCTAGAAGTATTAGTTGAATGGCCGAGTGTTTTTCATTACAGCAGCCAGACTTTGATGTAGCTCTTCTATCTGAGAGTTGGGAGGTAGAAGATAGATTTCTTTTATATATGATACTTCTCCTCTGTTCTCTGGCCTTTGAAACTTAAAGTTATATAACTTCAATAACTGCAGGGTTATTGAATCATTTGAAATTACTTAAGCAAGCAGAGCGCACAGAATATTCTATGACAGAAGACAAGAGATGAAAATAGTTGTTTAAGCAGAAAGAAAATGAGAGCAGTGACTGCAAGCTAGATTTCTACTTAAAACCTCCTAGAAAAAATGCTGAGCATAGCTTCTGCTCATATTAGGGTTTTAGCTGGGGAACCTAATGTCATATTTCAAAGAAAATCAGGCAAACCTCTTAGAAATAAAGACTGAACAGGAGTCCACAGTTAATGACATCCCACTGTTGCCATTAGAGTTAGCTGCCAGAGATACCAACAAGAACAACAAAGAACTGAGAAAGTAGCTGTTGCCCACATATACATGGCAAAAGGAATTTTTCAATCTACTAGTACTATATACAGATAAATGGAAGTTGACTTCCCCACGAGAAGAAAAGGTAATTGAGCTGAAAGAATGTCTTTCTACTTTCCAGGTTATAAGAGAGGATGAAGGGTTCCTTGAAAGAATGAAAAAAATATTTGTAAGGGGAAACAAAGAACAAAAGAAAATGAAGAGGCAGAAGGAGCATAATTCCCAGACCAGACAGTTAAAGGGTAAAGGAATACATAAGATACATAAAGAAGAAAGGAAGGACTATTGAATATTCAGACCCATATAATAGGTAGAAAGGTGTTTCCATAGAAAATAGAGCTGGACCTGATGAGAAAGAAAAAAGCTTTTTGTGGTTCAAGGAATTAAGTTGCACATGTACAGGTGCTTCCTGTTATACAGAATTAGTCAGAGGAAAAAGTGTTCAATGCTGATAGTGGACTTCTTGCTAAGGAGTTACAAACCAGCTATCTTTCAATCTGACATGAATATTGAAGAGTTACATTATCTTCTTAGAGTATTATGAAAGAGCTGATGGAGAGCCTGCCAAGTCTTATTGAACCTGATTAGTATATTCTTTTTCTAATGATTCATATGAAGACAACCATCAGAAGGAAACCTAGGGATCACTGTTAAGGGTGTGAAGATGCTGAAGACCTTAGCACCATAGTTAGTAATTTTAATCACTCCTGCTAATTAAAATAATGAATTTTGGAAGAGAATTTTAGATTTGGGAGATGAATAGCTAATTAAAAAAGTAAATGACTTTGCTACTCTGAGTAGTATGATCATCCACGACTACTCTAAGGATTTATGATGAAAAATCCTTTCCATATTCAGAAAAGGAATTAATTATGTCTGAATACAGATTGACCCATCCTCCCTCCCCTTCTCTCTCTCTCTCTCTCTCTCTCTCTCTCTCTCTCTCTCTCTCTCTCTCTCTCTTCCCACACTCTCGTTCTCTCTTTCTCACTCTCTCATATTTGATTTTTTTTGAGGGTTTTTATTTTCATTAGGGTGATAAATAAATAAATAAATACTTCTCAGAATTCCTTTTTAAAAAGAGGCTGTATAAGAATGAAATGTTGTTTTGTTTGTTTGTTTTTAATTATGACTTAAAATAGAGGAACCTCGTCCTTTGATCAGAGATAGAGTGCACTAAACAATGGATGATAAAAACGTATACATTTTTATGTAGAGTCTTATGAATCTGATCAAGACTTCAAAGAAACAGGGCAAAGAGATAATTGCCCATTTTTATCTGTCAAACCAGAAACCACAAATAATAGCAGGCACAACAAAAGCAGAAGAATCTCAGTAGAGGAGTAGGAATTCACCAGAGACAATAGACATGAAGAGAACCAACAATTAAATTCATGACATTAGATATTTCTAAACAAGGCATCAACACAAATAGATAACTTGACTTCATAGTTTTCATTAAAGCTTGATAGAATTCCTTTTTACTTCTTCATATTCTTTTGGCTTTTTTTTCCTCTTAGAAATAATTCTTTCATTCTTTCAAGGAACCTTTCATGATCCCTCATAATCTAGAAAATAGAAAGGCATCAATTTCCATTTTATGTATAAAGGGAGCTCTTCTTTGTATAGTGAATTCTATAGCTATCTTATTCAAAAGAAATGGAGAAGAATAGGGACTAGAAGTTGTGATTTCATTGATACAGGGAACTGTTCAGATGAATTCTGAGGGAAATAGGGAATTCCCTACCTTCTTTGTGACTTATAATCTTGAGAGGTATCTTAAAAGACTGATTACTTGCTCAGGGTCACAAAACCAGTATATATCAAAGAAATGTTTTGAACTCAGATCTTTCTGGTTTTCAAGATAGCTCTCAATTCATTATATCAGAAGGAACAGAACACAGTAGACAATATTGGATGAGGATGAAATGATGGAAAAAACAAA
Source organism: Antechinus flavipes (assembly GCF_016432865.1). NCBI lineage: Eukaryota > Metazoa > Chordata > Mammalia > Dasyuromorphia > Dasyuridae > Antechinus > Antechinus flavipes. The sequence continues at coordinate 257,978,935 of NC_067400.1, forward strand.
GAGTATTTTGTTTCCTCTTCTGCAAAAGATCCTTCTCACCTTCAAATCTATAATGCTATGATTTTATAATCTGATGGAAGTATCACTCAATTAAAAGAAGGAAATAAATGAAGTTCACAGAACAGATTTAAATATGCCATAAAACTAAATGGTGATCTCAGATTGGCTAAGATGACAGGAAAACACAATGACAATGATGAGATTATACGATGATCAATTCTCATGGACGATATGGCTCTTTTCAACAATGAGATGATTCAGGTTAGTTCCACTGGTCTTGTGATGAAGAGAGCTATCTACACCCAGAGAGAGGACTGTGGGACCTGAGGGTGGACCACAACATAACATTCCCACTCTTTTTGTTATGGTTGTTTACTTGTATTTTATTTTCTTTCTCATTTTTTTCCTTTTTGATTTGATTTTTCTTGTGCAGCAAGATAATTGTATAAATATGTATGCATATATTGGATTTAATATACTTTTACCATATTTAACATGTATTGATTGCTTGCTATCTAGGGAAGGGGATGGGAGAAAGGAGAGTAATGTTTTGCAAGGGTTAACATTGAAAAATTACCCATGCATATCTTTTGAAAATTAAAAACCTTTAATTAAAAAAAAAGTAAATGGTGATGGGAGACATCAATTACATGGACATCTGTTGGAGCCCTCTCTCTCTGCTAAAAACAAAACAACCAATAAATTTTTGATTTATCTTAAAGACAGTTTCATTCTCCAAAACATAAAAGTGGTGGCAAGGGAAATTGTTATTCTAGACCTGACTGACATATAAGGACAACCTGTTTGCTGAAGTAAAAATTATGAGGAACTGAGGAGAAAGTCAAAGCTTAATCATAGAATTTGTGGTAAAGAAGGAAAGGAAAACTAGTTTTAACATATATTCTAGATTTGGGAAGAGTAGATTGCAAAGATTTCAAAGAAAGATAGGTTGTATCTTTTCCCACAAAGAACAAACTGAATTCAGCAGATTGCAGTTGAGGCAGAGTTCAAAGCAGTTCAAAATAAAAATTACTAAGGGCTTCTCTGGCTAACTGGTTAACTATGGATCTATGATATGAGGTTTTTACATCTAATCTATAGCTAAAATTTCCTATATTTTGTCCCCAACATTAGAATGTGAACTCCTTGAAAGCAAAGATCATCTTGCTTTTCCATTTTTATGAAGAAAACATGGCACTTGGAACACAAAGAGTGCTTAATAAATACTTTTTCATTCATTCACTCATTTATTGTTATTGGGACTATTATAAGAACTATGACCCTTCAAGCTACAGTTTATCAAAAAACTAAGAGATGACAGCAATGGAAACCCAGCTTAGTAAAATGCTAGTAGATGGCAGGGCAGCAAGTGAGAGACAGACAGACAGACAGAGATAGAGAGTAATGGGGCATCTCAGTAACTGGGAATAGAAAAGTTTACTCACAGCCTAGTGACCTTATCAGGCAACATCAACATTTCTGTGGGAAAACAAACAGCAGAAATAAAAGCATAGATGAGTTCCAGTGGGAATTTAGCTCTGGGGAAATGAATTGTCTGGCTGTGTATATTCCCTGGGTACATGAGTTTCCCAAATGTGTTATCTCATACACACATGTACTCTGGACACAAATATTGGCAATGTGTGTTCTTCCTTCCACTAGTGGTATGAGAACTATGACATAGATTGTTTTTCTGTGTGTGAAGTAGAATGGGGATGGCAGAGAAGGAATTTTTCTCATCGTTTATTTTGCTGTGCTGTTTAATTAAATGTATTTTGTTGGAATGACTGGGGTCTCTAGTTCATCTGGCAAAATTAAAATGGATAGCTAGATAAGGAGCTCATAATCTGTGGTGTTAATTAGGATTAATTTATTAAGATTTATTAATATACACTTATTAATTCATTAAAACTAATAGAATAATGAAGATTACAAACTTAAAACCATGATTTGAACCTTGGAATAATTTTTAGAAACTCTTAACTAAGGAGAACTTGGACAATGAATAGATCTATGTCAAAGTCAAGAGCACTCTTAAATGGAATGTCAAAGAGATTTGTCCTTAGTTATATCTGTTCAATGTTTTAATCAGTGACTTTGAGTGAAGATATCTTTACCATAAGTGAAGATGACACTATGCTGAGAAGGGATCATTAATACAATGGATGACCAAATTATTGTATTCAGAAGGATCTTGCCAGGCTAAAATCATGGTCCAAATCTAATGATATTTATTAAGGATAAAGGTAATGTTTCTGACACTTGGGTTCAAAGAATCTACTGCAGAAGTATAGGATAGGGAAGATGCAACTAGACAATAGCTTGCATAAAAGAGATATGAGCAATTAATTATATTGAAAGTCCAATATGAGCAGCAGACAAAAAAAATTTCATGAAACAAACTATCAGGGGAGAAGAAAAGTACATATATAAATATATCTAGAGGAGCTAGATCAGAGCTATTCCTTTTCAAATAGGGGAGTTTTCTTAAACAACCTATTAATAATATAAGGCATTAGCCAACAAATGAAGTAAAAGTAGGACCCATGCAACTTTTGAGAACTGACTGAAAATCTACCATGTCATTTGAGACAAAGCAAGTTGTCTTCTTCATTCTGGAATTGTTTAACTCTTAAGAATCAGCTCTACAAGAAAGACTGAGTCATAAGAGTTTCAAACTTTTAAGGACTTTCTTGCACCTATTACTGAGTGTAGCAAGGAGAGAAGAGAATTCTCTCTCATCTTACAATGGCATCTTACAACAGAAGTAGAAGCCTGAGAGGAGACTTTCCAGGGCATATTTTCCTAATTCTCGACCTCCTATATAGAAGACAGGAGAACTCTGAATTCCCTGAGTGAGATATTTTTATAATTTAGTATACTAGGAGGAAAAAGCATTCTGTGTAGCAGTACAGCACTGAGGATTGCTTCATAGGTAACTCCCAGATGAATCTGAGAGAGTTCTAGACGTTCGGTTTTCTCAAGAGACAAAATTATTCTCATGTATCCTCTTCCTTTCATAAAGAAGATAAGTCAGTTAATCAATCAACAATCATTTATTAAGTCGATACTATGTGCCAGGTAATGTGTCAAGCATTGGGAATACAAAAAAGGACAGAATTGCATCTGGGTAGTGAATGGATAGGGCACTGGACCTGGAGTCAAGAAGAAATGAGTCCAAATGCAGCCTCAAGTACTAATTAGCTATGTGATCCTGGACAAAGCATTTTACTTCTGATTTCCTCAGTTTCTCATTTGCAAAATGGCAATAAAAATATCACCTCACAGAGTTGTTGTAAGAATAAAATATAATAATATTTCTAAAGTGTTTGGCAAATGTTAAAAGTGCTATATGTTGTTTAATGATGTCCAATTGTTCATGGCTCCATGGACCATAGCATTCCAGGCCCATTTTCTTTCAAAATCTGCCCAAGTTCACATTTGTTATTTCTATGACACTGTCGATTCATCTCATCCTCTGCCATCTCCTTTTCTTTTTACTTCCAATCTTTCCCAACACTAGATTCTTTTTCCATTGAATTCTGTCTAGTTATTATTATTAAGAAGTTCATATTCTAATGGAAGAAACAACAGGGACATAACCAGATACATGCAAGATATATGTAATATAAATGAAAGATAAATTGAAAGGGAAGGGAATAGCAGTGAAAGGGCCCAGGGAAGGCCTCCTATAAAAGATGGGTTTGCATTGTGGGATTTTTTAATTGAAGCTTTTTATTTTCAAAACATATGCAAGGATAATTTTTCATCATTGAACCTTGTGTTACAATTTTCCTCCCTTTCCCTTCCCTTCTAGATGGCAAGTGATCCAATATGTATTAAAACACAGTAAATATATATGTAAATCCAATATAGGCATACATATTTATACAATATTCTTGCTGCACAAGAAAAATCAGATCAAAAAAGAAAAAATTAGAAAGAAAACAAAATTCTAGCAAACAATAACCAAAAGAATACACCGTGTTTTGAAGAAAGCAAGGAATCAGAGGTGAGGATGACAATAGAAACCCGAGGTAGAGCTTTCTTAAGGAGTTTAGCCAGAAAAAAAGAAGAGAAATATAAGAAGATAATTAGTGGAAAATGGTTAGATGGAGTGAAAGACTTTAAAGATGGGAGACATATGGATATATTTGTAAGCATTAGAAAAAATTAACCAGTATATAGGAAGAAATTGAAGATAAGAGAGACATTGGGGATTGATAAGGGAAATCTCCTGCAGAATGTAGGTGATGGAACCAAGAATTCATGTAGAGGGGTTTGCCTGGGCAAAGAGGAATGCCATATTTTCATGGAAGACTGGGGTCAATGAGGAGATAGTGGGAAGAGATTTTCAATTTGAGAAGAGGAAGGGAGAAGAGGAACTTTTAATTTTGAGTGAAGGGGTAAAGTATAAAAAAGTCTTCAGCTGAGAGGGTAGGGGTGGAAGTGTCATGGGAGGTTTAGGAAGGATAAAAAGATTTGGAATAGTCCCTACAGGGAGTGAACATGGAGCTTACTAAAGAGATAAAAAGAAATACCTTGATGTAGTGAGGATCCAGATGATGAATAACATGTATTGGTGTGGCGTCAATGAGAAGCTTCCATTTTTTTCCTCCTATGCTATTCAATAGGGAATAAATATTCGTGAAAGAATTGTTGAAGTAATTTGGGGTTGAGGTTTGACAAAGTACGATCAATTCAGGATAAGGTGGGAAGGGAAGAGAAGTACAGAGGATAATAGAGTTAACCAGATTCACCAAAAGGACCAACATAGAGAAGTAAGAAGAAAGTAGCCAGTGCAGCCTAGAAAAAACTGAGGGATGGAAAAATTGGAGATCATGCTGAAGATGAAGAATGGAAACAGAGGGCCAAGATACATGGAAAGATGAAATGATAAGAAGGTTATGATCAGATAAAAGAATTTTTAAGTCCATACAATTCCTGAACTTAATATAGTGCCTGGCACCGAGTAGGTACTTAATTAATGTTTATTGATTGATTGAACATCATCTGACTTAGGGCACAAAGCTACTGAGTATTCAGGCTGTCCCAGCTTACATGCATAAAACACAATCATCCCCCAGTATATTCTTTTTTTTTTTTTCCCCTGAGGCAATTGGTGTTAAGTGACTTGCCCAGGGTCATACAGCTAGATTTGAGGCCATATTTGAACTCAGATTCTCCTGACTTCAGGGCTGGTGCCCTATCCACTGCAACACCTAGCTTTCCCCCCACTAAATATATTCTTATGCAGATTCAACCAAAAAAGAGTATTTTATAAAGCTCATCAGAATTCATTGATTGCTCAGAACTTACTGTCTTATTATGTGGGATGCCTTCTGCAAAGAAATGGCATTAAAGAAAAGGAAAGGAAAATCAAACTTATCTCAGAAGTAAAGTCTGGTCCCTCTAAAGCTTTTTTCTTCTTTTTAAATAGTATTTTATTTTTTCAAATTATATGCAAAGACAATTTTTAACATTAATTTTTTATAATAATTTTGAGTTCCAAATTTTTCTCCCTCCCTCTTTCCCCTCCCTCCTTCCTAAGCTACAAAGCTTCAAAAATGAATAGGGCTCACTCCATAGGGATAATGGACAAGTAGAAATAATCCTTTCTCCATTCAGGTGGGAAAACAAGTCACTGTGGCCTAAAAAATTCCTTAGGATCATTGCAGCAATATAGGGTAACAAAAGTTTCTCTAGGGAGTCCTGAGGCATCTGGGAAATTCTAAATGAAAGACCAGATTCATCCCTTAGTAGACAAAGACAGAGAGAGAGAGAGAGAGAGAGAGAAAGAGAGAGAGAGAGAGAGAGAGAGAATTAAACATTTTGAGTTCTCATACCATATTCTAGGACTGAAATGATTCAACAACCACAATTGCAATCCAAAAGAGGAAAAAAAACCACACACAACTAAAAGTTTTCTACAGTAGATCCCTGTGAAATTATAGTATCAATAATGAAATCTATGGAAGGTTCCTTCAAATGTAGGTAGCTCACATATATTTTAGATCAGTGTTGTCAAAATCAAAGAGAAATAGGATCATTAAACCATATATAAAATTCATTTCACATTGACTTAGAAAAACATATTAACATTATCTATGTCCTCTTATATTTTTATTTATCTTGTTAAGTATTTCTCAATTATACTTTAATTTCCTTCAGGCTGAACTTGGGAGACTACACTGAACTGTATATTTGCACCCTGATGTAGATGAATCCCTTCTGAGTTCACATCCTCAATTTGAATTGAGCTTGGCAGATTGGGTCACCAGGGAGTGGGTGCTACCTTAAGTTCTAGGGCTTACCCTTTAAAAGAGTCCTTCTGGGTTTCTATCAAAAGCCAACAAGAAAAAAATTGTTATTTGGTCAAGCCCAATGCTTCATGGGCCCTTGTGAATTTTCTTGTCAAATATACTGAAGTAGTTTGCCATTTCCTTCTCCAGCTCATTTTACAGATGAGGAGACTGAGGCAAATAGGATCACACAGCTAATAAGTTCCTGAGGCTGGTTTGAACTCAGGTTCTCCTGACTCCAGGGCTGGTGCTTTTGGTTTATGGCTTCTTAAACTTTTTCCATTCTTTGATCCCTTTTCCCACGAAAACGTTTTTATGCAATCCTGGGTATATAAAATAGATCTACAAATCAAATATTTACTTATAATAAATCATAAAGAAATTTATTTTAAAATTCTTCTTGGGATACATATAATTTGATCATTTGTTAAAGATGAAAGTAAATTTGTATACTAATGAGATGGAAGTCCTTGTTTATTTTTATTTAAAAAATTAAATCTTAGTGAAATATGTGATACTTTTTACTGTTGTCACATTTTTTCATGCCCCCACATTCAGTTGTGGTCTATACCCAGAATTTAAGAAGCTTTGCTCTTAAGCCACTGCCTCTTAGCTGCCCCATATTTTCAAAGCCTGTTACCCATGCTTAGAATGTTCTCTATCCTTATTTCCAACTCCTGTCTTCCCTAACTTCAAGTCTTAGCTAAAATCCTACTTTTTGTAAGAAGCCTGTATGAAGCTTTCATGTTCTCTTTCATTAGAATGGGAGTTCTTGGACTATCTTTTGTCTCTTTCTTTTGTTAGACTATAAGTTTCTTGAGAACGGGGGGCTTTTTTTTAACCTTTTTTTGCATCCCAGCACTTAGTACAGTGCCTGACACTTATAAGTGTCTAATAAATGTTCATTGACTAACTATCATGAAAAAAAATCTCTAGTCTTATCAAGTTTTTTTAAAAAAAATTCTTACTGTATTCCAAAAAGATTCTAAAAAAGGGAAATGTGCAAAAATGTTTGTAGCAGCCCTTTTTGTAGTGGCAAGGAACTGGAAACTGAGTGGATACCCATCAGTTGGAGAATGGCTGAATAAGTTATGGTATATGAATGTATGTTCTATAAGAAATAATCCACAGGATTTCAGAGAAGCCTGGAGAGACTTACATGAATTGATGTTGAGTGAAATGAGCAGAACTGATAGAACATTATACACAGTAACAAGATTATGTGATGATCAACTAAGATGGACTTGGTTTTTTTCAATAATGAGATCATTCAAGACAATCCCAATAAACTTATGTTGGAAAGTGCCTCCACATCTACAGAGAGAACTATGGAGATTAAATGTAGATCAAAGCATAGTATTTTCCCTTTTTTGTTATTGTTGTTGTTTGCTTGGTTTTTTTTCTTTCTCATGTTTTTTTCCCCTTTGATCTGATTTTCTTTGTGTCGCATAATAAATTTGGAAATATATTTAGAAGAATTGTATATATATGATTTGTAAAACACTTAGTATTTAATAGGCACTGAATAAAAGCTTTCTCCCTTCCCCCAAATGACTCCTATTTGAACTTTTCTTGATAACCTAGTCAAACCTACTTAAAGAGATATATTGGACTGAATTTGTCTTTTCCCCCCATTATTATTATTTATACCCCACCTGTTCCTTTTCCTGTATCATTCCTAGGATGTCTGACTACTGGCTTTATTACAAGACTCAGGCTTCTGTTCTTTGTCTGAATTTTTAGGCTTTCATACACTTTTTAGATTTGGCTTTTTTTTAGTATGACCCTCCTCATTGCCAAGGCCTTCATACACTTTTTAGATTTGGCTTTTTTTAGTCTGACCCTCCTCATTGCCAAGTGACCCTAGGTTTGCATTCTACATTTTATGAAATTACAGAGCTGGAAAGACTTCAAGGAATTACATAATTCATATACTTTCCTCTAAATGCAATGCACCCAAATAGCCCCAGAAGAAAGCTTCTCTTAAGAATCATCAGGAAAAGGATTCCAGATTCTCACTTTATAATTCGTACCAATGTCTTTCAATTCTTACAATTTAGATGTTTCCTTAATGTGTAACAGTCCTCTGACTCCAATTTATTTCCATTTTTTTCATGATAATGGACAAAAAAATGAGTTATGCATATTCAAATATAATGAACTTTGACATGTGATCTGGTCACCAAAATTGGAGAGACCCCTTCATGTGTGGAAGATCTCAGGGATCATTTCTAGGAGAAGACATTTTACATTCCCTTAATGGGTGAGAGAACCTTTTTACATTGCCTTTATAGCTGGAATTCTCTGCATCCTAAAATCTACCTTCTAGAGATACATGTTTTTCTCATTCTGGTAATGGACATTGGTGAAGGTCTTGTTCCCCCACCTCCTGGACACCCTGCACTGACAAAAAAGTCCACCTTCCCTTCCCTTTCCCCTTAGGTCTTATGGTTTCAAGAAAAAAGCTTGGGGTTTAAGTCTATTTTATTTGTCTTTTTTCATTTCTAGGTGCAGGGAGCACAAAGAGGCAATTCCAGATCTAGAAGACCAAGTCATATCAATCCTATTATATGATTAATCCACATACTTATCACAATTAATTAATTACTAATTAATCAATTCTACCGCATTTCTAAGAAATTTATACTATAGGATAAATGTATAAGCTTAGATGTGAACCTTATCTCTTTCCCTTTCCTAGAGACCAATGATCTGTGCATCAATAATATATTAAGTGCCTCCTATATGCCAGGTACTCTGCTAAATGTTGGGTATACAAATAAGAAAAAGAAAGATAATTCTTGCCTCAAGAAATTTACAATCTAATGGGAGATGACAACAAACAAAAGGAAGGTGAAAGTGAGGAGCTGGGGAAGAAGATACCCAAAGGGATGATTGTAGGGTTCAATGCAGCTGGTAGGAAATGAGTAGCCTGGTTTTCTAAGCCTTTTTTAAAGGGAGACTTCGAAAGGAGTTTTTTGCTCCATATTCCAGCCCTCTAATCAGAGGCAACTGAGGTTCTGATAAAGGTGTGAATGCCAAAGTTGATGCAATCTCCATGATGATGATGACTTTCCTGATGATGAGCTTTTTCTTGAGGGGGCAGACACAAATCTGAGAACACGGGGAGATAGATTGACTTTCCTCCTCCAGGTATTAGGATGGGGAATGTTTGTTCTTTATGTGTGTATATATATATATATATTCTTTGAGGCAAATATTCCCTTGCAAAACCAGAACTGACTGTTAAGTAGTTAAATGGAACTGGGGGGCTTAAAATTTGGGGGGATTAACATCATTCTGAAGCAATGGCAGAGACTAAACACTATCCTGAACTCTATTTAGTGTAGTGAAGAATTCTGGGGGAGGGAGGGATGAAATGTAACACAGCTAGTCTTCAAACAGTAGGGTCCAGAGTAGTCACTGTTAGACATACAGCATATAATGAAATTATGTTACATAATATATATGTCTAACAATTTCTACAAAGGCTTTTTTCTCCAGGCTAAAAAAGCCTATTTTAAAAAGTATTTCCTTACAGGAGCCATTTTTTAGTCTTTGTGATTATTTTTCTTGTTCCCTTTTGGATCTTTTCCAATTTCTGAATTTCATGCTTCAGCTGGTGGGCATACTAAAAACAGTACAGTGGAATTCCTTAATTATGTTGGGATTGATGCCCAAAAGGCTTTACAACTGTGTATGCCCTTTGATCCAGCAATACCACTGCTAGTTCTATATCTCAAATATATTCAGAAAAAGGGGAAAGGACCTATTTGTATAAAAATATTTATAGCAACTCTTTTTGTAGTGACTAAGAATTGGAAATCAAAGGGATGCCCAGCAATTAGGAAATGGCTAAACAAGCTGTGGTATATAATTGAAATGGAATATTATTGTGCTATGAGAAATGACAAGTAGAATGATTTCAGAAAAACCTGGAAAAACTTACATGAACTGATGCAGCGTGAACTGAATAGGACCAGAATATTGTACAGAGTAACAGCAATATTGTTCAATGAAGAATTGGGAATGACTTAGGCATTCTAAGCATTATGATGATTTATGACAATCCCAAAAGACAAATGATGAAGCATATTGTCTCTGGACAAAAAACTGATATTGAGTGAATATAGACTGACACATGCTATTTTTACTTTCTTTCATTTCTTTTATTTGAGTGTTCTTGCATAAAATAACTAATATGAAAATTCTTCATTTAAAAAAATATGTTGTATTGGACTACCTGCCATCTAGGGGAAGGGATGGGGGAAGGAGGGAAAAACTTGGAACAGAAAGTTTTGCAAGGGTCAATGTTGAAAAAGTACCCATGCATATATCTTGTAAATAAAAAGCTATAATAATTAATAATAATAATAAATAAAAAATTTTTATCTATCTTATAACAAATGGAATGTCAATTCTTTTCTTCAAGGTATCAGGTAATTTTCTTTCCTTTCTGCCTTTCCTCTCCCTCTCCTCTCTTCTTCCCTCCCTCACTCCCCTCCCTTTTTCCCTCCTTCCTTCCTTCCTTCCTTCCTTTCTTCCTTCCTTCCTTCCTTCCTTCCTCCCTCCCTCCCTTCCTCCCTCTCTTCCTCCTTTCTTTTCTTTCTTTCTTTCTTTCTTTCTTTCTTTCTTTCTTTTCTTTCTTTCTTTTCTTTTCTTTCTCTCTTCTCTCCTCTGCTTTTCTGCTTCCCTTTCTCCTTCACTACATTCCTTTTATCCTTCCTTCCTTCCTCCTTTCCCTCTTTCTTTCCTTCCTCCCTCCCTTCCTCCTTCCTCCTTTCTTCCCTTCCTTCCTTCCTCTCTTCCTCCTTTCCTCCCTTCCTCCTTTCTTCCCTTCCTCCTTTCCTTCCTCCCTCCCTTCCTTCCTTCCTCTCTCCCTTTCTTCCTCCCTCCTCCCTTCCTTCTTCCCTTCTTTTCTCCCTTCCCTCTTTCTTTTTATATTGGGAGACATTACTATGTTATGTGTAATGAGCTACTATGTTATAAAGAATGATTATTTTCTCGCAATTCTTTATATGTACTAGCTATACTTCTACTACAAATCTTTATTCTAAGTTATGCTACTTGCTAATGACAGAACTATACAATATTTTAGCAATCTGTATTTTTTTAATATGGACAAAAACTAACTACATTAACCAGGTTAGCTGCATGGCAGATCGTTTGTCTTGCCAAGTAAAGACATACCCTAAATGTTTCATGCCTGGATACTGATTTATGACTTCTATGATTTGAAACAACTTCCCATATCATCTTAATTCTTTTTTTTTTTAAGGAGAAAATCCAAATGATTAAAAACACAGTAAACTGCTTTTCCTATCACCGTTTCCTTCATTCCATAATACTTTTAAACGTACTGATCAAGATAATGTCATGTAGTAAAGCAGAAAATTATTAACCATAATAATGACTCTAGAACTTTATCCATCTCTGTTCAAGTTTCCATAGAGCTTGACATGATACCTATAAACTCTGGTCATTAAATCATCCAACAATTAACCTAAGGCCATGAAGTAGTCAAAAAAGGATCATTCTTTTCACCTCCACTCTGCCATCATCCTGGATAATGTGTTAAGGGATGTTGTGACTAAGAATTATGAAAGAATAGAAGCTTAGTTGTTTATTAGTGATTCCAATAATAATAGACTTGTACAAAGGTTGGGTAAGGTGAGACACTAATATAGATGAAATTATGCAAATTACTGTGTTTTCCTTTTTTGCTTTATAGCCTGTAAACTTAAAGTCAATTTAGGTGACCAAATGGAGTAATCAGCTTATCTTAATTGATTACCAGTTTCTTTTCTTCCATTGTGTATAGTTTGAGGTCTGGTACTACAGAGCTGCTTTCATTTCCATTCCTTCCCCCTTTTTCCATTATTTCCTTTTGGAGATTGGAGGCCTTTTGTTCCTCCACATGAATTTTGTTATTCTTTTTTTCAAACTCTAAAAAGTAATCCTTTGATAGTTTGATTGGTATAGCATTAAATAAAATTAGCTAATATTGTCATTTTATTATGTTGCCTTGACCTACCCTTGAGCAGTTAATATTTAAAAGTAATTTTTCTTTGCATCTCTATTTGCTGGGTTGTGTTAGTAATATGTAAAAATATTGATGATTTATACAGGTTTATTTTATATCCTGCAACTTTGCTGAAGTTAATGTTTCAATTAATTTTTATTTGACTCTCTATGGTTTTCTAAGTCAATCTACAAAAAGTAATAATCTTGTTTCATTTTTGCCTATGCTTATTCTTTCAATTTCTTTTTCTTGTCATATTGCTGTAGTTTGCATTTCTAGTATCATATCAGACAGTAATGTCTGTTTTGTTACAGGTTCTGTTCTCTTTTTATCCTTAACACTTACAGTTAGTATTGTTTCATTTGTTTAAACTGCCTCACATCTTTCTGGGAAGAATTCAAGGGTATAAGTCTTAAGTGACTAAATTCAATATAACTAACAATCATTTCTATGGTGCTAAAAAGATAAAATGTTTCAAACATATTTTCTTTTAATGTTTAATATGTAATGAAAATGATAATTCAGGTTCTATAGCAAACTTTGTGTATAGTCACTAGAGAAAGGGTTCAAGAAGTTATTTCATGAGTATAAAGTTGGATTCTAGGAAACTGGTGATCTCATTTTTGTGGGTATTTTCTCCATTGATGCAGACTGTAAGAAATCTGTGCCTTTCAATCTTGTGTAATTCTCATCCATCCATATCAATTGTGATGAGACTCATCAACATGCTGGGAGGGACTTTGTTCTCTTGGCATTAGTGAAGTCTATTAACTATCCTTTGCTTTCAAATGATGTGATGGGCGATCATAATTTTCAAATGTATGTTTCTCTATTTCATACATCTTGTCCAACTAATTCCTCATTTTATAATATACTGCATCATTTTCACACACACTATACAACTCTTCATTGCCCTTTAGGTAATCTTCAGTTTTCATTGTTTGAAGTTCTTTGGATACTGTAATATTCCATGACTTTTGGCTACATAATTTCATTCGTGGAATACTTGTGTCAAAAAGATGGACTTTTGTTTCAGGGAGAAACTCCAGTCATTAAAAGAATTGTGCAATTTCCCCACAATTAGGTAGAAAAAAATTTTCCCTGGTCAGAGCCTAAAGGGACCTTAGAAAGCATTTAATCCAACTTCTTCATTTTCCAAATGAGGAAATTGAGGACTAGAGAAATTATATAAACTCCTAAAACCACACCATTAATAAAGCATTGTACCAAGCCTAGAATTCTGTCTTCTCAGTATCTTTCATGTGGTACTATACCATGGTGAAGTTAAAATAAAATCATTCTACAGACTAATCAAAGACAGGAACATGGCAAATAGGATTTGGTCTAGGTAGAAAGGCATAAATGTTTAGGCAGAAGACTTGATTAAATCATAAAATTTCACTTTAATAGTGATTCAATATGAATAGCTAATTTTTTTGTGTTTTTGATTCAAGAAGAAATAGAACTTTAGGAGTTAGGTCACTTCCAGATCATTCTTGTTTCTACTTTCTCAGCCCTTCTAGGGAAAATGTATAAAAGCTTTGGTGCAGGACATTCTCACTGCATCACTTTCCTTTTACTATCCTTGGAAAAGGAAGTCCAAAAGAGAATCTAGGTTGCTTAGATTATATTTTAAAAGTTTGCACTATAAGATTCCATTTATAATAGAAGGAAAGAAAACAATAAAAATGATGGATATGGCAGAAATATGTCCTAAGGCAAATAAAGTAGACTTTATGACAAAGATAACGTGAAAAATTGCATGTTATAAAAGAAATTTAAAGCAGTTAAAACAAATTTATATTTAAACATAACCTCAAGTTATCTTGTATTAAACTAGGCATACTAATCTAACTGAACATTCATGATTTTGTTTTAAGTCAGCTCCTTTTATTCCAGTACATATAAATTAGCTTTGAAGGTCCTCTGCAAGTGGGCTGAATGATGTCTGTCACTTTAAAACCTCCCATTTCCCTACTTGAATTTGCTCTAGGTAAGCTGGTCTACTCATTGTCCCCTTTGTCCATACCATTCTTTCCATCTTACCTTATCCATACTTTTGCTGTTAATCTCTGTTTATTGTTCCTACCCATCCTTCAAAACTCAGTTGAAGACCCATTTTTCTGAAATCAAACTACTCCAATCCTGCCCTGATTGTTCTTTTTTTTCATCAGTTTGAGCTATATTTTAGCTGCTGTGACCCATCTCTCAGGTCAGAGGTATCTAGGTAACACTGTGTATAGAGTTCCAGGACTACAGTGAAATCCAACCTTCAGATACTTATAAACTTTGGGACCCTGAACACGATGCTATTTTTGTCTGCCTCAGTTTCCTCAACTGTAAAATGGGATCAGAATAGTACCTACTTCCAAGAGTTATTGTGAGGATCAAATGAGATTTTTTAAAAGTACTTATTCCAGTGTCAGGCACATACATCAAAATTATTACTTAAAAAATGAAATCAAGTGGAACTTATGCTTTAATTATTGATATAAGTTGAAAAGAATATTTTCATATTCATAATTATTCTATCCCTTAATGAATGCTTGCTTCCATTTCCTCCTTCAAAATGCTAATGATATATGAATTTCTAACTGCAGAAGGGAGTCATGGTAATGGATTAACCCAGTATTATTATTGCTGCTATTAGTATTACTATTATCACTTATTTCTATGGAAACTATAAGTGGGACCACCTTTTGGAGCGAATCCTTTCCTAAGTAGAATAAATACTTATATTACAGTTACATGATAACCTCTTTGTTTATATGTGAAGTTAATATCTTTCTTAGAAGCATAGCTGCTTGTTGCCTCATAAATTGATGTGTAAAAGGTGCAAAAAGTTATGTTTCTTTTAATTTCTGCAAATAATTTTACACTATGTCATATCCTACTTCTAGTCAGAGTGTTCTATAGGTTCTATATGGGCATTTTTTTAAACAGAGCTTTTATCTGTATAAATAATTTGATTGCAAGTATATTATAAAATTCATAAGCCCATGTGAGTTATACTGATTTATCAATGACATCAAATTGTTTTGTATTTTATTCCCCCTCCTATTATATATCAAGATGGTTTTCGACATTAATTTTTGCAAAATTTTAAGTTCTAAATTGTTCTGGGAGAACTCTTCTTTTCCTTTCTTTTTCCCAAGACAGCAAGCAATCTGATATAGATTATATGTGCACAATCATGTTAAACATATTTCCATATTAGTCATATTTTGGGGGGAATTAAACAAAAGAAGAAAAGAGAAAAAAGTGAAAATAATATGCTTTATTCCACATTTACTCTTCATACTTCATTCTCTGGATGTGGATGGCATTTCTATAACAGATTGGAATTGTCATGAGTCACTGTTTTGCTGAGATGAACTAAGTCTATCAAAGTTGATAATCATACTATGTTACTGTGTACAATGTTTTCCTAGTTCTATTCACTTGATTCAGCATCAGTTTATGTAAATCTTTCAAGGTTTACCTGGTTATCATTTCTTATAGAAATAATATTCCTTTACATTCATATACTACATCTTATTTGGACATTTTCCAATTGATGGGAATCTCCTCAATTTCAATACACCATAAAAAAGCTAGTAGAAATATTTTTTGTACATGTGGATCCTTTTCCTTTTCTTTTGTAGTGCCTTAATTAAATTTTGAATTATTATTTTTAATATTACTTGTTATATTAGCAGTATAATAAAGCAGAGAATGGGATTTTAATATTATCTTTACATTTCATGGAGTCCTGTTTTTGAAAGTTCAAATATAATAGGTATTAAAATTAAAATAATCATTTCATCATATTAAATATAAACATACATCAAAATTATTCTTTGAAAAATGAAATCAAATGGAACTTATGCTTTAATTGTTGATATAAGATATTGATAAGAATATTTTTATATTGAAATTTTCCCCACCTCTCATTTTTTTGGCATTATTGTTTACAACAGTTTAAATATACATTGATAGAATAGTTCAAAAATAAAATCAAATTATGCAGACTCTAACCTAATGTTACATAACAGAAGCTACTGCCCTATATAATATATGATGAATTAGCACATATGCATCATAATGGCAATGATCAAATCTGTCCCTTTCTTTAGACAGGAGAATTTAAAATTTTAACTTTATTACAATTATAATCCTAGCATTAATGATTAGGATATATTCTCTTTTCTTGGTTAGAATATATTCTAAAACAAATTTGAAGAAACAGTGGCTTATTTTATGAATTATTAAGAACTTAGGTAAAGCACCCAGAATTTTTAAGCAACCATTGTGAGACATAGTAGAAATTCTAAAAAGCAAATGGAGAATATCTAATCAAAACATAGAGAATATACTACTAACGTTGTGCTTGTTTGGTCATTTCTGAATGAAAATCCATTTGGAATTTTCTTGGCAAAAATTTGCCATTTCCTTTTCCAGTTTATTTTGCAGATGAGGAAACTGAGGCAAATAAGATTAAATGATTTGTCCAGGGTCATGTAGGTAATTAATGGTATGCTAGTAATATTAATATCTAAAAATCAAATAATCTATATTTTAAGATGTATAACATATATTGGATTACTTGCCATCTAGGGGAGGAGGGTGTGGGGAAGGAGGGGAAAATTTGAAGCACAAGGTTTTGCAAGGAACAATGCTGAAAAATTATCCATGCATATGTTTTGAAAATAAAACAAATAATAAAAATTAAAAAAAACAAACAAACTAGAGAGATGAAAGTATACACGAGGAACAAATGCAAAAGAAAAATAAAGTAAAAATTCTTTTTCCAGTAAAAAAAAAATGAAGAAAAATCAAATGATCGAGCTGTAATATAGCACAAGATACCCCATTTCCTTTCTCTGTGTTTTTGAATAAGCTATTCTCTGTTTGGTGTTCTCTATCTCCTTTTTGATGCCTCTTGGATCTTTAATATCCTTCAGTCCTGAATCTGAGAGCCACTTTCTTCAAGAGACCCTGATAATTAGTTATTAGCACCACCCCAAATCACTGTGTATTTATTTTGTGTATAATCTATATGTATTCTGTGAATATATTGCTTTTGCTTAGTAAACTGTGAGCTCTTTGAGGACAGGGACTGACTCAGTGTAACTGCAGGACCTAGCACAATACCTAACACATAGCAGGCTCTTGTTGCATGTTTGTTCATTAGGCATTACAAAAATAAAGGTACATTCCTGCCGTTGTGGAGCTTGATGTTGTTGCACGTACACAAACAACTCTACTGCAGGGAAGGCTAGCTCAAGAAACATTTGGCTAGGAGGATGAGGGAGGAGGTTGCCCCTAAGCGGAACCTTGACTCAAAAACGGGCTTTGACAGACTTGAGATGAAGAAGGCGTGCCTTAAGAGGACCGAGGGACAGATTGTACATAGGAACAGAGGCAGGAGACAGCAGATGGAGTTTGGAAAATAGTTCCTAGTCCTGATGGGCTGAATATAATTGTATAAAACCAGTCTGTTATGCAAACAAAATGCAATAATAGCGATGCACAATTTCAAATGAAGTATGGAATGAAACAGTGTCACCAAAAAAACCACATAAAAAGCAGCAAAATTTATAAAGCAGTGTGGCAAAATAAATAGAAAGCTGGCGTTGGAACCTGGGTTGCCAGTCCTTCATCTGAGATATATAGACTGTGTGACCCTGGAGAAATGACCCAGCTTCTCAAAGATTTAGATAAGCAAATTTTTTAACTGCAGAGAAAATGCAAGTCTGCATTGGTAAAGAGAATTTCCTCACCTTAAAGCAAACTATGCCAAATGAACTCATAGAATTCTAATCCCTATCCTAAAAGTGATTATTTGGATCAATAGAAAAGTATTCACTGACTTATGATGTATTATTGATTGTTGTCTTGTTAAATAGCCACAAAAATTCATACACTTTTCTAAGTATATAAATCAAATTAACTGAATGATCAGTTCATTAAACAATTATTAATTATGGCCGCCTTTTCTGACTGGATATAGGTTTTAAAATAATAATAATATTTAATTTAATATGTAATCACACTGTTCTCATTCTCAAATGAGATACTTGTATAGTGTTTAACATAGTGCTGGCACACAATTGGTACTTAACAGATTAAAATTTATTAATTCATATTTTTAAAAAATCAATATTTTCATGAGAGCAAAAAAGATTTTGTAACATTAATAAACTATTTTAAAATTGTTTGTATTAACCTTATTTCCTTTTAATGTCTATTTTAGTATATGTTGCATAATATAAAACAGTAAGAAGTATATACATGGAACTTATAAATACCTTTTTTTACTGATAGGGATGTACTGCCAAAAAGAATTTAGAGAATACTGATCTAGGACAGTGAGGATTTAAGTGACTTCCCCTTGGTCACATAGCTCCTGAATTAGGGAACATCAGCTGCCTCTCAGCAGCAGATGAGATTTGCCCCCTTGGCAGATGAAATCCACTACTTTTAATATTTCCTATCCCCTGCTTGTAGCAACAGATTTAAAAAATTTCCAAATATTATTTCTGAGGTTTCAAAGATAGTGATTTCCAATCTAGTGAACTCAAACCTTTATCATCCTTAGTTTTCTCACTTGTAAAATGGGGATGATAGTACCTATCTCCCTATCATGAGAAATTCCATAAACAAAGATCTCCTTAATAAGTTTTTAGGGCCTATGATGAGGGAATTCTCCAATGCTTGGGGCCTTCCCAGGTTCAGGACTCAGGAAAGGGGTTCAATTTGCCTGGGTCTAAGGGAAGTACTTTCTTCAATAATAATAACTTTTTGTCAATGACCAGCAGGAGGAATACAGAGAGGCTTGGAGAGACTTATATGAACTGATGCTAAGTGAAATGAACAGGACCAGGAGATCATTATATATTTCAACAACAATACTCTATGATGATCAATTCTGATGGAGGTTCTCTTCAACAATTAGATGAACCAAATCAGTTCCATTTGTTCAATGATGAATAGAATCAGCTACACCCAATGAAAGAGCTCTGGGAAATGAATGTGAACCATTACATAGCATTTCCAATCCTTCTGTTTTTGTCCACCTTCATTTTTTATTTCCTTCACAAGTTAATTGTATACTATTTCAAAGTCTGATTCTTCTTGTGCAGCAAAATAATGTATAGATATATGTATACATATATCTTATTTAACATATACTTTAACACATTTAACATGTATTGGTCAACCTGCCATTTGGGGGAGGGAGTGGGGGGAAGGAGGGGAAAAATTGGAACAAAAGGTTCGGCAATTGTCAATGCTGAAAAATTACCCATGCATATATCTTGTAAATAAAAAGCTATTAAAAAAAAAAAAAGTCAGGAGCACCCAAGTTGAAATCCAGCCTCAGACACTTGATAGATGTGTGACCCTGTGGCCAAGTCAACTTAATCCCAATTGGCTCCCATACACACATACACATGCACATATACATACATACAATTACTTAAAAAAAAAAAAAAAAACTTAAAAAATAAAAAGATAATTCTTCAGGTATTTATTAGTACCCAAACAGCAGACTGTTTCTGAGATAATTGTGAGCTTTTCAAATTATTTGGAAGCTAGGTGGAGCAGTGAACAGAATGCTGGACCTGGAGTCAGGAAGACCTGAAGTTTAAATGTGAACTCGGGTACTAGTTATGTGACCCTGGGCAAGTCACTTAATCCTCATCTTTCTTAGTTTCCTCATCTGTAAATGACCTGGAGGAATGGCAAACTGCCCTAGTATCTTTGACAACAAAATCCCAAATGGAACCTTGAAGTGTTAAGACATGTATGAACAATAACAATTCAAGTTATCAATTATCTGTCATTTTTAGATTAATTAGGAGAACCTGCTTTACCTATGTCTAAAGTCACTGAAGATCTTGATTATGTGTCAAAGCTGAGTTGCCTCAAAGACCAATAATGAATAATGCAAATGGCTGTGTACAAGCCTAGCCTACTAAATATTTTTAAATCTTTAAGGACATCTCAAGGGCAGGGGTCTTACTGATTGGATTGTTTCAGAAGCAGACCTCTTTTGCTATACCATAAGCAGGAACCATCTAGCTTCAAATTGCTTTGCTGCTGAAGGTTCATTGTTTGATCTTCACAAAGTTAATGATGCTTGTATTGAGGTGGAGAAAGTCAGCAAAGGGATAGAAACACTAGAAACCAGAAGTGTGATCCTCAATCTGGAAGTATCCATTGTAGAGTTTGTGTCAATTTTTGTGATCCTGTTACTCGCTATTTCATTCAAGGTTCAGCTGGCTGTAACTTTCTGCTGACTGTAACTTGCAGTAATGTATATTATCCAGTACTGTGTACTTTGGGTTTTGTTTTTATCCTTTAGGGATTAGGAAGCAAATATTTACAGAGGCAACTAAAAGACACAGTGAAGAGAGCCCTGACCCTGGAGTCAGGAAGACCTGAATTCAAATCTTGCCTCAGTTACATTTAATAGTGGTGTGACCCTAGGAAAGTCCCTTAACCCCAACTGCTTTACTCAAAACTAAACAAAACAAAAACATTTTCAAACAAATAAATGAAGTAATGCTTACTATATAACTATTCATTTGAAGAGCATTTGCTTTTAAGTATTGAGAAGCAAACAGGAGAACTTCCTTATTCCTCTGAACCTTGGAATTACACTCACAAATTTAGCATAGTTTTATAGCAATTTACCTGCTTCCATGGTTAAAGATGGTCCAGATTCATGAGAATTCTCTTCTTGGTTTTAAACTGATATTTCAATTGTCTTAGTATTTTTTAAGGAGCTTGTCATTTATTTTCCATAAAGATAATTTCTATGCAGATGATTCACAGATCTATGTAAACAAAACAAAACAAAACAAACAAAAAAAAAAAAACAGTGCTGAAATGAGTGTTTGAGTTGTATCTCAAAAGAGAAGATATTCTATTAAGCAGAGGTGAAAAGAAGAGTATATTTCAAGCACACTGGATGGCCATTAGAAAGGCACAAATATGGGACATGGAGCATCTGTGCATGAAAAACAGAAAACAGACCAGGAGAAGTAATATCTAATAAGTGTGGAAAGATAGGTTGTGAAGAGCTTAAAAATTTAAACTGAGGATTTTATATTTGATCCTAGAGGTAGTGGGAAACCATTTAAGTTTATTAAGTTGAGATGCATGGTGAGATCCATTTTGGCAGCATTGTATAAGATGGACAAAAGAAGGGAGAGGCTTGAGGCAGGGAGTTTAATGAGGAGGCTTTTACAATCATCTAAATGAAAGGGGATAAGGACTGGTAGATGTGGGAGTAGAGAAAATCAGTTAAATTGTGAAAGAAGAAATAGCAATATTTGGCAACTGATTGGGTATATGGTATGAGGAAGAATGAAAATTCAAAACTAATGCCAAAGTTATAAACCTAGAAAACTAGAAGGATTGTGTGACTTTCACACAAAGAAACAAGGACATTTAGAAGATAGATAGGTTTTGGGAAAAAGTGGGGAAGAAAATGAATTCTGTTTTGGGTATGTTGAGTTTGAGATATATCTAGTATAAACAATTTATAAATGTCTCATAAGCAATAGATAACTGGTGATGTGGGACCAAAACTTGGGAGAGAGAATAAGATGGAATATATAGGTCTGTGAATCATCCACATAGAAATGATAGTTAAACCTATGGGAACTCATGAAGTTACTAAAAAAAAGAATATAGGGAAAGCTAGGTAGTGCTGGGTGGAGCACCAGCCCTGAAATCAGAAGGAACTGAGTTCAAATTTATCTCAGACACTTACTAGTTGAGTGACTCTGGAAAAATCATTTACTTCTGATTCCATGAAAAAATATATACATAGGCAAGATTAGGGGATCCAGAATAGAGTCTTAAGCAACATCCACTGTTAAAGAGGATGATACGAATAATGCACTAGTAAGGGAGACTTAGAAGTAAATTTAATATTGTACTAGAAATGCTAGCAATAGCAATTAAAAAAAAAAAAAAGAAAATGGAAGGAATCAGAATGGGTAATGTGGTAGTAAAAGTATCTCTTTTTTGCTGATAATACGATGGTACACTTGAAAAATTCTAGTGTTTCTACTAACAAGCTTGTTGAAAAATAATTTTAATAAGGTAGCTGGATGTAAAAATAAACCCACATAAATCATCAACATTTCTATATATCACCAACAAGAAGAGATAGTTTCATTTAAAATAAGTATAGACAATATAAAATATTTGGGAATATATCTGTCAAGTTCTGAAGGTCTAGGTAAGTAGACCTCCAAGTATTTTATATTGTCTATACTTGTTATATTGTCAAGACAAACCCAGAAATTATGTGAACACACACATATATGTAAAATATTTTTTAAAATAAATAAGTTATATTTAAATAATTGGAGAAATATTAATTGTTCATGGATAGGCCAAGCCAATATAATAAAAATGAAAATTCTATCTAAATTAATCTGTTTAATCAGTCCCTTTCCAGTTAAATTGCCAAAAGTTATTTTATTGAGCTAGGAAAAAAAAATATTTAGAATAAATGAATCAAGACTCTCAAAGGAACTGAGGGAAAAAACAAAGGAAGACAATCTAGCAGTACCAGATTTCAAACTATATCATAAAATAGTAATTAGAAAAACTGTCATAAGAAATAGACTGGGAATAAATGACAGATTAGATATACAATAGTAAATTATTATAGTCACCTTGTATCTGATAAATGTAAAGATTTAAACTTTGGGGATAAGAATTCACTGCGTGTGTGGTAAAAATTGTTGGGAAAACTGGAAAGTATTCTGACAGAAGGTAGATATAGACTAATATCTTGCAACATTTACCAAAATAAGGTCAAAATACATGCATGAACTAAACATAAAGGGAGATATAATAAATAAATTAGGAGAATATAAAATATCTCAGTTTTATGAATAGTAGAAAATTTGATGAATAAACAAGAGATAGAGAGCATTGTGAGATGTAAAATACACAATTTTGATTACATTAAATTAAAAATGTTTTGTAGAAATAAAGCCAATTTGTTCTAATTTATTTCACTTACTATCCTGGAAGGCACCTACATTTAAACTTTTTTTTTTTTAAGTTAATGGGGACAATTTTGAGATACAATATGAGTACTTTAGGATTTGATCTTGGTGTTTGTATTAAATTCTGAGGACTTGATTGAAATCTTTCATTGTATTGTTATTTCCTTTTAGGTGTATTGTGCTAAGTGAAACTTATTAAATTTTCCTTTCAAAAAAAAAAATCCAAACAAATAAAGCCAAGATAGTCAAGATTAGAAGAAAAGCTTAAAATTGGGAGGGAGAGAAAGGGAATGGATGGGGATATTATAGACAAATTTCTCAGATAAAGGCTTTATATCTTAAATATATAGAGAACATTGTCAAATTTTTATAAATATGAGTCATTCCCCAATTGATAAATGTCAAAGGATATGAACAGGTGGTTTTCAGATGAAGAATCAAAATTATCTAAAATCATATAGAAAAATTCCCTAAATCATTATTGGTTAGAGAAATGCAAATTAAAACATCATTGAGATATCATCTCAATCTATTAGACTGGTTAAATGATATATGTTACTTAAATGTATAAGAATCTATAATAATATAATGTTATAATTATAATATAAATATAATATAATAATTATACTAATATAATAATATTATAATTATAATAATATATAAAATAATAATAATATTATAATAAATCTATAAGAAGGACTTCCAGTGCCAAGATGGTAGAGTGAGGAAGGAACCTCTAAAACTCTCCAAAATTCTTCTCCAAACAACTAGAAAACCATCTCAGATGTGATCAAGAAGCAGGAAAATAGCTTTGCCAGCCTAGAAGGAAAGATATTTCTCACTGGGGTGGGAGAGGAATGAGATCTAGCCTTACAGCTGGCCTGCAGCATAGTTCCAAGCCTGGGGCAATCCATCAGCAAGGCCCTGCCCTCCTACAAACCAACAGTCCTAAGCAGGTAAGCAATCTGTGCAAGGCAGCAAAGGTCTCCTCATTGAGTCCCCCAGCACTAGCCACCAGCAAGGCCTTGACCCAATGGTAGGAATGGTGAAGCCCCACTCCAGGGCTGCCCAACAGCAAGATGCAACCCCTGGATCCTATCAGGAGAGAGACCTTGTTTCCATAGAAACCTAGCAGCAGGGGCTCATCCCTGGGTAGGCCAGCAACAAGATTCTTCTCCAGGGTCACTCACCAGTTGTTATGAGAGCAGTCCCAAAGAAAGGCCCCAGTATAAGCTCAGTGAAAGCCAGTAGTAAAACCCTGAGCCCCGACACAAAAAGCTTGGGAAAATGAAGGACCAGAACCCAAGTCTCACATAAAAGTAGCAAGTCACAAAAAAAACAATAAATGAGCAAAAACCCCAAAAAAACCCCAAAAAAACCAACAATCCCCCTCCCCCCAAACAAACAAACAAACAAGGAAAGAGCCTGACTATAGAAAGTTACATAGTGACAGGGAAATCAAGACATAAATTTAGAAGAGGACAATAGAGTCAAAATGGCTACATGTGAAGCCTCAAAGAAAAATGTAATTTGGTCTTAGATCCAAAAAAGAATTCCTAGAAGAATTTTAAAAGGATTTTAAAAAGCAAATTAGAGAAGTAGAAGAAAAATTGAGAAAAGAAATGAAAGTAATATAAGAGAATCAATGAAAAAAGAATAGCATGAGAAAAATATACAAAAAATTACCAAGAAAAATACTCCCTAAAAATAGAATTGACCAAATGGGAAAGGAAGTATAAAAGCCTACTGAAGAAACTAATTTCTTAAAAATTAGAATTGAGCAAGTGGAAGCTAATCTTTTTATAAGACATCAAGTTACAATAAAGCAAAATCAAAAAAGTAAAAACAAAAATAAGAAGAAAATACAAAATTTCTCATTGGAAAAACAGTTGCTCCTTTCTAAAGGAGAGATGATGCAAGTATTGTGGGACTGCAAGAAAGAAAAAACAAAGGAAAAAAGGAAAGAAGGAAAGAAAGAAAGAAAAAAGAAAGAAAGAAAGAAAGAGAAAGAAAGAAAAAAGAAGGAAAGAAGGAAAAAAAGAAAGAACTGACACATTGCTGCCTGGAATCTAAATTTACTTGCTATGGAAAAATATTTCTGAAGATACAATCTACAGGATCTAGCTCCTGTTACCCCAGACCCTTTCCTTGCCGTTTGTTTTAATTTTTGGTCCCCTGAGAAAACCTGTTTTTTCACCTTCTTTAAACTCCTCTATATTTCAGGGTGACCCAGCTTCCCTGAAGGCAACACTATCTATTTACCCTTAATAACCCAGCTGCTGTTTATAGATGTCTATATAAAATCTCACGACCTTCAGGGCTTTCCAAGGTATGAATACTACTGGAACAACCTGCTTTATCCCATTCAATGTGAGTCACAAGCTCACCTTGAAGGGAACTTTCCTTCTGTTTGCTCTCAGGTTTCTCCTTCTCCAGAAAACTTGCATTGCTTTCTTGAAAGTAATATTTGAAAGTTTCTATTGACTATAGTCCTACTTCCTCTCTGATGAGCACATAAAATCATTTTGGAGTGGTTTCAGGTGCCATTTCCTCAATTCCACCAGAGAGACTAAATTTTCTATTCAGGGTAACACTTCCAACTGGCTCCAGGACACCAAATATTATACACTCTGGTCACACTCACCAATTTGAGCAATTCTGGGCAAAAAAATTAGGAAATCCTATTCCCCTGTACTTAATTTCTTTAGGAGCTTGGAAGGGAACAGGATCTCCCCATTCTTCTCTGACTGGGATCCATGGCCTTTCATATTTGTCATAGTCCATTATGCCATTAATTCTATGCCTTTTGGGCCTGAGTTCACTCTTACTCCCATTAACTCTTCCAAGTTAATGGGGCAATAAGAGACCTATGGCATCCATGTCACAAATATTTGTAATTTATTTTTAGTCCTTTTGGCTACTACCCTCTTACCATTGGGGTTATCTCTTTTTAACCCAAATGCAAAATTTATGTGGATATCTTAAGCATAAATCTTATGTCATTGTTCATCCCACTGTAGCCAAAGATGCCAAACAGAAATTTCCCCTCCCTTCCTAGGTGCTGCCATTGCAGAACTAGCCTGGTTTTTAGTGTTATTTTTCCAACTATTTCACATTTTAACCAGCTTATTTGTTTAGTCTTTAAAACAGATGGCTCGTGGTATGTAATGATTGTCTGCCAGAAATGTAATTCCTAAATCTCTTTTTATCCTAAATGTTGTTTTGTTAATTGAACATGTGGGATTGACCTGTAGTGAGTGCTATGGTAATAACCTCCTGTTTCGTCTCCCTGCCTCAAGCCTTTCCTCACTCCAATCCATGCACTACCTAGATACCAAAGTAATTTTCCTAAAGTACAGATCTAATCATGTCACTCCCCCACTCAATAAACTTTCAATGACTCTCTGTTGCCTTAAAAATCACCTATAAACTACTCTAAGATATAAAACTTTTCTGAACCTGACTCCTTACTTTTCCAGTTTTCTTTCATATTACTATCCTACATTTTCTCTACATTCTAACAAGATTGGTCTATTCGATTCTCTGCATACTCAGCACTTCATTTCTGATCTTTGTGCTTTCTATTAGCTGTTTCCTATGTCTAGAACATATTCCCTCCCCACTGTGACCTTGTGGAAGCCCTGGTAAGTTCCTATCTCCTATGTGAACATTTTTTTGATTCCCCCATTTTCCCAGTCTCCCTCTCTCATCCCCTCACCTCCTCATATAATCACCTTATATTCATTCCACTGTGTTACCAGCATATATGATGCACATATTTCTATGAATAGACATGTTGTCTACCCCATTAAAATATAATTTCCTTAAAGGCAGAGACAACTTCATTTTTGCTCTTGATATATGTCTTCTTCCAGATGGATTCATTTTATTACTCCTTCAAAGACATCATATTGAAGGTTTCTTTTCTGATAATATCAATGTTTTTCTCAAAGAACTTACTTGCTATCTGGAATTCAGAGCAATTCTGGGGCTGTTGCCAATTGCCTTTTTGCCTGGTCTGGAGCATGGTCCTCCCGTATCTGGACTATTGTGTCATGAACTTCGGTCTCCATCTCTATCCACACTTACCATGCCGATGTTCCATTGTGTATCTAACCATATTTCTGATTCCAGGAACATAGGTTGAAGCCCTCTCCCAAACTATCTTTCGTTACTTTGCCATTGATCTACATGCTTTTGTCTCTTGGTCCCATGAACAATCTGGACATGCCATGAATGATTTTTTTCCCTTGCCTGAGTTTAGCAACATGTCCTTCCATGGATCTGCTTATTATGGCTCTTGTCAATTTGGAATATTCCCCTATCCTATTGAAAAATTATTTTAACTATCTTCCATGTGACAATTGTCAACTTTTTCCCCTTCCTATAATGGCTTCTGTTTTTCTGATTCCTGTGGATTCCTTTTCTGACTTTGGTTTTTGTCATTCTGTGAATAGGCCATGATAAACTCCTTAGAACCCTATTCAATTCTTCATTAGGAACTTCTCTGATTTTTCTCTTTGGATTGATTCATATTTCATCTCCTTGTGGCTCATTGACTACAGAGATAAACATGGCACTTTCTGGATATTCTACTGCCCCAAATACCCACAGACTATAGCCCGATTAAGAAATGAACACCTTCCTAATAGAGACACAAATTGAGTAGCTCCCCTCAGTATCATTGTGTGTGTGTGGTGGGGGTGTCTCTCTGTCTCCTCAAGGTTATCTTTCTTTTAGAAATACAGGCCACTTGATGGTTTGCACTACCCACAAATGCCAGGTTTACATAGGTATTGGGATAGAGGGGTGAAGGGCAAATAACATAATGTTACTCTCATTGCCTTATGCAAACAGGGACACTGAGGGTATCCAGTCTTGGTCATTTTCTCAAATTATTTTCATGAACATGCTGCAGAATATAACAGAGAGACTCGGAAACAAATAGGATAGATTCTTGAGGTGCATCCATATATCATCTATAACTCTGAAACAAATTGCTCAAAAAGAACATTTAATTTAAACTTGCATAACCCAATATTTCAAATCACTTGGTTTCTTTGAGCTGATTAGGGAATAAGATAATGACATTTTAGACTTTCTTGACACTACATATTCACTCATACAGGGGATGTGTTCCATCAATGAGCCCAAAAGATAATTCATTTTTGCATAGCATAATTAGGGCATTTAGCATCCGGTAACTTTTACTAGAAAATCTGGAAATTTTTCATCTAAAACTAATATCCCAGTCACACTATTAGTTGAGGATTAGAAGGAACTCCACTTTGACTGTCTAGGCATTTAGTGTTACATAGAGGTCTTTATTACAAGTACTCATCCATTCAAGGAAAAGAAAAAAGTTTCATCTTTCCTCTTTCATTTTATTTTTTTAAAAAAAGAACAAGAAAAAAGAAAAACAGAAAAGGAATACAAAACAAAAGAACATTTTCATGTGCCCAGCAGAATATCAGGGAGGATTCAAAATATATAACAACAAATTACCAGTTCAAGAAAATATATATAAAAGTAGAAAAAATTATATGCATGAGTATTCATCTTTCCTTTCTTGTAAATTTTTCTTTTGTTCTCTGCTGTGCATCTTTTTAACGTTATTCTTTTTTCCCATCCACCCCACCACTCCCAAACAAGTTAAGAAAGGATATATTTATGTATACATATGTACATATACATACATACACTTACATACATGCCAACCCCTCACCTACACACACATGCACACTTTTTTTCCCCCTATACTTGCTTTCTCTTTAATTAAATTCTGCTCCATAACTTGACTTGCTATTACTTAACCTTCCCTACTCATGGATGCCTTCCTTGTCTTCTTCCCTCACTCTTTGCTTCCCCATCCACCTATCCCTTCTCTCTATTTCTTTATACATTTTGAAGGATGCTATATCCTTCATGGTATATATGTATATTCCTGATATACATACATATATATGTATATATTTACATATATATATATATTCCTGATGTGAATAGGTTTTCAGTTATGAGCCCTCCTCTCTCCTCTATTGCCTCTGTGTCTATTCTTCCTCTGTTCCTCATTTGTATAACATGATTGCTATTTTTAAACTTAATTCTGCCTCAATCTCTCTTTTGACAATCAAGATTGACAATCAACAATCAAGATTGTTGATCTTAAACATATGGTATACATTTCCCATGTAAAAAAAAATCAATTTGTTTATATTGAGTTCCTTGAAACTGATGTATTAATTCTAGTATATCAAATTGTCTATTAAATTTTTGTTTGGTTGATAGAAAATCCTGAAAATCTGCAAGTTCATTGAATGTCCATTTTTTTCTCTTTCAATATTATAAATAATTTTTACTGGATATATTTTTGGCTGCAGGCTTAGTTCTTTTGATTTTCAGTAGATATAATTCCAGGACCTGTGGTCTTTTATTTTGGCTGCTGCTAAATCCTGTATAATTCTAACTGTAGCTCCAGTATGTTTGAATTGTTTTTTTCCCCTTGTTTCTTGCAAAATTTTCTCTTTGATCTGGGGGTTTCAAACTTTGGCAATAAAATTCATATGTGTTTTCCATAAAGAATCTTGAGGTTGTGACTGGTGAATTTTTTCTATTTTTTCCCCCTCTTGCTTTATCATTCTGGGATAATTTTCTTGGATTATTTCTTGTATTATTGTGTCAAAGTCCTTTTTTTGGTCACAACTTTTAGGCACTCCAATTATTCTTATATTTTCTCTTTTTGACCTGTTCTCCAGATCCATTGTTTTTTTTTTTTTTTGTTTTGTTTTTTTTAAACACGATGTTTCACATTCTGTTCTAATTTTTCATTCTTTAGAATCTGTTTAGTTATTTCTTGGTCTATATCTTCACTGGCTTCCCCTTATTCAATTTTAATTTTTAAAGAATTATTTTCTTCTTTGAGACTCTGTATCTCTTTTTCCAGTTGTTTAATCTTTTTTCTCCCCATAATCTTGTTTTCCTTGGATGGCCTTTATTTATTTATTTTAAAAGTTTTCTTCAATGTCTCTCATTTGATTTTTAAATTCTTTTTTTTGAGTTCTATAAATTCTCTCAAGGCAGGGAGCAATTTAACATTACTCTTTGGGGCAGAAGCTTATTTTCCTTCAGTGTTCTCCTCTGAAGATGAACTGTTCTCATAGCAAGTTTCTATTGTGGGGTTCTTTCTTCTTTGCTGGTTCATTTTTTTAAAATGAGATATAAAAATAAGATATATAAAAATAAGATAATTATGGGATGGGGGATGGTGTCTCTAGCTTTATGGCAGCTCTCCCCTTGGACTTGGAATCCCAAACCAAGAGCTACTCTCTCCTGCAAGTGCCCACAGCCAGCAGCATCCCTGCCCTTTCTGCCTCTGCACTCACCGATGAGCTGGTTCTTTCTCACCCACGGCCACATCTCTCCAACACATCTGGGTTTAATGTTCCTAATCAGCTGAGGTTTCCTCAGTCTTCCCGAACTCAGATCCCATTCTTCATACTGCCCAAAACGTGAAAGTTTCTGTGGTTCCTGTTGAGGCTTCAGCCCCACCCAGCTTTCCCCAGGGGTTCCCACCTGGCATTTCTCTGAGTTGGACCTGAGATATTGGCACTTTATTTGGGTTAATCCCTGGCCTGGGGCCTTTCTTCTAGGTCTGTATCTGCCCCAAATCGTTCTTTTTTCACCGGTCTGTGTTTGCCCTGAGGCACATTTATTCTATTGGTAGAGGAAATCTGCAGAGCTTGAAATTTTTTGACCAATTAAGCCATCTTCCCAGAATCTTCCCTATCTTGCCTCTTTTAGAATTATAAGTTATAGGAAACTATATCAAGAACGCTATAGATCAATGTCTTTAATAAAGACCAATCCAAAGATATTAGATAAAATATTAATAAGGAGACTACAACATACTAAAAAGATTATATGCTAAAAATATGTTGAATTTAATCAGGAATTCAGTTTGGGTTCATTATTAGAAAAACTATTAATAAAATAGCCCTTATTAATAGCAAAAACAAAGACAATCACATATTAATAAATAAAGGAGAAAAAAAAGCTTTTGATAAAATATAGCATCACTTTGTTTTGAAAAGCATAGAAATAAAAAGACCTTTGGTTAATATGGCAAATATCTGTCAAAACTAAGAAAATAATTCATAATGGAGAAACTGTAGAAAGCTTTCCAATATAAGTAGGGGTAAAGTATGGATTCCACTGTTACCTCTATTATTTGACATAGTGTTAGGAATGATAGTTCTATATCAAATGTATATAAATAGCAAAAAGAAAATTAATGGAATATCTAAAGACAAAGAGGATGAAAAACTATTCCTTTTTACAAATGGCATAATGGTTTCTTTGGAGAACACTAAAAATTTAATTAAAAACTAATTGAAACAATAACTTTAGCAAAGTTGCAGGATCTAAAATAAACAAATACATTTCAGCTTTTCTGTATATTAGCATAGAATTTAGTAGGAAGAGACTCGTATTTACTATAGAATGTATTCCAAATCTGTTAGTCAGTATTGAAGCACATTTGATAATTACATAAATATTACTAAAAATACTCTTTTACAGAAATAAATACAGGCCTAGGTAGAGAAATGTCGATTGTTAATATCTATGCCATGTGACTGTAATAAAATGGCAACATTATCTATATAAAATTTTTTTTCAGTGCCATGCCAATCAAACTTCCAAGGATTATTTTAGGTAGCCACAAAAATAATAGCAAAATTCTTCTGGAGAAGCAAAAGGTTAAGAATCTCAAGGAAAATCAGATTTTAAAGTGAGAAGGAAATGGCTCTAATAGTTTCAAATTTCAAATTATACTACAAAATAGTGGTTATCAAAATTATTTGGACAAATTAAAAAGTAAAACTATGGAATAATCAATCAAATTAACATGTTGCATACTGCTAGATAAACTACAAACTACTAATTTTTTTTTGACTAACATCTCATTTCATATTTTTCAATAAGCTACACACACACACACACACACACACGCACATACACACACACACATTTTGCATGATTATACATATGTAGCCTAAATAAAATTATTTTCCATCTCAGGAAGAAGGGAAGTGAAAGAGGGAAGGAGAACATTTTTAACACAAAATTTTTTTTAAAATGAATGTTAAAAATTGTCTTTATATGTATATAAGAAAAAATAGAACATTATTTTTAAAAATAAAGTCCTGATATCCAAGATATATAAGAAATTGACTCAAATATATGAGCAAGAACTATGTTCTATATACAAATGGTCAAATGGATGTGAACAGATAGTTTTCCAAAAGGAAAGGAAGAAAGAAAGAAGGAAAAACTAGTTATCAACAACTGTGAAAAAAAAGTGCTCTAAATCATTAATAAGAGGAATATAATTTAAAACAGTTCTAAATTTTACCTCACATTTATCAGATAGAGAAATATGACAAAACCAGAAAATGGCTTGAAATGATACCATTACTAAACTTATACACCAAAGAGATCAAAGACAAAGGGAAATTATTTCAATGTACACAAATATTTACAACACACTTCTTGTTTTTTTTTTTCTTCTGGTTATACATGTATATTAACTTTTAAAATACAAATTTCTTTATGAATCATGTCAGGAGAAAAAAATCAGAACCAAAGGGAAAAACCATAGGAGGAAAAAAGGGGAAAAAAGTGAACATAACATGTATTGATTTACATTCAATTTCCATAGTTCTTTTTCTGGATGCAGTTGGCATTTTCTCTCCAAAGTTTATTGGGATTGCCTTGGATCACTGAACCACTGAGAAGAATCATTTTTCATAGTTGACTGTCACTGTGTACAGTGTATTCCTGGTTCTGCATGTTTTGCTCAGCATCAATTCATATAAATCTTTACAGGCCTTTCTAAAATCAACTTGTTCATTATTTTTTATAGAACAGTAATAATCCATTACTTTCATGTATCACAACTTGTTCAGCCATTCCCCAGTTGATGGGCATCTGCTCATTTTCCAATTCTTTACTACCCTAAAAACTGCTGCTCCAAATATTTTTGCAAATGAGATCTTTTTCCCTTGGGATACAGATCCAGCAATGGCATTGGTGGTTCAAAATGTATGCAGAGTTTTGTAGTCTTTAGTGAATAATTCCAAATTGCTCTCCAGAATGGATGTACCATTTCACAACTCCATCAGCAATATATTAGTGTCCTAGTTTTCCCAAATCCCCTCCAAAATCCATCATTATCTTTTCCTGTCATCTTACAGGAATCTTACAGAGGTGTGAGGTGGTACTTCAGAGTTGTTTTAATTTGCATTTGTCTAATCAAAAATGATTTAAAGAATATTTTCTTATGATTATAGATGACTTTAATTTCTTTATCTGAAAATTGTTCATATCTTTTGACCATTTATCAATTGGATAATGACTTGTAATCTTATAAATTTGACACAATTATTTATATATTTTAGAAATGAGACCTTTATCAGAAACACTGGTTGTACATTTTTTTCTCAGCTTTGTACTTCCCTTTGAATCTTGTTTGTCTTGCTTTTGTTTGTGCAAAATCTTTTTAATTTAATGTAATCAAAGTTGCCTATTTTGGATTTCATTATATTCTCTAGTTCTTCTTTGGTTACAAATTCCTCTCTTCTCCAAAGATCTCATAAGGAAATTATCCTTTGCTTTTCTAATTTGGTTATGTTACCACCTTTTATGCCCAAATCATGTACCCATTTTGACCTTATTTTGGTATGGGGTATGAGATGTAGATATCTGCTTAGTCTCTGGCATATTATTTTCCTGTTTTTCCAACAATTTTTATGAAATAGTGGCATGTTTGGTGTTTTAGGAAATAACTGGCAATTAAGAGAGTACCTATCAATTGAAGAATAGCTGCATAAATTGTGTTATGGCACTATAAAAATAATGAAAGAAAAGATTATGAGAAACATATGGATGTGAATGGATGTAATATGAAAGTCTCTGAATCAATGAAACAAATTTTGAAAGCTTTAAAAATTCTAATTAATTAAATGATCCAATAAAGTCTATGTATTGATGAAACATGTTCCTCACCTCTTGACAGATGATGAAAATAAGATTCAGGGCTAGATTTAAATTCTTGGATGTGACATGCTTATATTTATTTTTCTTTATTATGTTTATTTGTCAAAAGGGGGCTTTTTTCTCTTTTTAAAATTTTTTGTTTATATTTATTTTTTATATTATTAAAGCTTTTTATTTACAAAGCATATACATGGGTAATTTTTTCAACACTGACCTTAGCAAAACCTATTGTTCCAAACTTGCCCCTCCTTCCTCCTACCCCCTCCCCTAGCTGGCAGATAGTCCAATACATGTTAAATATGTTGAAATACATGTTAGATCTAATATATGTATACCTATTTATGCAGTTATCTTGCTGCACAAGAAAAATTAGATCAAAAAGGAAGAAAAAGAAAAATTGAGAAAGAAAACAAAATGCAAGCAAACAACAACAGAGAGAGTGAGAATGCTATGTTGTGTTCCACACTCTGTTCCCTCAGTTCTCGCTCTGGGTGTGGATGGCTCTCTTCATCACTGAACAAGTGGAACTGGTTTGAATCATCTCATTATTGAAGAGAGCCACGTCCATCAGAACTGATCGTCATATAGTCTTGTTGTTGCTGTGTATAATGATCTCCTGGTCCTGCTCATTTCACTTAGCATCAGTTCATGTAAGTCTCTTCAGGCGTCTCTGAAATCATCCTGCTGGTCATTTCTTACAGAACAATAATACTCCATAACATCCATATACCACAATTTATTTAGCCATTCTCCAATTGATGGACATCCACTCAATTTTCAGTTTCTAGCCATTATAAAGAGGGCTGCCACAAACATTCTTGCACATGTGGGTCCCTTTCCCTCCTTTAAAATCTCTTTGAGAGATAAGCCCAGTAGTAACACTGATGGCTCAAAGGGTATGCACAGTTTGATAACTTTTTGAGCATAGTTCCAAATCACTCTCCAGAATGGCTGGATATATTCACAATCCCACCAACAATGCATCAATGTGTCAGTTTTCCCACATCCCCTCCAACATTCATCATTATCTTTTCCTGTCATCTTAGCCAATCTGACAGGTATGTAGTGCTATCTCAGAGTTGTCTTAATTTGCATTTCTCTGATCAATGGTGATTTGGAGCACCTTTTCATGAGGCTACAAATAGTTTCAATTCTTCATCTGAAAATTGTCTATTCATATCCAAAGGGGGCTTTTAAAAATAATTGATTGGGTCAAGAAGAATGATTTGAGATGTGAAAAAAATAAAAGAGAGGGTAAGTGAAACAATTAAAAATATGGAAGAGAATAGAAAAATATTTAGAAAGAAATACAAGGCAACATACCTTTGAAACTAACATGTTAAATGCATTTTGTGCCTTTAAAATTTTATTTCTAATTGAGATTCATGGTTTCATGTGCAGATGTTCTTTTTATACAGAAATGTTTGTTTTTTATATGCAGAAATGTTGGTTAATCAATATTTTATCAAAAGCAGAATAACAAAAAGTATTTTTAAAAGGTAGCATGGAGTTATAAGGAAAAGACATTTTAAAAATTAAAATACTATATTATTCTTATTTTTATTACTGGACTGGCACAAGCATGAGGTCAAGGAAAGAATATGTGAGCAAATGCATATTGTATTTACCTTGGATATGATTGTGTCCTTCCATCAAAGTTATCACAACATCCTACAGCCTTGAGAACTGTGGAAGTATTTGGTGAATGAGGGGTGATATAAAGAAAAGCATCTCAGTGGGGAGAGTGGCACCCAGTCTGGGATAATAAAAAGACTAAACTTTGAGGAATCAGACTGAACTGCTAAAAGTCTCAGCTCCCTAGGAATCTTAATATTTTGGCTTCTTAATATCTTATAGATTCCTTTGTTTCATTCTGAATTCACTAATGAATAATATGTTCCCCCATCCATCTCAGCTCATTTGATCTCAGTGTTCTAAAGACACTTTGGAAAACAACTCCATTTGGCTTTTTAGGATTATTAGTATGCTTGCTTTTCTCTTAAATTTAATAGCTTCCTTTGCCCTGCTTCCTACTAGGGTTTTCTTTATTAGAAATCTTTTCCAGTTTTCTATCACTTAAAAATCTGGAAGGTTCAAGAGTCTTCAGTTGTGAATCATTATCAACTACAAAGATTTTAATCTGAAAACCTAAATTGACACTGGAAAATGTTCATCAGAAAATAATATGTAAAACTTTACATTTGTATGTCATTCTGAGATTTGGTAAATATTTTCCTCATAACATTTTTATGAGCTATGTATTGAAATTAATCAGCCTCACTTTATAGATGGGGGTTGAGAGGGAGAAAATAAATATTTATTATATGCCAGGTACTATGCTAAGAGCTTTTTAGAAATATGTTTTCGTAACAATTCTTTGTGGTTGGTGCTATTATTATCCCCATTTTAATTGAGGAAACTGAGGCAAACTGATTAAATTATTTGCCCAAGACCACATAGCTAGTAAGTGCCTCAGTCTGGATTTAGATTCAGGTCTTCTTATTCTTGGCCCAGCACTCTATCCACTGTGCCAGCTGCTGCTTCTGGGATTGAAAAAATTGAATCTCAGAAATATTTAGTCACTTAGCAATTTTAATTAACAATGGTCACAAAGCTCATAAATGTCAAGAGTTAAGATTCATACCTATGATTTCTTACTCCAAATATAACACTTTTTCCTCATGAAACTGCTTCCTAGACCAAGGACAATCAAATGTTCTCACAAACCAAATTGGATCATTCCAGGATGATTTAACAATAAATTGATGTGGAAAGAATACTGATCATAGGTCAAAAAAATAAAACCAAAGGTTTAACCATGGACTTTGTAAACAAATTCAGGACTAGGATCTTGAGAAATTAGGAAAACAGAGAACTAACTAAAGACACAGATAACTAAGAGCAGGCGCTGAACAATCTAAGGATTTGTTTGCTTCCTGAACTTCAGCCAGACTGTTTTTCTAACTCTCATTCTGACCCTGAGTAGTTCTGTCCATGACACAAATATAGTTAAGAATGTTGATTTCAGGTTGAGATATGTCCATTATTTGCTACTTTCTCTGTCTAAATATGTGTGATCCTTTTAAATATACTTCCATATTTGTCATGCTGTGAAAGAAAAATTGAACCAAAAGAGAAAAAAGCATTAGAAAGATAAAACAAACAAAAAAAGATTAAAATAAAATGCTGTGATCCACATTTAGTCTCCATAGTTCTTTCCCTTGATGAAGATGGCATTTTCCATCCCAAGCCTATTGGAATTGCTTTGAATCATCACATTGTTAAGAAGAGCCATCTCCATCCAGTTGATCATTACATCTTGTAGTTACTGTGTGCAACATTTTCTTGGCTCTGCTCCCTTCACTCAGCATCAGTTCCTGTGAGTCTTTCCAGGCTTTTCTGAAATCAGACTGCTCATCATTTCTTATGAAATAATAATATTCTACAGCATTTATAGACCCTAACTTATTCAGCCATTCTTCAACTGATGGGCATTCACTCAGTTTCTAGTTTCTTGCCACTAAAAAAAGGGCCACCACAAACATTTTTGCACATGTGGGTCCTTTCCCCCTTTTATGATCTCTTTGGGATACAGATCCAGTAAAGATACTGCTGGATCAAAGTGTGTACTTGCTACTCTCTTAATAGATTTTAAGGGTCCATTAATTTAGATGGGAAAAATATTTTGATAACTGTATTTTAACATAATTGATTTTCCTTGTAATTCTATATATTTTACTTTATGCTTTAAAAAAAATCATTTTGAGAAAGGATCCATAAACTTTACCAGATTATCAAAAGGAATCCATCACACGAAAAGAGTTAAGAATCCTTACTCTACAAGGTAACTGTCTAATCATCAATAGCATGCCCTGAAGTGAACAACATTTGATGTTTTGAAAGTGAAAAAGGGAATTGAGGCCTTGAAGTTTCAATTCTACCTTGGCCATGTGCCCTCTCTACATGTGTCTTTTACTACCATTATAGTTTAATTGTGTGCCAACTCTGCCCTCCTTAAACAACCTGTGTATTGTTAAACAGTATTAGGAGAACGACAGTTCTTGTTATTCCATTTGAGTAAATAGTTTGGGGGGGAAAAAAAAGTAATTCCCTACTCTTAAGTTTATGACTTACCACTCTTAGAGTCTAGTCAATAAAACAATTCCAAATTTACATAATAATACTATTATCCAATATACATAACTTCCATCTTATATAGAAAGATATCATAAGAAACTTTTTCAAGTACTTTATAGAAACACACATATGACAGGATAATAACTGACAATTATACACACTCTAAGGTTTGCCAAATACTTCACATACTGTCATTTAACATGCATAATAGACTGTTGAAGTGTTAAAAATATTATGATCCCAATTTTACAGATGAGGATATTACAGGTTTTATTATCATCTTGTAAATGAGGAGCTAAAATTCAGAGAAATTAAATGAAGACTTACTCATGGTCATCTAGCAGGTGTTATAGATGAAATGTGAACTTGGCTTTTTCCTGACTTCATGTCCATATCCCTGTTCTAGTAACCCTTTTAAAATTTTGTTTGACATGACTTGTTCTTAATGAATCTATGATGGCTATAGTGATCTTTCCCATTCTAAGTACTCACAAATCAATCTTTTAATAATCCATTCAAGTACTTGTCAAAAATCAAAGTTAAACTTACTCTGCCATTTAGTTGGAAGAACTTTCTTTCCTTTTTGGAAAATGAATAAAGGTTTGAAAATATTTGCCCATCTCCAGTTCCATGGTACTTCTAGTCTTCTTAATCTTTCCATTCTTTCTTACCCACTAAGTTATATAATTTTTTCCAGAACTAAAATTGTCTAAAGTGTGTTTGTTTTTTGTTTTGTGAATTTACCTACTTTGTTAAAATTTAAAATCTTGCTATACAATTTGTATACTTGTTCTGAAAAGAAACTATCTAAATCAGTTTAGGAGAAAAGAGTTTGTTTTTGTTTCCTAAAGGAGAGAAAAGGTTTTGCTTAGAGTTAGAATCTAAGCTCTCTATAGTTGTTTTCTGACAAGTGTTATATAATGCTTATATATAACTCCTATAACTCAAAAACACTCAGCTGTGAGTGTGGACCACAACATAGCATTCTCACTTTTCCTGTTGTTGTTTGCTTGCATTTTGGTTTTTTCCCCCAGTTTTTTTTCTTTCTTGATCCAATTTTTCTTGTGCAGCAAGATAAATGTATAAATAAATATATGTACATATATTGGATTTAGCATATATTTTAACATATTTAACATGTATTAGACTATGCCATTTGGGGGAGAGGGTGGGGGAAAGGAAAGGAACATTTGGAACAGAAGGCTTTGCAAGGGTCAATGTTGAAAATCACCCATGTGTATGTTTTGTAAATAAAAAGCTATAATTTTAAAAAAAGAAGAAAAAGAAAATATATTTAC
The DNA here is from genome assembly GCF_016432865.1 of Antechinus flavipes. NCBI lineage: Eukaryota > Metazoa > Chordata > Mammalia > Dasyuromorphia > Dasyuridae > Antechinus > Antechinus flavipes. The sequence continues at coordinate 258,018,767 of NC_067400.1, forward strand.
AAAGGTATTATAAAACTAAAAAAAAAACAAAAACCAAAAACAACAACAACCACTCAGCTTATATTTAAAATTGGAAATTTTGTATAAAATGACTATCCCAATATTACTCTTTATTTGTATTTGTTTAAGGAAAAAACAGATTTATAAAACATTTTTGATGATAAAATGAGGAAATTGGGCTGGTTATATTCAAAGATTCCTTTTAGCTTTAAAATCCTTTGCAATTCAGGGAAAGTATGTTGTTGAAACAGGGAAGAATTCAATAAATATATGTATCTGTTTATATACATGTTGGATACATATATATGCATAAAGCATTTCTTCCCAAATTTTCAGCCCTTCATCTTTATCACCAGCATCAGAGGTTTAGAATGCTTTGCTCATACTCAGCAAATAAATAAATGTGTCCAAAAAAATGGAGATAGTTAATGTTAGAAGAGTTGTGGAAAGATAGGTACACTAATAATAAAGTTATGAATTAGTACAATTATTCTGGAAAATAATTTGCAATTATTCCAAGAAAATGACTAAAATATTGATACCGTTTGACCTAGAAATTCCACTGATTGATATCTACCCTAAGAAAGTCACAGACAAAAAGAACACTGAAATATGTACAGCAGCATTTTTCATGATAGCAAGAAACTAACAAAGTAGATGTCAGTCAACTGGGGGAATGGCACATAAAGGTAATATGTTATCAAAAATAAAGAGTATGAAAAGCATGAACTGATGCAAGGTAAAAGGGAAAAAATGTCAAGAAAACAGTAAATATAATTATTATATCAATTTAAATGGAAAGGACAATAACCACAAAACATACATATGTGTGTGTATATATATATGTGTGTGTGTGTATGTGTGTGTGTGTGTGTATGTTGTAATTTTTCAATTTTATTTTAATTTTTTTCAATTAAGAATTTAATTTCATATTCTTCCTTTTTTCTTCTTTCTTTTCTAACATTGAAATAAAGAAAAACAAACTCTTTGGATCAGGTACTTGTAGTCAAGTAAAACAAATAATTCCCACATTGACTATGTCAAAAATATATATAACTCATTCATTTTGTATGTATCACCTCTCTGTTAGTCACCATATGCATCACTATCAGAGTCCTAGAATCATGGCTAATTATAGTATTGCTTAGTTTTTCCAATTTTTCCAAGTTGCTAGTGTTTAAAATGCTATTGCTATTGTGTGAATTGTTCTTCTAGTTCTATTCATTTCATTGCATTAGTTCAAACAATTCTTCCTAGATCTCTTTGAAACTATCCATCCCTTTTGTCATTTTTTGTGTGTGGCAGAATAGTTGAATGCTGTAAAATAATAGAATAAACTTGAGTCCAAAGAGTTATGTGAAAAGTCCCTTCTTCTAGCCCTCTGTCCCATTCCTTCATAGAAGTGGGAGATCCACTATTGTGGAACATTGCACATAATGTGAATTTTTTTGTTGTTGGAGGTATTGATCAGGTTTCTCCCCTTCTTCTTTGTTTTTCTTTTGTTTGATCCATATGTATGATGGTTCACAGAGGAGGAGGAAAGGAAGGGTGAATATATATATGAAAGTTTTTAGTGCTATAAAAACAAAAGATAATTCTACTTTAAAAACAAGTTACTGGAAATAAAAAATAGTATGTGGAGAACAGAAATAACATTGATTGTAAAAAGTCTAACATAAGTTAATTCTAGAAAATTTCAGAAACTCCTTTAAAAGACCTGTAATCACTAAAAGGAATTGAACTTCACCATCAACAAAGCAAAAACCAAGTATGGGAAGAATAATTATTTCCTGGATCTCAACATGCTTTTGAATGAACAACTTATCACTCTATATATCTGAGTCAGACAATATATATGGTCAATAAGTTAGGCCCAAAGTTAAACGGAAGGAAGAAATCAAACTGAATTGCTTTGGGGAAATTACAAAGCTTTTAATGGTTCCAAGCTTCTCTTGAAAGTTAAGGCCCATATTTTTTTCCCTGTAATATTCTACTGATCTTGCTTTCTGGAAGAGAGACAAGGAATACAACAGTCTACAGAGAATTAAAATGGAAGATCACATAGAGAGTAAAGACTGATTATGTGGCAAAAGATAAAGATAAGAGAGAAAGACTGCATAAGTGCTCCTTGGTAACCTTTGACATCAGGAAAAAGTTAGAAAAGCCTCTAATTCATAGGACATGATCCCCTTTTGGAGGAATTATGGTCATAAAAGATATACAATGGCAGCTGGGATGAGTTGTGACCTGCTTTGTTGAAGGGAACACCTAAACCAATGAGATCAGATCCATTTGAGAATATTATTGATGGAATGATTATAATTGAACATTTATTTAAAGCTCATAACATATACAATATTGATCAGAACAAAGGAAGACAATCCTTTCTAGTCAGCTGATAAAAAAAAAAAAAAAAAGCACCTGAAATTGCTTTCCTGGTGTAGGAGGAAATTTTATGTATATATATACATACATATAATTTTTCTGGAAGAGATATTTTAATGGAAATATGTCTCTGAGATAGAAACTTTAATACTTGACTCAATTTTAATGCTAATTACTATATAAAGTAGTGTGAACTTTTCAAGGAGTTAACTATTATTAACTAATTACATTTTAGATGTTATATACTATAACTATTAATTTAGCAGAATTGTTGAAGTTGAAGTTGAAGAAGGTGTTGAAGAACCTATTCTGCACTTACATAATCAGTATTACATTTCCCCCTCCATTCCCTTTTTTCATTAAATGCAGTAAAGATATGTAGTTTAAAATATAGTTTAGGGGCAGCTAGATGGTACAATGGATAGAGCACCAGTCCTGAAGTCAGGAGTCCAAATCTGGCCTCAGACACTTAGCACTTACTACCTGTGTGATCCTGGGCAATTTAACCCCAAATGCCTTACCAAAAATAAAATAAGTCACATAATTATAGAATCTCATGGTTATAAGTCACCTCATCGGTCACTGAGTCCAACTCTTTCTTGATCAGGAGTTCCCTCTGTATCTCCAATTTTTGGCTCCTGCTTAGAGAATTCTAAAGATGGAGAAACTCTTTATCTTCTAAAACAGTCTGTTCTGCTTTTGCACAACCCTAATTCTTGGTATATTGTGGTCCAACAAATAGAGAGTTGGTCTTAGAAGTAGTGAGGAAAAGCTGAGTTCAAGTTTAACCCCTACTATACATATTGACTGTGATTCTGAGCAAGGTGCTCATCAGTTCTCTGTCCGTGGCATTTCTCTTAAGACTAAATTGTGGGGGAAGAAATGATTGCATCGGGTGAATTTCATCACTGAGAGTTCCCACACCAATAAAAATCACAGATCCAAGTCATAATAAATAAACAGAAAGACAATGAAACAAATAAATAAAAAGTGAAATATGTTAGAAGAATCTATGGAACAGCAGTTTTAAAAAAAAAAAAAAAACTAGGCTGGCTTTCAGGAGTCCTCTCTTTGAATTCTAGTTCTAACTCCTGTCATATCATGATAATAAAGCCTACATCTATTTGTTGGAAATACTTCAGAGACCTTAAAAACTATAAAAATGTGAATTATCATTATTTTCAATAATCAAATTCTAACAGGCTGCTATAAATTGTGTTGCCTTGGGAATCATCTTTTATTTATTTTTTTTTTTTGGTTAGAATTTATCTTATTTTCAAACAAAGATTAACTTTTTCCCCTCCCATTTTGTTCCCTGCTTCAAATTAGAAAGCAAGAAAATAAAATCTCTATTTTGATGTACAATCAAGCAAGTCATTTATTTAATTATTTATTTTGGGAGTCATTTGGGGTTGAGGTAATAGTCCAGGGTCATACAGCTAGTAAGTATCTGAGGCTAGATTTGAATTCAGGTCCTTCTAATTATAATGCTCTGTCCACTGCACCACCTACCTGTTCCAAACAAGTCTTTTAAAATTTTGTTTTAGAAACTTAAAGTGATGATACTTTGAGGCATCTTTAAAACTCTGTGCCTCATTATTATGATGTATTTTATTGTTATTTAGGGTTAGAATGGTTCTGAACTCTATTTCTACTGAATTCACTGTTTTTAAAATTTTCACTCATGAATAAAGAATTTGGTGGTCATTAGCCCTATAGTGTGAGTATTCCCATCTTCAGTACTATGGAAATGGGATTATATAGCTATCTTCCACTTTCCAGAATTGATATGTTACTGAAAAGATGTCTGGTAAAATAGACTTCTGTAAATTGAATCATATTGGCTTTTACCATAAGAACTGAGTTGTTTACAAAAAGATAAATAAGTGAAATAGATGAAAGAAGTCAGAACAATGAATGGAAGTTGCAAAGGGTTAATTTAGCTTTATGTAATGAAAAGATTGGCTAACAATTGGAAGTTGACAGAAATAGACTGGTCTTACACTTTACCAATGGATTGAAGAGGCAGGTTGGCTTAGTGGGAGGAAAACTGTACTTGGATGCAAAGGGCCTGAATTCAAATTCTACCTTTGTCTCTCTCTAGCTATGTGACTAGTAATTTAACATCCTTGTACCTCTGTTTTCTCATCTATAAAAAAAGAGATTAAACTAGATGACCACTAAGGTCCCTTTCAGCTCCAAATCTATGATGAGTTCTTCACCATTTGAGTCTTTGAACACAAGTGGTATAGGAAGTTCCTACTTAGATACAGGTTGGGCTGTATGATTTTTGAGGTCCTTTCTAAATGCTGGTTTAATAATTTATACTTACATTTCTTTGGGTTAGTAAGGCTTTGAAAATATTTCTATTGTTTCATCTTAATCTTCATCATTAAAATTGGGCCTCTATTAAAATTAGGACTATCTATAAAAAATAAGTCTTATAATCTAAGACATTTCAGGTAATTTGAGAAATTTCATACTTATCAGTATTTTTAATATCTACATACATTATATATACATGTATACATGTATATGTAAAAGAAGAAAATTAATTTACATTTATATGTACATACTTTATATATTTATTGTGTATGTTTGTTATATATATAAATTATAAGTATACATTATATGCAGAGATAATATATATGGTGATACAGTGAAAAGCATATTGGCTCTGAAGTTCTATATGACTTTGGGTGAATCTTCACTTCCTTAAGACTTGGTTTCCTTTTTTTACAAGATGAAAGCATTATACTAGATAATTTTTAAAAATTATGTTTTAATAACCATTGACAAATATGAACATTTTGGTAAAGGAACTGTGAAATTCTGTTATGTACAATTTTTCCCATTACTTATAGCTTGAATCTTGTGTTTATGGATATGAGTATGTAATTTTAATTTAACATGGCAATATCAACACTGTTCTGATTGTGTGCCCCTTTCTGAACTACATTTTGCTCTATTTTATTTCTTTTAATGATTCATTTGATCTTTTTTTCTTTTCTTCCATTTTTAGAATTAATACCCTTTCATTCCCTTTTCTACTTATCTCTCACATGCCTACAAAGAAAAATAAAGTCCTCCTTTGTAACAAATAAGTATAGTTCCATAAACAGATTCACACACTGACAATGTCTGAAACTTTATGTCCTGTACCACATCTTTAGTCCAATATTTCTGTGCTAAGTGATAGGATAGGGTAGTGTGATTTTTTGTTACTCTTCAGGAGTGGTACTTGGTTTTTTAATCAATCAGAGTTTTAAATCTTCATAGTGTTTTTCTTTACAATGTGGTAGTAATTACATAAATTGGTTTCCTTTTTCATTTACTTCACTACATTAATTCATGCAAGTCCTCCAAGGTTTCTCTGTATTATTTCTTATTTTGCAATAATATTTATGTATCAATAAACTGGGAAAACATTTTTACAATAAAATGTTCTGATAAAGGCCTCATTTCCAAAACATAGAGAGAATTGACTTTAATTTATAAGAAATCAAGACATTCTCCAATTGGTAAATGGTCAAAGGATTTGAACAATTTTCAGATGAAGAAATGGAAACTATTTCTAGCCATATAGAAAGATGCTCCAAGTCATTATTAATCAGAGAAATGCAAATTAAGACAACTCTGAGATACCACTACACACCTGTCAGATTGGCTAGGATGACAGGAAAAGATAATGCGGAATGTTGGAGGAGATGCGGGAAAACTGGGACATTGATACATTGTTGGCAGAATTGTGAACACATCCAGCCATTCTGGAGAACAATTTGGAATTATGCCCAAAAAGTTTGTGCATACCTTTTGATCCAGCAGTGTACTGGGCTTATATCCCAAAGAGATCTTAAAGAATGGAAAGGGACCCACATGTGCCAAACCGTTTGTGACAGTCCTTTTTGTAGTGGCCAGAAACCCCATCACTGGAGAATGGCTGAATGAGTTATGGTATATGAATGTTATGGAATATTATTGTTAGGTAAGAAATGACCAACAGAATAATTTCAGAAAGGCCTGGAGAGACTTAGATGAACTGATGCTGAGTGAAATGAGCAGAACCAGGAGATCATTATATACTTCAACAACAATACTATATGATGATCAATTGTGATGGACATGGCTTTCTTCAACAATGAGATGAACCAAATCAGTTTCATTTGTTCAATAATGAAGAGAACCAGCTATATCCAGTGAAAGAATTCTGGGAAATGAATGTGAACCACAACATAGCATTTCTACTCCCTCTCTTTTTGTCTGTCTGCATTTTTTATTTCCTTCTCAGGTTATTTTTACCTTATTTCTAAGGCTGATATTTCTTGTGCAGCAAAATAACTGTATGGATATGTATACATATATTGTATTTAGCATATACTTTAACATATTTAACATGTATTGGTCAACCTGCCATCTGGGGGAGAGGGTGGGGAGAAGGAGGGGAAAAGTTGGAACAGAAGGTTTTGCAAGAGTCAATGCATATATCTTGTAAATAAAAAGCCATTTAAAAAAATAATAATATTTGTGTATCTACTTATACAAACATGTATATACATACACCCATGTATATATGTGTATAACATACACATGTGTTGGGTCAGAAACTATTTACAAATATTATATTTTATTTTATTAATTTTTTTTTCTGAGGCAATTGGGGTTAAGTGACTTGCACAGGTTATCCAGCTAGAAAGTGTTAAATATCTGAGACCAGATTTGAACTCAGGTCCTCCTGACTTCAGAGCTGGTGCTCTATCCACTGTACCATCTAGCTGCCCTACTATTATATTTTATAACCATTATTAGTAGTAATTCTATAATTGGTGATTTTATGTATTTGCTAATTGTATAATATAGATAGATGATTCAGAATTAGTATTAGGAAAAGTAAGATATGGCTCCAGCTTCTGTGATAACTAGCCTCTAGTTATCACAAATCTTTTTGGTCACTCTGTGGTCATATTCATTAGCCAGCACGAAGCTGATTTATAGGAGAGATTATACACAGGGAGGGATAAATAAGATGAAACAAATTTTTAAATCCCTTAGACTAGAAAAGATAATTTCTTTGTGGCAGATCCAAGTCAGTCTAGGAAAGAAAGGATACTTTTCATTGGACATAATAGGAATCTCTTTTTATAATTTTTTTTCAGTGTTCACATTATTGCTTCCCTATATCTATCTTCCCTTTCAGCAGCTTACTAGATAATTATAGTCCTCTGTCCACTCATTAAGTAACCATGCTCATCACTGGTATTTACATATTACTTGTGTTTTGTCTTACAGCAAGGAGATTGAGAGCAAGCCAAACCTGTTATAATAGATGAAATTTTTCTTTCCTTTTTCCCCTCGCAAAATAATTAAATTTCTAATTTCATTTCTAATTTCTTTCTTCACTTCTAGCAACTTTTGCACTTGTTATGACTATGTCCCCTTTTTTTTCGCTGGTGCTCTTTTTTGCAGTTGTTGTAGAATCACTCAATTCTGGGTTTCTCTTCTGGGATTCTTTTATTCGACAGTATTTCTTCATTCTGTCCAGTGTTTTCTTTTCTTTACCTTAGCCTCAGATTTTGGTTTGGGATTTTGTGCTTGAGTTAGTCCCCATTGGCTTTTGAATGGGTTAGACAAGACTTTGTTAAGTATCATTCCCTCCATAGATTGAATGCTTGCTGCTGCTACTTCAATTCCCACAATTGCTTGACGATTCCCTGTCAGCCTTCTTTGGTCAAATTCTGTCTTTTTCTCCTTCCACAATTCCCTATATAGAAAGTTGACTCTGCCATTATGATCCTCACAAATCCAAGTGAGATGCTGGAGATCATGTTAGTCTCAGGTCTCTTACATAGTCCTCCTGGTACTGGCACACAGATTGTCCCTGATTTTTGTTGGATTCTTGTTGGACCTCAAGGATTGCATGACTAGATCCTGTGACCCTGCATAGAGATCTAGAATAATTGATTTTGTCCATTTTTCTGTTACTATAGGTTCCTAGTTTAAACTAGCTTGCCCAGGGCATTGGCTAACTTGTAAGACTTTTTGTTCAGTTTGCTTGGTGGGACTCCACCTGTACTGATGGAATCATTTATATGTACTTGCTTTGGTTTCCATGGTATGTAAGAATCCTTTCCCCTAATTCTACCTTGTTTACCTTTGTTTACCTAAACCCTTTCTGTCTTTCTTGGTGATATCTATCCACTAATTTCTGACCATATCTTGTGTAGTCCTAAACTAGATGGAAGAGTTTCTGATTCCTTTTGGTTTTCTTTATCACTAGTCATTTTCAAATAACTGTTGAAGTTTCTGTAAAGCTTCTTTATTAACTTTCAAAACATTCCTTAACTTAAAGTCAAGACAAGATGGATTTAATGTCTTTCCCCAGCTCTAATTCTATAACCTTATATTTATTTGGAATTTCATAAATGTTATAGCTTATTCATACACACACCTGGATATATAAGTACATAATCTTTTTTGATCTTTACAACATTCTTTTGAGTTAAGCAAAGCAGTTCCTTAATACAGGTGAGAAAATTAAAGAAGTGATAAATAGGATGGACTAGCATAGTATTAACTTATTCATTCATTTATTCAACAACAATTTATTAAGGTTCTCCTAAATGTTGAACGTAATGTCATTTTTTAAAGAAATATAGAAATTACTATGACATTCTCCATTTCCTCACGGAGCTTTTAATTTAGCTCTTGACTCCAGTGCATAATAAATAATCAAAGGACTAGGAGCTGCCCATTCAACTGAAAGAGAAGGAGCTTTTAAGCCCATTAAAATCTATCTGATTTAAATCAATTATCTGGTTATGCCCAAATTAATTTTGTTCTGAGATGTTATTAAGTATAAAATGTATATGACAATTATACTGGTAGTAGCCCAATCAAATTTTCATTTCCTCCGAATGTTTGTTTTCTTTCAAACTTTGATAGCATCTGAAGAAAATTCACCAAAGTGTTTGGTTTTCCTTCTAACTCAGAGACAAGTGGTGATAATCATGTTCCAAAGTTTAGAAAATTATACACAAATTATCAATTATGTAAATGTTTAAACGGTTCTGTGCCTCATCAAGGGAAATTATGCAACTCTGAGGGAATAAGAGTTTCAAACAAGATGTTGTTATTTATTAAAATTTGCTAAATTGTTGCATATAATTTCCAGTAACTTTATCAAAGCATTATAAGCATTTACATTCCAGGCAGGGTTTTTTTTTTTTTTTTAATGTCTTATTGAATGTGTTGTCAAAATTACGTCCATTTATCAGGTTTAGAGAAACTTGAAAGTAGGGTAATTCTTTCAGGCCCATCTCTCTCTCTTTTTAGCTCCTTGAAGCTATATTCAGCCTTGAGTGAAAGCTTCTTTGCATGTTCTTTAACTGTGACTTGAAATTTCTTGAACCAATACTATCAAACTATTGGATGGGGCATTTTCTTCTGGTGAGTAGCATCATTGAAAAAAGCTGTGCAAGTTGGGGAATCCAATCCATCCAAACCAATTAACATTTTATTAAGTGCCAGGCACTGTGCTAAGCAGTGAGGATATAACTTAAAAAAAAAGAAAGACAATCCCTACTCCTCTCCCCAAGAAGGTCACTATCTGATGAGAGAATACAATCCATATTCTTGAGTTGAGACCAGGCAGAGCAATAGATGCTAAGTACCCAGGAAGTGCAGGAGACAAGATTTTCATCTTTGTAAGAGGTAAAGAGCTAAGTTCTTCCCTGACTTCTGTCTCTCTCTTTTACTAACCAGCACTGCCAAACTGAGCCTAGAGCATAGCTATCTAAATCCCTGCAAGGCCATGTTCAATTTTGTTGATCCAATAATGCCCTGTAATGCAATCACAAATGTTGGTATTTCATAAAGGGATAACAAAGTGTCAATATCTGGTTGATGTCCTAACATCTCATCATCATGACTATATCTTGTGACAGCATTAACTAAGGTAAAAAAAAAAAAGATGGGGATGATGGGGTAGGAAAGGGAGACAAATGCCTTATAAAAAAATAGAAACAATAATAATATTAGATCCTAGAGCACCACTACAGAATGAAACTGACAAGTGCTAATCATTAAGAATATTACTAATAACTCACTTTTCTATGTCAACTCAAAATTTCTAAGTACTTTTCTTACAATATTGTGAGGCAGATAGTATCAGTATTAATAACCCAATTTTTAAGTGATTTGTTCATGGCAAGTATCAGGTCCTGACCAATATCAGTGCTCTTTCCACTACATGTATTTGATAACACATATATGTACATAAATGTATATGTCATATGTGTTACATACAGTGATATATATATATATGTATGTAGGGGGCTGTCTTCTGATTTCTTTGGAGGGCAAGAGGAAGATTAGCACCTAACTTGTGCTCTTGGAGAAAAATTTTATGGGGAGAAAAATTCAGAGAACTAAGAGGACCATGATGAAGGAGACAGTTAGCATTTCCCTCCTTAGAATAATTACTTTGGAACCCAAGGTCAGTGCCTGATGAGAAGGCACTAGTGGAAGAACTCTGGGATATTCTTTTTCTATTCTAATCCTCAAGTTCTCTTGTTGGTTTTAGTGTCTCTAGCATTGACACACACCCAGGAATGGATCTACAAACATAGTCAAGTGTACAATTACTGCTGCCCTTATGATAATGTCATTTTTGCTGACCCCTAAGATTTCCAGGATTTTGTCAGGCAGTCCACTGCATGAACCTTTCTTTTTCTTTCTTCTTCTTCTTTTTTATTAAAGCTTTTTATATTATTATATATTAATGTATTGTTTTATATTATTACATTTTTTACATTTTTTATATTTCAGCTTAAAATGAATTTTTTAAAATTAAAGAAAAAAACTGCTATAACCACAAACAAGCTTGAAGAACAATTGATGTAATGTAATAATAATATATCACATATATATTGATATTACATATTAAATAAATGCATGGGTAATTTTTCAGCATTGACATTTATAAAATCTTGTGTTCCAAATTTTCTCTTCTTCTCCCCACCCCCTTCTCTAGATGACAGGCAATCTAATACATGTTAAATGTTAAAATATATGTTAAATCCAATATGAGTATACCTATTTATACAATTGTCTTGCTGCACAAGAAAAATCAGGTGAAGAAAGAAAGAAAAACTGAGAAAGAAAACAAAATATAAGCAAACATCAACAAAAGGAGTGAAAATGCTATGTTGTGAATCTCACTCAGTTTCCTCAGTACTCTTTCTGGGTATAGATGGCTCTCTTCATCACAAGATCATTGGAACTGGCCTGAATCATCTCATTGTTGGAATCATGTCCATCAAAATTGATCATTGTGTGTAATAGGCTGAGGCTTGAGTTGATGCACTGAGGTCCCAAGCACATGAGGCTAAATAGTAATTGGACCATACTCTATTGATATATAAGCTTGGAGAAAGAATGGCCCCCGCCCACTCTTTGTGCAAGTCCTGATGTGTTGTATAGGAAATGACGATTTTGGTGGGTGGAGGCAGGGGAGTGAAAAAGGAAGGGGAGGAGAGACTGTTTGCTTTTGCCATTGCCACGACCTTTCTGTTTGTTTCTCTTCTTCTTTTTGCTTTTGCTGAAGCAGTTGGGGTTAAGTGACTTGCCCAGGGTCACACAACCAGGAATTGTTAAGTGTCTGAGGCTGGATTTGAACTCAGGTCCATCCTGACTTCAGGGCTGGTGCTCTACCCACTGAACCATCTCCTCCCTTTCCTTTTCCACTCTGCTGCCTCCACCCACCAAAATCGTCATTTCCTATACAACACATCAGGACTTGCACAAAGAGTGGGCGGGGGCCATTCTTTCTCCAAGCTTTTATATTAATAGAGTATGGTCCAATTACTATTTAGCCTCATGTGCTTGGGATCTCAGTGCATCAACTCAAGCCTCAGCCCATTACAATTGTGTAATCTTGTTGTTGCCATGTACAATGATCTTCTGGTTCTGCTCATTTCACTCAGCATCAGTTCACATAGGTCTCTCCAGGCCTTTCTGAAATCATCCTGCTGGTCATTTCTTACAGAACAATAATATTCCATAACATTCATATACCACAATTTATTCAGCCATTCTCCAATTGATGGGCATCCACTCAGTTTCCAGGTTCTGGCCACTACAAATAGGGCTGCCACAAACATTCTTGCACATACAGGTCTCTTTCCCTTCTTTAAAATCTCTTTGGGGTATAGATAGGCCCAGTAGTAACACTGCTGGATCAAAGGGTTGCGCAGTGTGATAACTTTTTGAGCGTACTTGCATGAACCTTTCTTGAGAGACACACAGTACAGAGATACACAAACACAGAGCCACCCAGTGACCAGATTCTTTGGGATGGAAGGACTCAATTGAGAAGATAATGCTTTGTCTCTTTTGCTCTTCCTCTTGACAACCCAGTCAGCCACACATTGTGAGTACCACTCTAGGAATGCTGACCCAAAAGCCTGAACAAAAACTGATTTAATAGGTAAGTTCTAGGTACCCTCAGAGACAAAGAGGGGCTATAATTTCAGGACTTAACACAGTACCTGGAACACAATATGTGCTTAATAAATGTCTATTGACAGATGAAATGCTGTTGTACTATATGAAATGGTGAGAAAGATATTTTAAACAATCAGCAGGATGATTTCACAGAGGCCTGGAGAGACCTATGTGAACTGATGCTGAGTGAAGTGAGTAGAATCAGGATATCATTGTACATGGTAACAAGAAGATTACACAATGATCAATTTTGATGGACATGACTCTTTCCAACAATGAGATGATTCAGGCCACTTCCAATGATCTTGTGATGAAGAGAGCCATCTGCACCCAAAGAGGACAGTGGGAACTGAATGCGGGCCCCAACATAGCATTCTCACTCTTTTTATTGTTGTTTGCTTGAAATTTGTTTTTTTCTCATTTTTTTCCTTTTTGATTTCATTTTTCTTGTGAGCAAGATAATTATATAAATAAATATGCCTATATTGGATTTAGTATATATTTTTTACCATGTTTAACATATAATATACTTCCTAGCTGTGTGACCCTGGGCAAGTCACTTAACTCCAATTGCTTCAGCAAAAAATAAAACAAAACAAAACATATAATGGATTTAATTATTTGTTATCTAGAGGAGAGGGCAGAGGGAAAAGAGGGGGGAAATTGGAACACAAGGTTTTGCAAGGTTAATGTTAAAAAATTATCCATGCATGTGTTTTGAAAATAAAAAGCTTTAATAATAATAATAAAAAAGGATGAATAAATAAATAAACATAATATTTTCACTTAAAAAAAAAAGAATTGAACATGTTTAATATATATTGCATTACTTCCTGTCTAATGGAAAGTATGGGGGAAGGGAGGGAGAAAAATTTGGAAGACAAGATTTTAAAAGTATGAATCTTGGAAACTATCTTTACATGAATTTTGACAATAAAAAGCTATTACTTCAAAAATCTCTAATAAAATAATATGTATAAAACACCTTGCAAACTTATAAGTGCTATATAAATGTCAGATATTAGATATTGTACCGGCTGATAATTCATATTACACGTAATTACATATCACATAGAATTGTATCTTTATTTTAACTAATTGCATTAATTATAATTTAATTATAGGATATATATAGATAGATAGTAAAATCATTTTTTCCTGGATTAAAAAAAAATAAGTTTTTTTCTTTAGAAAATAAAAAGAAAGATGGCTTTAAAAAAAAATCTTGGAAGACTTATATGAACTGATGCAAAATGAAGTGAGCAGAACCAGGAGATCATTATAAAAGGTAATAACATTATAATGGTGATCAATTGTGAAAGATTTTACTCTAATCAATGCAATAATATATATCATTCTGAAAAATATTGATGAAACAACATGATGAAAAATACTACCTTCAGAAGAGAATTGAAGGAGTCTGTGTGTAGATTGAATTAAGATTTTTCTATTTTATGTTTTTGCTTTTTTTGGTTGCAATATGACTAATCTGGAAATATGTTTTGCATTATTTTGCATGTTTAATTGATGTTACATTGTTTGCATCTGAAAGGCAACTGATAACTGAAAGAAAAGAGAATTTGGAATTCAAACAATTTTTAAATGAATGCTAAAAATAATTTATTAAATTTTTGAGGGTAGGGAATTTATATTTATTGTCCAACTTGCCAACTGATGCTATCAACAATAGCTCTTGTATTTCTGCTCCACAGATCAATTGTTCTTTGGGCTTGTTTGTGGTTATAGCAGTTTTTTTCTTTAATTTAAAAAAATTCATTTTAAGCTGAAATACAAAAAAATACATAAAAAAGAATATTTCTATGTCCACAGCACAAAATAAGAGAATTAATTAAAACCATGAATTTGCATTTCATATTGTTTACTTTTAAAAATTAAATCTATTCAGCGGATGATTTCAGAAAAGCCTGGAGAGACTTACATGAACATGGTAAGTGAATTGAGTAGAACCAAGAGAACATTGTACACAGCAACAATAAGATTATGTGATGATCAACACCTGATGAACTTGGTTCTTTTCAACAATAAGGTGATTCAGGCCAGTTCTAATAGACTTGTGATACAGAGAGCCGTCTGCATCCAGAGAGAGGACTATAAGGACTAAATGTGGATCACAACATAGTTTTTCACTTTTGTTGTTGTTGTTGTTTGCTTGCTTTTTTTCTTTCTAATTCCCCCCCCCCCCCCACCTTTTAGCTGATTTTTCATGTGCAGCATGGTAAAGATGGGAATAAGTTTAGAAGAATTGCATGTGTTTAATCCATTTTGGATTATTTGCTGTCTAGGGGAGGAAGATACAGTGAAGGAAAGAAAAAAATTGGAACAGAAGGTTTTGTAAGGGTGAATGTTGAAAACTATCTTTGCATGTATTTTGAAAATAAAAAGCTATTATTATTAAAAATAAAAAATAAATCTATGCAATAAATACGTATTATTTTCAAAACTACCCTGCTTTTTGTGCTTCCAAGTTTTTTTATTCCCTACTGTGAATTTTAAAATGTTTTTTCTCCCTCCCTCCCTCCTCACCCCACTCTAGAGAAAGTTACCATTAGACATTAATACATACACACACATACATATATATGTAAAAACTCACGATATGTACTTCCACTTATCAGTTCTTTCTCTGAAGATGGATAGCATCTTCCTTCACAGGCCCTTTGTAGTTGATTTGAGTATTTATGATACTCAAAATGAATTAGTTGTTCAAACTTGTTCTTATGATAATATTTATGTTATTGTGTACAATGTTTTCTTTATTCTAATCATTTCACTTTTCATTATTTGATGTAAGGCTTTCTATGTTTTTCTAAAATCAACCAGGTCACCATTTCTTATAGAACAGTTGTTTTCTATCACAATTATATACCATAAATTATTTAGTCATTTCCCAGTTGAAAGGCATCCTCTAAACTTCTAGTTCTTTGCCACCACAAAAAAAAAAAACAAAAACAAAAACAAAAAACCCTGCTATAAATATTTTAGAACATATAAGTTCTTTTCCTTTTACCCTAATCACCTTGGGGAACAAACCTAATAATAGTATTTCTGGGTCAGAGGGTATACATAGTAGGCAAAATTCCAGATTGTTTTCCAACATGGTTGGATAACATTTCTTTAAAAAGATTCTTCTATCTTTCTTCTTTGTAATGGGAAGCTGGCCCCTTGTATCTGGGAGGAGTTAACTCAAACCAGCAAGAAAAAGAAACTATTTCTTTTTTTGTTGGATTGCCATATGGCTGTCAAAGCTTTGGTTGTTGTAATAGTTCTAAAGAACTAAAGGTCAGAATTGAAGAGATCAAATACCTATGGGTTTGATCAAAATCATGGAGATTATTAAAGTTATTAGGGCTACTTTCCTTGTTGGACAAGTTCTAAGTCCATAAAGTTTTCAGAGGCCCTGGAGTCTTCCAAAACTGGTACGCATAATGTATGGTAATTGGCTTTTTTTTTTTTTTTTTTTACTTTTAAAATTTATGAAAACATATGCTCCAGACTTCTTTCCCAGAGCCAGGCTTATTACATCTCTCTTCAGGGTAGCAGTGGGTAAGGTTAAAGTGTTTTTGTTTTTGTTTTTTCTCATCCATCAGTTTGAATTCTCACGGATCCATTTATTAGGAGCCTTTTAGGTACCCAAGTTCCATTTAACCATTTAACATTGAGTAGTATTTATAAAGAGTATTTATAAAGTATATTATTATATATATTATATAAAGTATTTATAAAAGGCATAGCAAAAACAAATTTACAATTGTTTCTCCCAATACTTTGGAACGGACTTTCTCCTCTACCACTTTAGTCTCTGGGGAAGTAAGCTCAAAACTTAGTTCAGTTCCTAGACAGCATTGGTCCTTTAAATTCACATCTAAAGGTAACATCTCTACTGCATGAATCCTGATTTCAATTTTTATTGGCAGAAGTCCAGAAGGTCCTAAAGATTGCTCTTTGCTTTTCAGGGTATCTGTAAGAAACTGGCTGTAACATCAAATCTAGAAGCCAGGGTCTGGAATGGTAAGACTCCAGAGAACCCTTACAATTCTTTGAACTTACTAAGCCCTATAAGGTTCCACTTCCTTCATCCAAAATGGAAAGAAAACAAATGAGAAAGTCAAGAACAGAAGGGGGCCAAGTTTCCTGTCACCAGAAACCTTGAGCAGAAGAATTGCTGAATTTCCTGAGACATGAAGTACAAAGAATTTCCCTGAAGTTAACGGGTCTTTTTCAATGTTTCACTAGCTAATGAGTCTCTTCCTCAATAAGTAGTTAGATGATTAGAACCAGTTACAAAATAAATATGAATTCTCCATATTTTTTCCAATGTCCCTTCCTCATATATAATGAAGATTCTCTTGGATTAGCATCTTCCATAAAGAGAAGTTCATTAATCAAGCAAGCTAATGGGTTTATATATAGGCGAGGCTGCCACTATATTATTAACAGATGTAGATCAAGAACAACAGAAAAGAAATACTGCAAGGGAAACTTAAAGATAAATATGTGAAAGTTTATCTCACATAGTGTTTCTACTCATAAATATTAGTATTGTTAATACTAATAACAGTAGAGAAACATGTAATACATAAAATTAATAATACAAAATGTGTTTATATTCACATATAAATGTATTTATTTAAATTTATATAATATGTGATGATATAATGCAAATATAGAAATATATAATAGATTGGTTTGATTTATTATAAATCTATTATAACTATATGTATATTATATGTTTTTGTACAATAGATCAAATATGTTTATATATAAATATGTCAAATAATAAATTGTATAAATATAATATGTACAAATAACGAAATGATATTAGTAATGATGATAATCAAAGGACTGACTCTAGTAATAATTAAGTGTTCTGGCAAGTGATAATTAGAATTTTATTTATTTATTTATTTGGTGAAGGGAGGACGTAAGAGATTTCAGTTTATTAAATTATTAATATAGTTACATATATAATCATCTGTAATATGATTATGTGTAATATATAATTAAATGTATAATATAATAAATTATTAAATTAAAAATAAACAGGAGATTAAATTATAGAACACAAATAATGGCATATTCCTGTTTATTTGTTGATCATTAATTTTAGTCATCTTGAATTTTGGGGGGTTTTCTAGACAAAGACCAATTTGCCATTTCATTCTGCAGTTCATTTTATAGATGAGGAAACTAAGGTAAACAGGGTGAGGTGACTTGTTGGGAATCATACAACTAGTAAGTGTCTGATGTCAGGTTTGAAGTCAACAAGATGAGTCTTTCTACTCCCAGGCCCACTTTTCTACCCACTGTGCCACCTACATGCCCTGGTCTATATTATTCTGTTAAAAGGTAGTGATATTTTATGGAGATAGAGGATAAAGTGCCTTTCTCCCCTTATCATTAATATCACAGATGTGAACTATTTAGCCTCAGCTAAATTCTCATTGCTGTTATTTATCTCTCTTCATGCTCTTATCTCGTTCTTCTCAACCATCTCACTCTTTTCCTCATTCTTACCTAATGACCTCCCCTTCTATTTTAATGAAACAAAACAATACAATACGGGTTCCCTTATCTCTTCTTGTTTATATCCCCAAATCTTTCTCTATCTTTACACATTTTCTTTTCATTCCCTCCTATCTTAGAAAAGATATTCTTTCTCTTAACCTCCACACATCTGTGTTTTTTATCTTACCCCTTCTGCCTCAAGAAACCTGATCTAATTTGTGTAGTCATCTCAGGCAAATTATTTAACCTCTCAGAATCTACTTTCTCATTGTAAAATGAGGGTAGTCAGATCAAATAAAGTCTCTTTCAGATCTAATATTCTTTGACTTGTTTGTGAACTTGTCCATTCTTCTCTTGCATATTATTTCCATCTTCTTGACTTTAGCCCACAAATATTTCACAAACGCTTCTATTCCCCTAATCCCAAAGAAAAAAAAAAACTCTTGACCATTCTATGAAGTGTTAACTGTTTCCTCCCTTATATTATCAAACTTCTTTACAAAGACAATATCTAATATGGAACTTGATTTGCATGATTGGATATGTATAACATATTAAATTGTTTATTGTTTCAGGGAGGGAGACAAAGAAGGATGGAAGGAAGAAGGTAGGGAGAGAATTTGGAGCAAAATTTTTAAAAATGTTTTAAAATATTTTTTTAAAAATGGTTTCCACATGTAATTGGGAAAAAATAAAATAACATAAAAAACAATGAAATCATAAGCTACAATTACCATATCTATTTCCTCCCTAATTAGGAGTTAGGGAAGGTATCTACCCCAAGCATATAAAGTTTTTCACCAGCAAAATGGGATAAGAGAACAATTTGTTCCAATGGCCGTAAGCAGGGCTGAAGTAGGTGCTGTGGAGTGCTTAGAGCTTGGTCAGACATAGAAGATGCCATAGGCATCCCTATATTCTGGCTATTGCCAGTCATTTTGATTTTTGTCTTGCTCTTGGACTTTCCTGACTCTGGAAGAGAGAATGAGGCTGATAACTTTGTGCAGCTGGGTTTCATTTAAATCCAGTCTACCTAAGAGTCAAGATAATACCCCATGATGTCATTCTCTCTGAAACAAAGGACAAGCAACAATTGTCATTCTCAGCAGACCTAGCTCGAGCCACTCTAGCCATTTACATAGCACTCATCTTAGAAGTTTTACCTGAAAAGAATTCTATATTTAACCTTTGTATCTCCAACCACTATTGCTAGTTCTGCTCTTTGGAGCCAAATAGTGCACATCTAATCAGTTTTTCACATGACAATCCATCATATATTTGACGAAAATTATCTTTAAGCTAAACATGATCTTTTATCTTTAGATTAAACAGTCTTAATTCTTTCAACCAATTCCCACTGAATTGACAATCAGCCTCATGGACTTGAGACATTTCCGTCATTCGGGTCAACTTTTTCCAAATACTCCTCAATTTATTCTCCTTAAAAAGTGATACCCAGAGCTGTATAGTTTTCCAGATGTGTAATGACTAAACCAGTTTAGGTCTCCTTTCCTTGAGAGGGAAATCTCCTCAAACTATTGTCCTATGTCTCTATTGCTAAACTCCTAGAAAAAATAGTCTGCACTCTTTGCCGTCACTCCCATATTACTCACTTGGTCCCCAAACCATTTGGCTTATGATTTAATTATTCTATTGAAGCCACTCTCTCAAAAATTATTAATTTCAATGCCTTTTTTCAACTATTCTTTATCTTATCTTTAGTATTCAGTGTTCACTTTCCAACCTCCCAGATACTTTCTCATCTCAGAACTCAAAATTTGAAGGGAACTCAATGGCCATTTAATTTAACCCATATCTGATCACTTTCATCATCTAATCACCTCACCATTCATATTGAGCTTCCATGTTACTACTTTTGTTCGGTTCTCCTTTTTCCTGTTTGCTTCTTCTTGGTCTTTTGCACTGTTTCCATCTTCATACTTTAATCCTCTAAGTTTTAGCTGTTCCCTAAAGCTCTATCTTAGGTCCTTTCTCCTTCTTCCTGCCCTCCCCCTCTCTCCTTCCTTCCTTCCTCCTCCTCTTCCCTATTCTTCTTCTTTCCTACTTTTCTTCTTTTCTCTCTCTGTCTCTATCTCTGTCACTGTCTCTCTTTGTCTCTGTTGTCTCTGTCTGTCTGTCTCCTTCCCTCTCTTCCTTGCCTCTCTCTCCTTCCCTCTGCCTTTTCCCATCTATCTCTCTTTCTCTGTTCCTCCTATTATCTCCTTCCCCCACCTCCTTTGGTTATCCCACTCTCATGGCTTCAATTATCATTTCTATGGAGGTGATCAAATATCTACATAAACTCCTAATCTCTCTTGCAAACTTTATTTTCACATTTCCAACTTTGCCTGTTGGATTTTTCCACCTTATTATCCTGCTGGGAGACCTCAAACTCAGAACATTCAAAGCTTCACCTTTAAAACTCCTCCTCTTCCAAATTCCCCTATTTATGTTGATGGAATGTCCATCCTCATAATCACTTGGGATTAAATTTGTATCATCTGGTCATAGATTTAGATCTGGAAGGCAATTTAGCGACTATCTAATCCAATCTTATTTTCCAAGGAAGAAGACCAGAGAGGTTAATATAGATATTAAGTAGTCAAGTTGACTCCAAATCTAATTTATTTTCTACTGCATTAATTATACTGTCTAATCTTTGACTTTTTCTCCTTTCTCATCCCTAAGATTCAACCATTTTTTCAAGTCTTGTGGATTCTCCCATCTATTGTATATTTCATATCTGTCCTCTTCAACTACACTGCTAACAACCTAGATCAGGTTTTTACCATCTCTATTTTTTCTTTCCAATTCTTCCTTCTTTATGCAGTTGTCAAAATAATCTTAATGTTTTATAATCTTAATTAATAATTTTAACACAAGTCTGTGTCAATCTTCTCCCCTTAATGATTGTGTGGCTCCCAGTTACTTCAAGGATAAAATTCCAACACAAAGCATTTAATTCCTATCATAGTTCAACTCAAGCCTTTCTTTCCAGTCTACTTAGCATTATTTCCCTTCACAAACTCTATTTTTCAGGCAAACTAGAATAATAGTTTTTCACCAGACTTGTGATGACATATCATTATGCAACCTTTACTCTTTGTAGATTAATGCAAATCATTCTTCATGCTTAGAATTTATTCTCAACTTAACTTCAATTTTTACAATCCTCATCTAAATTAGATCTGTTTTGTTTGTTTTGTTTTGTTTTGTTATTCAGTTGTTTCAGTAATGTCCAACTCTTCATGACCCCATTTGAAATTTTCTTGGCAAAGAGACAAGTGGTTTGTCATTTCCTTCCCAGCTCATTTTTACAGATGAGGAAACTGAGGCAAATGGGGTTAAGTGACTTGTCCAGTATCACATAGTTGAATTTGAATGTATGTTTTCCTGACTCTAGCATTCTACCCACTGAGACTCATTTTAAGTGCTACTAAAATGTCCATGATATCCTACAGTTGAATAAGTTCTCTCCATCTTAACTTTTTTCTTTTTTAGAGCATTCAGAGTCCTCAGAGGGAAAATGAGGTCTGATGAAAAGAGTTCACTGGATTTTGGAGTTAAAGAACCTGGGTTCAAATCCCTTCTCTATCATTTACTGCATATGTGACCCTGGGTTGTCTCGGTATTCAGGTTTATAGAAATGCTATTTATATATCCTCACAAAATCTTTGTGAAATAGATGCTATTATTATACTTAATTTACAGATGAGGAAATTGAAGGAGTAAGGTTAAGTGACTCACTCAGAATCACCCAGCTAAAAACTATCTAAGGATTTGAACTGAATTCTTCTTAATTCCAAATCCAACACTCTTTCTAGTGAACTATGAGGTGTCTAGCCTTCCAACTAGTTGTAACTAAATAGAAGTATTTAATCACATGCTGTCCAAAAAGTTTCATTCATGTTTGCTTGAATTCTTTTATATAAAGCATTCTTTTTTGTGTGTTTGTGAGTGAGTGGGAATAAAGTACCTGTCCATCCTATTACATGTTGTGTAACTTCTCTGGGAAGTTTACTTCTCTGTAAAATGAGGATATTGGACTAAATGAATACTTTATTTTTTTGCCTCTTTGGAAGAATCCTAGTGTTGTGAGCCATGATTGGCATCAGCCCTGAGACTCTGGGGTAGGGATTTGTTAATGAGCCAATGATTATGAAGAAAAGAACCAAACCAACTTTATGTCTATATATTCTACGGTCTCAGTGCCCATGATCTCAGGTTACTCAGTTCTACAAAAGCATTCAATAAGTCATTTGTCCTCCAAGCTGGGTGTTTAAAGAATAGTTATATAGGCAGCAGAAACATCAGAAAGACAGAACAGGCAAGTTTTATCGCATGTCCTTAAAGAAACCTGAAATGGCAGCAGGAAGTGGCAGGGGGAGCTGGCTGATTGACAGTAATGAAAGCAGAGCCGCTCTCTATGACAGATGGAGCAGGCTGTTTCCTAGAGAGGTATTTCTATTGCAACGCAAGAAAGTCCTTACTCTTGGTTGGCTTTGAATTGAGAATTTTAATCCTGTTTTTATTTATTTCCTTTCCCCTACTGCCCTAAGAGACTATAGGAGACTGCATTCTGTTAGTTTGTGAAGACTTCAAAAAGATTTTATGACCTGGGTCTTCTTGATTGGTTTACTTCAACAGAGTAATATTTACTTTAAAGATATACACAAAAATACAAATATTAACCCATCCCCAACAGCTGGGAGCATGATCCCTTTTATGTACCTCCTCTCCAGGTTCTAGGAAGAGGAAGGAGATTCACTTTTCAGTTTGTTTAGTTCTTGTATAGATGGCATTGTCCAAATTCCAAGTTGAAAACCTATCCTGAGCTTGCCTTCTGCCCTTCTGTATTCTGAGGGCTGCTTGCTAGGTTGGCAGCAACACCTGGCTTGGAATCCTGGCTCTAAGATCACCCATTGTGGATCCATCACCCGTGCCTACAACTGAAAAGATCAAATGAAACAGACCAATACCCCAAGCTGGTACTCAAGGCCACAGGTCCTAACATAAGAAGAGAGAGAAAGGTGGACTTTTGTCCCACTCTCCCCTTCCTAGCTGTAACTGAATGAGACTTCATCTCCAGACTTATCTTAAAGGAGAAAGGGAAACGGTTCCAATTGGGTTGTTTTAAAAATGCAGTCCTTTCTGGCTGCTGACTTGAAGTTTGAGCTAAAAATAGACTTCCCTTATTTAACATTAAACTATATCAGAATTAGGAGCAATGTATGAAAGTTGAAAAGGGACAAATTTAGGCCAGATGTCAAGGAAAACTTCCAAATAATTAGAGGTATAGAAAGGAAAAAGTAAGCTGGGCTACCTACAGAGATGATGGGATTCATTATGTTATTAAAAGACCCCATGGAACTCAGAAAGGTTGGGGAGTAAGCCCAGGAGGAGCTATCTCTGCCCACTGCTTCCCCAGTTGCAAACTGGTTTAGGAGTAATGTTACAACCCCATGCTCTTTTGGTGTGAGAGAAGAATATTCAGTTATTCTCACGAGAAGCAGGTGTGCTCACTGGCCACACACCCCAAAGTTGGAGCAAGCTTTATATTATTAGTTTGGTTCCTTACCTCTCTCTTCATGGTTTGGATTGGTTGGATTTATAATCAAAGTTTGTTATAATTGGTCGGGTTTACAATCAGAATTATAATTGGTCAGATTTACAATCTGAGTTACAATTTGATTGCATTTACAATCAATTTCAATTGATTAGATTGACAATCTGAGTTAGTTACAATTTGATCTCATTTACAGTCAGAGTTACAATTGGTCAGATTTACAATTTGAGTTACAATTTGATCACATTTACTATCAAGAATTACAATTAGTTGGATTTATAATCCTCTTTATTCACCCATTCCATATAACAAAAAGTAACCTGTCATTGACCTTATTGGGTTTGGACCAGTTTAGACCTGGGTTCCTTTGTCAGGAACTTTGTTGTCTAGATATTTCCTTGACAACACCATGATTGGTTGGAAATATCTTAACAAGATCTTTTGTCCCTCCCTTCATCCTGTTTTAACAATATCTGTGGAAAACTGACTTTTCATATTCCTCACAATTCTCATTAGAAATCTTTGATAAAAAGTTAGATGACCACCTATCAAATGTGTTTTAAAAAAAATAATATTTTACTCTGTGTTTTAGGCACAAGTCTGCCCAAAAGAATTTTTAAAGTCAATTAATATATATTCTGGACATTTCTAACTTGGAGAGAGATATGTCCAAAATGGTGCTCTTGGACATGAGCTGCAGTACCCAGAAAATTTTTGATAATTTCTATAGGAATTTTGAAAAAGAGAAATCACAATATGTAAAAATACAATTTGGGTTAAAATTTCAGAATAGTTAAGTAACACATCACTATCCTATTTCTCCTGGACCATGCTTCAGGAGGAATCAATAGGAATCCTCCCAAAGATTATGTCAAAGATTGAGAATCTTCTCTGAATTAGAAGCTGCAAGGGAGATCCCCTTGTAAAGGAAGAGGACATTCTCTTGGACTAGTTCAATCAAGTAGATTAGACTGATGTGGATGATGTAGCAAACAATGTGGTTTGTAGGAACCAGATGATATGCACCAAATGTTGGGGTTTCCACATGTAAAGAATTCATAATGTCCATTTTCTGTGGCAAAAGGCAAGTTTATTTAGGAGAAGAGATTAGAGTCAAAATAAAAAGATACAATAGAGTTGGGAGAGCACAAAGCAAGGAAAGGATTTTTTAATAAGTGATGATGGAAAAGACAAGTTTCTTAGAAGAACTTACAATTAACCAGGAGAAAGAAAACATCTCAAGAGGTTAAGGCATCCCATTAGCTGGCAGCACCCTAATACAGTTAGCTATAAATAGAAAAGACACCATGAATAGGGTGAGGGGATGGGAGGAGAGACACTTCATGTCATGTGGGAGGAGTGAGAGGAAAGACACCATAAGGTAGAACACTGGGGTGAACTGACCCAAAGGAATTTAACAAAGATGGCACAGTCCATGGGCAGATTCATAGGGAAAACTTAACCTAAGAGACATAACTGGGATTTCTGATAGGATACCAGAAGGTGAGGCTGCCCATGATCCCCACAGAAGGTGAGTCTCAGGAATTTGATATAACTTAAATTTCTTGGCTGGACATAGCAAGGTGGGACTATAAGATTATCCTGATTTCCATCAGTTTCCTTCCCTGTTTGCCTCAATCTTTCTCTGTCAACCACAAACAACTATTTAGGACCTCATCAAGACTTTATCCAAAAGTTGGTTTCCATCATTAATCCCTTTTTCCTTAAGAAAAAAATTTCCCCCCCTCCACCTTTCCATGGATTTAGAAAGGGCTTTAGGGGCAAATAGTATTTCTTAATAATATCATTTTTATTTTTAAAAATTAACTGAAATACTTTCATTTCCTCAAGATTTGTTTTAGTGGGGATTTTTTTTTTTCAATTGTACTATATAAATACAGAGGAGGAACAAGGGTGACTTTGTTATATAACTCTTCTGAAATTTTAATCTGAAATTCTATGATTTCATGAATTAGAATATAGTATAGAGATGTCCTTGGAAGAACTATCACACATACCTTATTTCAGAGTTGGGTTTTGAGACCATTTCTAGGAAAGAGGCAAGTAGTTGAATAGGAAAGGAAACTAAAATACTTTTCCTTCCTTAAAGATTGTTTATAGAAAAGTTGAGATAGGAAAGCATGATAAAAATCTATTTTTATCTGTGCTGTGTATATGGGTATAAAGGAGGTTTTTGTTCATACCATTGTGTATGAACATTCTACTTTTGGATGAAAAAAAATCACTGTTGTTTTAAACAGAATTAAAGTTTAATCTTGAATCTTTATTATATAATGCTAATTAACTCCCCCCCCCCATTTTAAATAAAAGTCTTTATCTGATTAATGGTTATCCCTTATATCTAGACTAAGCCCTACTATACTTCACTTCAGAAACCTGCTTGCACTGCTTACCTCTCTTATCCATTTTCAAGCTCTTCAACCATAATGCCATAGTTCCAGGAAGATATTGGTCAATCTGTTCCCTCTCGTAGTAATCTTTCAAGCCAAATGCTCCTTACTGGCCACCAGTCTCTTTAATGTAATCTTTCTCCTTTTAGAATAGAAGTTCTCTGAAGACAAAAATTGCTTTTACTTTTTTGTATTTGCAAGCCTAAAGCTTAGCAAAACGCTTAGCACTTAATAAGCAAATAGTTTTTCATTCATTTATTTATCTTTCCCAAGGCTATTAAAAACAATCTTGTAAAAATATAATTGACAGAGTGACTCTAATGTACATTATAGAAGAAGATCAAGTCCAAAACCAGAGTAGTTCTTTTTAAAGGTCACCTCTCTGATGTGTTGGGGAGTTTTCTTGAGAAAAGGGAAAAGCTCAAAGTAGAGTTTTCCGGTCCTACACAAACTTTCTTCTGAAAGTGATTTATAATGAATTACTGTATTCTGTATCTGAAGTAACAACTTTCGTATTTCTAATTGAAAGCAAACCCACACTTGGAATTCTCCCTGTGCAAGATGACTAGACACCCTGAGGGAATATGAATTGATACTACTGATGGGTGCACTCAGTGCTCAGATTCACTTCCAAAATGACTCTGAAAGGGGCAATGTACTGCAGCAGGAGATAAATTATGTTCAGAGTACTTTATTATGCGCAAACTCCCTAAAATAAAACCACTCACCCCTCAGTAACATAATGACATCATTGCTATCCTGTAAATAAGGAAGCTTTATTCAATGACTTTACTTGGAAAAACTCATTCCAAAACTAGCCATTGGCTACCCAAAATCAGACAATGAAGGATTACTAAAACATTTAAGGGAGCTCTCCATTTTAGTGTTCTAAAGTTCTTATCTCTTAGTTAATAAAATTAATATTATAGCTTGTAAATAGATCAATAGTCATAGCAAAGGACTATAGTTTTCAAGAGAATTGCAAACTATTAAATGCTCCAAAATCATTAAAAATAAGAGAAATGTAGAACTAAACAAACCTGACAAAAGATGAAAATAATCAGTGTTGGAGGGATTGTGGAAAGACAGGCACGCTAATCCATTGCTGGTGAACAGCCATTCTGAAAAAAGCAATTTAGACTTATTCCAGAAACGGACTAAAATGTCAATATTTCTTGACCTAGCCATTCCAGTCCTAAGCATAAAATCCAAAGAGGTCAGTGACAAAAAGAAATCTCATTCACATACCAAAATATTTATAGCAACATTTTGAGTGGTAGCAAAGTACTAGAAACAAAATACCCACCAAATCTGTTGAACTAATTTGATGCATGAAAGTAATAGCATTATTGTGTTAAAAGCAATTAAAAATGCAGAGAAAGGCAGATTACAAACATGGCTACCATGTG
Organism: Antechinus flavipes; assembly: GCF_016432865.1. Lineage (NCBI taxonomy): Eukaryota > Metazoa > Chordata > Mammalia > Dasyuromorphia > Dasyuridae > Antechinus > Antechinus flavipes. The sequence continues at coordinate 258,046,564 of NC_067400.1, forward strand.
AGGACCCTCTGTCCACTGGACCTCTGTCCAGTGCCCTCCTTATCTCTACCTTCGCCTATACTTTAACTTTGCTTATCTAATAATAAACCTCTTTTATCAAAAAAAAAAAAAAAAAAAGCAGAGAAAAATAGAAAAAAAAACTTTATAAACTAGAGCAACATAAAGTAAAATGAGACAGAAAAATAATTTGTACAATGACTATCCAAAATTGAAATTTAAAGGATAAAATCAGATAACAGCTGAAACCGAATGCTGTGAAATTTTAATGATTAAGTTCAGCTTCTTTCCTCCTTCTTTGCAAAGTTGGAGAACCATAGATATGGAACACTGAATATAATAGCATATTATTGAATGGATTTCTATTTGGGTTTTTTTTTTATATGTTTGATGAATCTTTTCTTGATTTCTTTAAAAAAATTTAATTTTAATTTTTAAAAGAAGGAAGTACTGCTAAAACAAAAGTTTAAAAACATAATTTCAAAATATTATAAATGTTACATAGCTTACATTTATATAGAAGTCTATAAATAATGCCCTTTCGCTCATTACAGTTATCCTTCCCTATTGCTACTTTATCCACTGAAGTTTTTATATATTCTGAATCATTATATGAAATCAAATGGGAATTTTGTGGGAGTTTGTAAAAGCTACAAATGACACAAGAAGGACAGTAGAGGACACTGAAAAAGTTTAGAAACTCATAAATGCCTAAAATATATGTGTAGTATCATATAATATCACTATATTTTATCTTTTAATACATTATAATTCAGACTTCTTCTTTGGTATGAAGGGAAGGTCAAAAAATTTTGCTCAGACTTTCTAGTTCATAGGAGTACCACACTTCTAACTGCCTTGATGTGAAGAGAATCAATTTTCATCACAATGCTTTGAGATAACCAGGATAGGCATTATTACTCCTATTTTACACATGAGGAAACTAAGTCTTAGAATGTTATGATAAATCAATGCCAAATATTTGGCAGAAACAAAATGTTTTCCCAGGTCTTCTGAATTTGTATCCAGTGCTCATTTTCCTCTGCCTGTGAGTACAACAACTTGATATGTAAAAGAGAATGATTATATATACATATATGGCTGAGAGTTTTTGAATTGATGATTGTTCTTAGCCTATTTGTCCATAAAGCTAACTTTTGTAAATATGAATCCTATTTTCTCCTTAATATTCTTCAAAAAACAAAACAAAACACTAGATGTAGTTCAGTAGAGAAACTCTTTCAAGCAGAAAATTCTCAAGTATTTCCACTGACTGTTCTCCATCCCTGGAACTTTCTCCCTACTCATCTCAACCTCCTTGATTTTCTTCAAATCTGTTAAAATTCTTGCCTTCTATAAGAAACCTTTCTCAGCTCTCTGTAAGCTTTTTTTCTTGAGATTATTTCTAATTTATTCTTCATATTTCTTGTTTGTACATTGTTGTTTCCTTCTTTCAGACTTAAAGCTGAACAAGATGAAGTGAGATTTCTCAAAACAGTTGTGAAAATCGAGTAAGGAAGGCTTCATCTACCCCAGAGTTGGAGTAAACGTGAAGGTCATTGACTCAAGGGCATACCTAGGTCCCCTTCTTGTTAACCTCCCATGACATATTTTCTTCCTACCTCCATCAAATATGAGCAGCTATGTATTATTGGCCAAAGTTTAATTTCCTGGGTAGTTCCCAAGTTTAGAATGTAAGACCCTCAGCCAATGAGCCTCCTTTCGATTGTTCGTTCTACTGGAGGGACACCAGCTTCTTGAGAATGTACAATAAACTTTGGTTTTGCTCCTAGCTATATATTTTTTTTAATTAAATGGTGATCACTCACCATTCTGACCACACAAAGCTAATTGTTGTTTTCTAATCTTTTTCCAATTAGACTGTGAACCTGAGATCAGGGACTGGTGTGTGTGTGTGTGTGTGTGTGTGTGTGTGTGTTTATTTTTTGTTCGTTTTTTGTGATTGTATCTTCAGTGATTAGCACAATGTCTGGCCCCATAGTAGGTCTTAATAAATACTTGTTAACTTAATTTGGTTATCATATACCTTTTATTTATTTATTTAGTTAGTTTTTGTCCATCACTTTTCTTCTTGCTATCTAAATGAGGTATTTCCTTAATTTTCAACCTCAGTCTTCTAAACATTTTTCTTTTTACCCTTTCACCATTAAAAGATTAAGGCAAAGCTTCAACTGACCCCATTCTGTGGATGATCCCCAAACTTAAATCTCTCATTCTCAACAAAATATTTTTTCTATACAAAATCCATGATAAATACATCTATAAGAACATTTCTCAACAAGGTTCCACTGATGTTCAGGACAATAGAAGATTATCTTTGTTTTTCCTCATCTGTGCTGTTAAATCTTGGACAAAATGGATATTTTTGGAATTTTAGTTTCCTCATCTATAAAATGAAAATAAAAATATTTATTTGCCTTATCTATCTCACAGGATTGTTGTGAGGACCAAGTGAGATAATGAATTTCAAATTATGTAAATGTAAGCTCTTTTAAGCTTTATTTGTGATAATGTTTTTAGAAAAGGAAAGTTGACATTAATTTGTCTGCAAATAATTTAAGTGTCATAATTTCATGTTGAAATAAAAATATCTAATCATGGCACTAAGTAAGAACATTTATTAATGAAGTATCTTAAACCCAATCAAATGCAGAAAGTGAAGATTCTTTTATCTGGAGCAAATAGGAGCAGGGACTTAGAATCAAGGTAGAGGAATTCCCATTAAATAGATTAGACAAATGTTCACACATATTCACACACTAATGTCATTCCAATGACATTAGTCTAAGTTTTGAGGAGGAATAGGACCATAGGATTTCTTTTTTTTTTTTTTTCTCAGATTAGAACATAAAAAGACAAAATAATTATTTTGGATGTAAAATTGGAATTGTTAGTGCAATTTGGGGCTTACATGTCAATTAACTAAATTGGTTTTTTTAAAATGAGGATTAGGTACTTTTGAGGAACAATGTGTGAAGCAGGCAGTCAAACTTCAAGTTTCTGGTACTGTTTTATGTTGATATTTCCAGAATTTTATTTTACAAGTATTCATGAGTATAGCTGTATTATATTTTTAACAGAAAATTGCTTTTTCCTTAAATGTATCACATTATAAGGTATATTGAATTATCTATGTGTGCATATATATATGTGTTTATATATATATACATATATGCATATATATTTATAACTTTGATATCACTGTCACTAGTTCCATTTCTTCCTGAAAATCTGCTCTCTCCAAGTCTTCTGCATCCAGAGAGAGGACTATGGGGACCAAATGTGGATCACATCATAGTATTTTCACCTTTGTTGTTGTTGTAGTTTGTTTGCTTGTTTGTTTTTCTTTCTTCTTTTTTTTTCTTTTTGATCTGTTTTTTCTTGTGCAACATGATAAATGTGGAAATATGTTTAGAAAAATTGCACATATTTAACCTATATATAACTTGTTTAGGGGAGGGAGTGGAAGGAAGGAGAAAAATTTAGAACACCAGGTTTTGCAAAAGTAAATGATGAAAACTACCTTTGCATATACTTTGAAAAATAAAAAGCTATGCATTTTTGTTTTCCTTCTCAGGTTTTTTTCTTTCTTTCTTTCTAGATCTGATTTTTATTGTGTTATCTTGTTACACATGTAAATCTGTATAGATGTGTTGGATTTAACATATATTTTAACATATTTAACATGTATTGGACTACCTGCCATCTAGGGGAGAGGGTGGGAGGTAGGAGGGGAAAAGTTGGAACAGAAGGTTTTGCAAGGATCAATGTTGAAAAATTACCCATGCATTTGTTTTGTAAACAAGAAGTTTAATTTAAAAAATCAATTTAAAGTTAATTTAAAAAAAGAAAAAGCTATTATTTTTAAAAAAAGAAAAAAAAGAAAATCTGTTTTCCCCCAAACCACAACAACCCACTTCCCTTGTTATTAATAAGTATAGTAAAGCAAAATAAATCTACAAAATGATCATGATTAGCAATGTCTGCCTCATTCAACATTTTCAGTCTTTCATTTATCAGGAGGTAAGAGGAATGTTTTATTTTTGTTGTTTTTGTTTTTAAATCATTAGCCCTAATGGCTCTTTTCAACAATGAGATGATTGAGCCTATTCCAATGATCTTGTGATGAAGAGAACCATCTATCTCCAGAAGGGTCTGTGGGAACTGAGGGTGGATCACAACATAACATTTTCACTCTTTTTGTTGTTGTTTGCTTGCATTTTGTTTTCTTTCTCATTTTTTTCCTTTTTGATCTGATTGTTTTTGTGCAGCAAGATAATTGTATAAAAATGTATACATATATTGGATTTAACATATATTTCTAACATGTTTAACACATTGGATTTCTTGCCATTTAGGGGAGGGAATGGGGGAAAAGGGGGAGAAATTTGGAACACAAGGTTTTGTAAAGATCAATGTTGAAAAATTATCCATACATATGTTTTGAAAGTAAAAAAAAAACTTTAATAAAAAAATCATCAGTCATCTTTATTGGTTATTGAATTATTATTTTTAAAAATCTGGTAGCAATAGTATAAATTGTTCTCTTAGTTCAGCCTTACTTTACTGTGTGTTATATCAAACAAATCCTTCTAGATTTTTCTAAATTAATTCCTTTCATTATTTATTCTAACTCAATATTTATTCATTCATTCCATTCATAATGAACATGCTATTCATTTCATAATTTGTTTAGCCCTTATCCAATTGATAGATACTTCTTTATTTTTTCTTTCTGATTCTTTGCTACAGCAAAAATTGTTGCTATATTTTTGTGGTTATGGGAGGTTTTTCTTTTTTCTTTTTGAGGTATAAACTTTGTAGTGAGGACTGGTCTTACCAATGTATCACAGGTACAAAGAGTATTCAGAATTTAAGGCTTTGGGGTTGTAATTCCAAATGCTTTCCAGAATGACTGGACCAAATCATAGTTTCATTAGTAGTGAATTAGTGGGCTTATTTTCTTATAATCCTACTAACAACTGCCATTTTACTTTTTTTGTCTTCTTTGCCAATCTAATGGATGTGAAGTAGAGCCTCAGAGTTGCTTTCGTGTGTGATTCTCTTATTATTAGTGATGCAGAGATTTTTCTATATGGTTGTAAATAGCTTAGATGTCTTCCCTTCAACACTCGCTGTTCATGTCCTTTGGCCCCTTTTTGGGGAATAGCTCTTATTCTTACATATTTCAGTTAATCTTTATAAATTATTCAGGTTTGTCTTTATTTCTAAACAAGTATTTTGTGATTGTCTTAATAGACATTTAATAGGTGGACTCAAAAATATTTTATATATTCTATAGTTAATTTGAATGGAATTTCTCTATTTCTTCCCATTGCATTTAATAAATAATATGCAGAAATATTTATGGTTGTTCTAAGTTTATTTTATATTCTGTTACTTGTTCTCTCCAAAGTTATCATTATCATTTGCCAAATCTAATGGCCTTTTCTCAGTCCTTATCTTTCTCCACCTTTCAGTAGATTTTTACACAATTGATCATTCTCTTTTTTTGTGACATTGTTCTCTTCTGGAACTCTTCTGGAACTGTCTGGCCACTCTTTCTCATTCTCTTTTTCAACCCAGGCCTTGCTTAGTAACTGTGGGGGTCCCTCAAGACTCTGTCCTGTTCTTTTCTTCTTCTCTACTTGATGATTTGATTGGCTCCTTTAAATTCAGTTATCATCTCCATGTATATAATTGATTCACAGATGTATTTATCGAGCCTGAATCTCTCTCCTAACCCTTAGTCTTATATTTCCAGATGCCTATTATAGGCATCTATAGGCAGACTATATATCTTGAAGACACCTTAAACTGAATTATTTATTTTTTTCTCCCAAATCTCCTCTTCTAAACCATCCTATTGATAGTATTCTATTGATAGTATCAAGGATGATAGTATCCTCTCAGTCATTTAGGATTTCAATGTAGGAATCATGCTAAAATCTCCACTCTCATTCATTTCACACACCTAGTTATCATCAAGTATAGTCAAGTTTACTTTCTTTTTTTTTTTTAATTGTTTTAATTTTTTTTTTCTGGTTATACACATGTATTAACTTAAAAAAAATTCTTTATGAATCATGTTGGGAGAGAAAAATCAGAACAAAAGGGAAAAACCATAAGAGAAGAAAAAAAACAGAAAAAAAGTGAACATAACATGTGTTGATTTACATTCAGTCTCCATCATGCTCTTTCTGAATGTAGATGGCATTTTTTATCCAAAATCTTTTGGGATTGCCTTGGATCACTGAATCACAGAGCAGAACCAAGTCTTTTATATGCATATTTTTGCTGATATTTGTACATTGTATTCCTGGTTATGCTTGTTTCACTCAGGATCAGTTCATGTAAATCTTTCCAGGCCTTTCTAAAATCAGCTTGTTCATCAATTTTTATAGAACAATAATATTCCATTACTTTCATGTACTGCAACTTATTCAGCCATTCCTCAAATGATAGGCATTCACTCATTTTTCAATTGTTTACCATCATAAAAAAAGCTGCTACAAACATTTTTGTATATGTGGATCCTTTCCCCTCCTTTATGAGTTCCTTAGGATACAGACCCAATAATGGAACTGCTGAATCAAAGGATATGCACAGTTTGATAGCCCCTTGGCGTAGTTCCAGATTGCTCTCCAGAATGGTTGGTTCAATTCTCAAATCCAGCAATGGTGCATTAGTGTCCCAGTTTTCCCACATCCCCTCCAACATTTTTCATTATCTTTTTCTGTCATCTTAGCCTATCTGAGAGGTATGAGGTGGTACCTCAGAGTTGTTTTAATTTGCATTTGTCTAATCAATCAAAATAATGCAATTTCTCTCATCTAAAGTGATTTAGAGCATTTTTATATGAAAATAGATGGCTTTAATTTCGTCATCTGAAAATTGTTCATTTCCTTAGACCATTTATTATTTTGGAATGAAGTTTACTTTTTTACTATCTTTCATTTATAGTTTTCTCTATTTGATATTGCTACCACTTTGGTATAAGCTCCTATCATCTCAAATCTGAACTATTGCTAAAACCTTCTGCTTATTCTCTCTACCTCAAGTCTTTCCTCACTTCAGTTCGTTGCCTATTGCTCTAGAAAATTAATCTTCCTAAAACCCAGATGCCTCTGATCATGTCACTGCCCTTTTCAATAAACTCAAATACAATTATTCACAGGAGCAAATACAAAATCCTCTGTTTGACTTTTAAAGTCCTTTCTATCCTTACCTTTCCAGTCTCCTTTCCACGTATTCTGTAATCCATGACACTGGCCTCCTTTCTGTTCCTTTTATAGGACAATCTATGTTCTGATTCTGGATATCTTCACTGGCTCTCTCCCATTCCTGGAACTCTCTTCCTACTCATTTCCACCTCCTACATTTGACAACTTTGTTCTACCTTCTCCAAGTAGCCTTTTCCAGTTTTCCCTATTCTTAGAGCCATCTGACTAAGATCATCTCCAGTTTATCCTGTATGTATCTTATGTATGCAAAGATGTTTGCATATTGTCTCTTCCCCATTAGATTGTAAACTCCAGAGACTGTTTTTTATTTTTGTATCTCCAGTGCTTAGGAGAATACCTAGAACACAGTAGGTGCTTGCTAATACACTGAATACTTGCTAAAGCCAGTGTTTAATTGTTTTTTAATCTCTCTGGTGCTCTGAGTAGACCATAATATCATCCACAAAGATGATTTTTGTCTGCATTTTGCCTCTGCCTTCAATTTCTTTTTCTTGTCTTATTGATATAACTAACATTCCTCTTTTTGTTTTATTTTGTTCAGGCATTTTCAGTCTTGTCCAACAAGACTAAAAACAACTAAACAACAATGAAAGCATCAAGTGTGGGAGAAAATTATTCATGTAGCTTCCTAACTGGAAGTCTGCATACTACATTATAAAATATTGTTTATTTAGGCAGAATACGTGCAAGAATTTTGTGGTGGTAGAGTCTCAAGAATAATAACGAGGGAGGATGGAGCCAAATTAGAATGGATGGAGTCAGAATAGAAGTAGCAATTCGGGCAAACTTTCTTAATATTCCTAGCCAGAGAACTTTAAAATAATGCCTCAAATCAAATTTTGGAATAGCAGAGTGAACAAAAGTCTACTATGAGATATTTTTTATAGTCTAAGACAATTTAGGAGATTGGCAGAAATGGTCTATAACATTGAGATAGTGGCTAACCAGGCAAGATTGAACAAGGCAAGAGCACCATTCATGGGTCTTGGAGATAGCATCTCCAGTGTCTCTCAGTCCAGAAATGTTATGGGTAACAGACAACTTGTCAGCAAAAGATTACAGGGGATCCTTTGCTGGCAATGGGTATAACTGGTACTATCAGCTCTGTTGCCTATATGAAGTCCTGAATCACAGTTGCAGAATGGAGAGGAACTCTTTCACATTTTCTTCCATTTTTTTTTTCCATTCTTTTGACTTTTTTTTTTTTAATTATTTCATGAAGTCTCATGGAAACATTAGCTTCCACTTGCTCAAGTCTTATTTTTAAGGAATTGTTTTCTTCAGTGAACTTTTAAACTTTTTTTTTTTCCATTTAGTCAATTCTGCTTTTTGAGGAGTTCTTTTTTTCAGTGAATCTTTGTGCCTCTTTTTCTATTAGGCCAATTTAAAAGTGTTATTTTCTACAGGTTTGTTTTTTTGTGGGTATATGTTTCTTTTGCTAAGCTGTTCATTCTATTTTCATAATTTCTTGTGTCACTCATTTATTTTCACAATTTTCCCTTTACATGTTTGTGGCAGCCTGGTTTGTAGTGGCTAGAAACTGGAAAATGAATGGATGCCCATCAATTGGAGAATGGCTGGGTAAATTGTGGTATGGAATATTATTGTTCTGTAAGAAATGACCAGCAGGATGAATACAGAGAGGCTTGGAGAGACTTACATGAACTGATGCTAAGTGAAATGAGCAGAACCAGGAGATCATTATACACTTCGACAACGATATTGTATGAGGACATATTCTGATGGAAGTGGATTTCTTTGACAGAGACCTGAGTTTCAATTGATAAATAATGGACAGAAACAGCTACACCCAAAGAAAGAACACTGGGAAATGAATGCGAACTATCTGAATTTTTGTTTTTCTTCCCGGGTTATTTTTACCTTCTGAATCCAATTCTCCCTGCGCAACAAGAGAACTGTTCAGTTCTGCAAACATATATTGTATCTAGGATATACTGCAACATATCTAACATATATAAGACTGCTTGCCATCTAGGGGAGGGGGTGGAGGGAGGAAGGGGAAAAATCGGAACAGAAACGAGTGCAAGGGATAATGTTGTAAAAAAAATTACCCTGGCATGGATTCTGTCAATATAAAGTAATTATTAAATAAAATAAAATAAAATATTAAAAAAAAACAAAAAACAATTTTCCCTTTACCGCTTTTTTATCTTTTCCAGGAATTCTTGTTGTATGGGGTCCAATTTTGAACTTGAATCTTTTTTATTTTAGTTATAGCTATTTTCACATTGATGTTTTCTGAGTTTGTATCTCAGTTTTCCTTGACACAATAGTAGCTTTTCATGGTCAGGTATTTTTTTTTTTTAATTATTGTTTGCTTATTTTTCCAATCTATTAATTGACTTCGAACTTTATGTTAAAGTTGGGTTCTATTCATCTTGGTGTGGGGAGGTATTGTCCCAATCTTCAAATTCATCATCCTGCTGTTTTCAAAGCTAGCTCTAGGATTCTGCAAGTTTTCAGTGCTTCCAAGATGGGATGATCCAGAGTGACATATGATCAATTCTCCTTTGATCTGTACTCTGGCCTTATTGCTGGAAAGGCTCCTGTTCCCTTGCAGCTTCAAGTGGTAATACTTCCCTCTGCCTTGGAACTTTTACCAGGGCTTGTTCCCTTGCAACTTAAGGGAACTCCTCTCCATCCTACAACCTTGATTCAGAACTTCCTATGGCCAACAGAGCTGATAGTACCAACTATACCCACTGCCAATTAAAGGATTTCCTGTAATCTTTTTCTGACCAGTTGTCTGACACCTGAATATTTCTAGACTGAGAGACCCTGAAGATGCTATCTCCAAAGCCCATAAATAAGGGGTGGTTGGGCAAAGCTTGAACCTTACTCTCATTAGATAAAGGGAAATATATATATATATATATAAAATACATACATACACCCACATAGTTGAGTATAGAAATCTATTTTACCCAACATAGAAATAGAGAGAACTGGAGAAGAAAAGGTATACATGTGAAAAGAAAAGGGAGGGTGGATTAACAGAGGCAGTGGTGAGAAGCAAAATAGATTTTTGAGGAGAGTATTATAAATGAGAGAGAAAGCTAAAAAGAAGAGAACAGAATGAAGGGAAATATGTAGTTTAGTAATCATACTGTGAATGTTAATGATTTGAGGTCACCATAAGACAGAAGTGGATAGCAGTCAATTAGAAACAAAAATCCAACAATATTTTGTTCACAAGAGACACTTGAAAAAAAAGTATATACACAGAGTTATAATAAGAAAATGGAACAGAATCTGTTAAGCTTCAACTGAAATAAAAAGTCAAAGCAAAAGCAAAAATTGACCTACTGAAAAGAGATAATCAATGAAACTACATTTTCCTAAAAGGTACCATAGACAAAGAAGTGAGAACAAAAATTTTTACAGTAAGTTTCTCAATAAGGTCTTTTATTTTTTAAGTATATAGGGAAAGGAAGCAAATTTATAAGAACTATTTCTCAATTGATAAATTATCAAGGGATATGAGCAATTTCTCACTTTATTTTTCACACTTTTTTTCAATATGGCTAATAGAGAAATATATTTTGCATGATTTCACATGTATAATTGATATCATATGGCTTGCCTTGTAAGTGGGTGGGAAAGGGTGGGAAGGAAAGAGAGAATTTGGAACTCAAAATTTAAAAAAAATTTTTTTAAGAATTCAAAATAAAAAAAAAAAAGAAAAACATTAATTAAAACATATAGGCAGATTGGAGATCACTTCTTAATGTTTTTTCCAATAATGTCACTGATTGACTCACCTGTCAGTTATTTTTAGTCTAGGTAAGTGCTAATTTTTAAACTGAGCTTACTAGGTGGTATACCAACTGACCATTTTTCTAGCTAGTGACTGGGAATAGAGTGGTAATGAAAAACAATAGACCCATTTTATTCTTCTTCCCCACTTAATTGATTCAATGAAAGAAAAAAGGCTAAAAATGTTGAGTGGCAACATTTCTTAGCAGATCTTCAGACTATTTGTATAGCAAGAGTTTTCTTCTTTCTTTTCTAATATAGATCTAGATCTATTATAGATCTAGAAGATTTGGGAGTAGGAAATATATTTCATAGTGAATGGAACTGCTCATGTAATGGGTTAGTGGGTATCAGAGTCTTCCTGATTACAGAACTAGTGCTTTTCCCATTTGCCTGCTGTTTAAAACTCTTAAGAGCCTGGTTACTTCTTCATTTTACATTCACACTACATCTGCTTCGTATTTGGAGATTTATCTAGACTGGCCCCCACCTACGGTGCGCCATATTCCATCTCTATGCTTTTGTACTTTTTTTTTTTTTTTTTAACCCCAAACCCATTTCTCCTTGCTTTGGAATGCTCTCTCCTCACCAGCTGATCTTGGAACTCTTCCCCTTTAAATTCACTTCAAGAGAGACCTTGTACATGAAATCTTTCTGTATCCCCTCATTTAGTGTTCTCCCTTCACTACCATGAATTCATGTTGTATGTATATATACATAGATGCATTTGTTTATATTGTGTGAGGACCACTACCCCTGATTACAATTTACCCAACATAGAGATAGAGAGAACTGGAGAAGAAAAGGTGTGCATGTGAAAAGAAAAGGGAGGGTGGATTAACAGAGGCAGTGGTGAGAAGCAGTCCCTGGCCTAAGGAGCTCATATTCTTACTTTCTTTTGGGTGCTATAACCGCCATCGCTGTAGATTTCAATTTTCTAATTTAAGTTTCATTTCTCCAATTTAATTTGTATGCTGTGGAAACCAAATAAATCCATTTCTCACAATATTCATACACATACTACATATATTTATAGAACATTTCTCAGATTAGAATGGAAATACCTTTAGGTCAGGTTTTGTTTTATTTTTGTCTTTATATCCCCAACAATTAGCACACAGTTCCTGCCTGGCACATAGTAGGTACTTAACAAATGTTTGTTGGTTACACCACATTGACAGCCAATGGAAAGGCAATGGAAAGGCAAGGAAAAGTGGGACTTATTTAACTCTAATTTATAAGAAAAATTTCCAGAGTGAATCTCTTCTGCTAAGTGATGGATTCCTATGTAGCATTTAAACCATTAGGATCCCTCCTCCATCCCCATTCTATTATGCAGAGTTCATTTTAGAGGTGACAAAATCAGTAGCAGCTGGACATCATCCAGCAAGAACTGACACTGTTTGGGGAAATATTAACCACTAATACCAGAGTGGTTGGGGTTTTTTCCCCCAAAGAATCGAATGAAAATAATAGCACATTATACATACTTATTTACACTTCTTTTTCTATTAAATGTCTAAGTTAGTGGAATGATTATAAAAATATAATTATATTTCAACTTCTCTTGAGGAAATGTTATTCAAGTGCTAATTAAAAGGGTTTAATTTCTTAGTAACTCTTTAATGAATTTCTAAACAATAATAATTTTTAAAATCCTAAAACATTAAGCTAAACATGCCTTAGGCAGGGAATGATGGCACTTGGAGAGAAATCCACTCCCATATTGCTTAACTAAAACCTAATTATGGAGAAAACATTCTGGAGATGACAGAATGTATTCTAAAAAATTTACAATAGCAGTGTGATTTGCTGTTCCTTCTATCACCTCATATCAAATGGTTGTTGAATGAGACCCTGTCAAAAAGAGTTGCTTTTAATAATCCAAAAGGGGGGAGGAGGAAGGATTAAAAACAATTTATTTTAAAGATGAAGAGCTTAACCCAGCAAGGTTTAATTTTAAGTATACAAACTGCAGCCGGAGGCAGTACCATCCATTTCCCACAGCATCAAGAAGGCTCCGCCTCCTTCTCTTTCACTGTACCCTGAGGGCCAGACCCTATTTCCAGCACCTAAACAGCTGGCTTTTAGAAATTAACTCTTTGCTGACTCATTTTATACTTTTCTTTCCCAACATTTGGAAATACTAAATTAAAATAGAAGGGAACATAGGAGAAAACTTTGATTTATATACCCACCAAATGTATTAATGCTTATTATTAAAACAAAACAAAACAAAACCAAAAAGCGACCTCCTCAAAACCAAATTAAACTAACTGCCCCTAGAAAGGCTCCTAGTAGAAAAATGAATGGAATAAGCTTTCTTTTTTACTCCATTATTATCTCTAGCCTTAGGTAAACTAAATGACCTCTAAGTTCCCTTCCAAATTGGAGTCAGTGAAAAAGTGAAGCTATTTTCAATATTGAGTTAGATAGTAAAGGAAAATCACCTCATGTGCAAGAGATTCAGTGTTCTTGGAATCTATCTAAAAAAGATGGGATTTGGCTAGCAGATGAGCTATAGCGTCTAAATACCAAATTATCCTCGGGGGTGTGATTTAAAAAATAGTTAAATGTTCATTTGCATAACTATTGAGATTTAAAAACAGATTAATCAGGTCATTTCAGGCTCTCTGGACTTCTTCATTTATCCCTGGGAGGAGTTTAGAGTTGATTTGACTTGAGTCCAGACTTAAATTCTGTTTATTTTCAACAAATTCAGATCAGTCACACTCCAGGTGGGGGCCATTTGGCTCCAGTGCTTAGGCACGAAGAGCTCCTAGACTGAGTCCGCAAGGAGATCAAAGAAATAGAATAGGGATGCTGGCATGAAGAGGGGAGGCAAGCTGTGTTTACTCCTCTAACAGCAGAATCGCTTTTTGAGAACCATTCTAAATGAAAATTTCTCTTAAACAAACGGTCTTCTTCCTTCTTGCTGGCATGGTCATAATGATTGATATCTCCGGTTTCTGCCAGTCACACTGCCGCGTACACTGACTGTAGGGATGGATGCAATCCATCCATACTTCCTTACTCAGTGTGATTCTTTCCCAAGCTTCCCACACATCCTCCATAGAGGATTTAGAATGGCTCATAGCACCACACTGCAGCTGTTTGTACAGACCCAGCCCCTAGGCTCGGAGGGAGGGAGGCTGGCTATCTGAGGCTGGAAGCACTCTTTCCGAGGCTAGAAAAGGAAAGGGAATCTGTTCCTTCCTTAGAATGAGCAAAAGACCTTAGGTATTGGATCAACAAAAGCCTCTGAAATGAAGCAAAGGATGCTATTGATCCTGTAAATACACAAGCAATAAAAAACAACCTTACTGAGTCTTAGTAGGTATTTTTTCCTGCTGGGGACCTAGATCTAAACTATTTATTCATACAAATCTCACCTGGAACACAAAGTATTATGAAAAGTTTAGCAAGGGAGAAAAGGAGGGAGTGTTTAATTGTACTTATGGTTTCAGAGATATTCTTTTACTTCTTAGGTTAAAGCAAGACCTTGCGGATTGAAAACCTCCTGAAATAAGAATAGAGCTGGCAGGGAACTTGGACTGTTTTATTTATCCTATAGTAAGACAGAAGGGCAGATATGTGACACAGTGGATAGAGTGCCAGATCTGGACCCATGAGTTCAAATCTTACCACAGACTTTTATTAGATATATGACTTGGTCAAATCCCTTACTTGCCCCAGTTTCCTCCAAGAGGACAGAAATAGTATCTATCCTCTAAGGTTGTCGTGAGGATCAAATGCAATAATATTTGTGAAGCACTTGGCACAACGCCTGGCACATAGTAAGTGCTTAATAAATGCTAGTTGCTTTCTCTATTTCTTTCCTCCATTCCCTCTTTTCTGTGGATTTTCACTATTTGAAATAAACCTGTCTTCATAATTCAGGTTTAGTTAGAAGTGAAATGTATGCAGTGGGACTTCTCATTGCTTACTACAGTATCCATTTCATTTAACAGGTTTTCAGGTCTAACCAGAGAAATCTATTTCATAGAACAGGCTCTCATCTTGCCACAGTCCTAAAGTTATAAAAACAGAACATTTGGGGAATGCAGATACAAAAATGGTTGTTATAGATGACTTAATCCTAGCTGACTTCTCTAGCTGCCCCCAAAACAGGATTTCAGGGAATGAGAATGAAGAGGAAGTGTTATAATCTACTTTTGGTTCATCAACTTGGGGCATACACTGGTGCTAAAGCTTCAAAATGCCTTATTTACATGTTTTTATTGAGCTGCTGAGAAACACTATGGTGTCTTTTGTTTTTCCTTTGTAAAATAAAAAAGTTTCTTATGGGATCCTTCAAAACTCAAGGGACCCTTGAGATTTTTCCCCACAGAGCTGCTTCTCTACTTTGTTAAATAATTGCTTTTGCCTCATTTGCCAGTTATTCTGGATTTTGTTGTTAAATGCTCTAACTGTAGTTCTTTTTGTTGTTATTTATTTAACATAATTAGTCAATGGCCTTGTGAATGCTATGTGTATGTTTCTTGCTCCATACTTGGAAAGAATTGCAATATATTCTTGGTCAAGAATCTGCTTAGAGTGGAGGAAGATGAAGTTGAGAAATAGTGAGGGAACAGGTGAAAGAGTATTTCTGTTCACAGAGTTTTTTTCTTTCTTTTTCATTTTTGCTTTTTTACTTGTATATACTACAAATAGGTTGAGAGACTGTTTGCTATTATAGATGAAGTAGGAACAAAAAGCTATATGTAACTTGCCTTGGAGGAGAAAGACTCAAGTTAAACATTTTAAGCTCCTACCATATACAAAATATTGTGCAAGGTTTGGGGACATAGAGATGGACAATAGCATGTGGGAAGATATTGAATAATATGTGGGAAGATATTGAATAGCAATGTGGGAAGATATTGAATAGCAATGGGGGAGGATATTGAATAAAATAGAGATACACAATAGTCCAATATGGCTGAATACAGAGTGTGAAGAAGACTAAGGTAAACTAAGGCTGGAAAGATAGGTTGGAGTCGGATAATGGAGGACTTTAAATTTTAAATTAAGGAGGTTGCATTTTTATCCTACAGGCAATAGAGAGCAATTAAGATTTTGGAAAGGAGGAGAGGAGGAAGAGAGGAATGACATAGTAAGACAAGCATTAGAAAAATTATTTTGGCAGCTTTTGGAGGATCATCAGAGAGGAGAGTGACTGGAAGCCAAGAATCTATGGAAGAGACTGTTGCCATAGTCCAGGTAATAGGGGATGAGGGCCTGAATTACAGTACTTCCTATGTGTATGTAAAGGAAAAGGGATAATTTATAAGATTATAGAGACAAAAATAAGAATTTAGCAACTGTTTGGTTATATGGGACAATGGAGAAAGAAGGGGCAAAAATGCCTGAGGTTTTGAATCTAGGAGATTGATAGGTTGGTGGTATTGAATGGGACTAATTGGATGAAGTATTTCTCAGTATTGAGTTACATGATCCCTGTTCCCAGAGCTGGGACCTTGGGGAGGCCATTTGATCTCTGGAGGAATGAACTTTGAACCCTGGGATACAGGAAGTTATAGGAAATGATGTGACCTATGGGAGGTAGCCAGCATTGGTGACCATTGGTCAAGGATGG
Source organism: Antechinus flavipes (assembly GCF_016432865.1). Classification (NCBI taxonomy): domain Eukaryota; kingdom Metazoa; phylum Chordata; class Mammalia; order Dasyuromorphia; family Dasyuridae; genus Antechinus; species Antechinus flavipes. The sequence continues at coordinate 258,063,202 of NC_067400.1, forward strand.
TTACGTCCTTTTAGTCTATCCAATGAGAAGGCTCAGGTCTTTTGCCTTTAAACCCTGGACAAGCAGGAAGCTGGCCAGGTTCCAGGCGCACATGGTAGAGCTGGGATGGCTCCCAGGTGTGTCTGGGCTTTTCCCTGAAGGCATTAAATAAATGCTTTCTCTTTGTACCTGATGATGTCTCTGATTAGTTAATTGAGAAGAAGATCTCGTACCTGACCTGTCACACAGTATCATAAATAGATTTAGGGAGGTGGGAAAGAGGAGGGTATTTAGGTTGAGAGCATGATAATTCACTTTTTGGCTATCTAAAGTTTGAGATACAGTGAAATATCCAGAGATGGTCCACAGGTAGTTGGAAATGCAGATCTATACTTCAAGAGCAACATTGGGGCTAGACACATAGAATTATCTGCTTAGAAGTAATCATAAAGTCACAAGTTTACAATTTTAAAAAGTCTTAAATAGGTACCTAGTATAAGCAGTGGAAATGTTTAACAACCAGCTCTCCAAAAAAGAGTTAGTTCAACATATTTTTAAATTTGACTTGTATTTTTAATATTTTCTATATCCCTTCTGAAACCTAGACAATCAACAAAACAAAAAATCAAGGCCCGATTTGTATTGTGTATGAATTTCTGAGGTATTAATTAATTAATGCAGAAAATTTTTGAAATTTTGAAAAATATTTAATATTTTCCCCCAGTTATATTCAAAACAATTCTTTTTTACATTTGTATTTAAGATTTTTGAGTTCTGGTTTTCTCCCTTACCCCCACCCACAATTAAAAAAACTATATGTGAAATTATTCAAAATATTTCCATGAAAGTCAAGTTATGAAAGAAAACATAGATCTCTCACACTAATGAAAATAAGAACTCTTAAGAAAAAATTAAGTTAGAGAGAGAGAGAGAGAGAGAGAAATAGAATGCTTTGGTCTATATTCAGGCTTGATAAGTTCATTCCCTGTGTATGGATAAGATTTTTCATCATAAGTCCATTTTATAGCTGGCCATCCCAGAACATTGTTATTACTTTGTATATAGTATATTTCACTTTGTTTATGGAAGACTTCCGGAGAGCATCTTGATCATTCTTTTTAAAAATTTTTTATTATGGCTTTTTGTTTATAAGATATATGCATAGATTTTTCAGCATTGACAGTTGCAAATCCTTTTGTTCCAACTTTTTCCCTCCTTCCCCCCTCCCCACCCCTTTTTCCCCCCTTCCCCCAGATGGCAGGTTGACCAATACATGTTAATATGTTAAAGTAAAAGTTAAATACAATGTATGTGTACATGTCCAAACAGTTATTTTGCTGTACAAAAAGATTCTTTGAAATAGTGTGTAATTAGCTTGTGAAGGAAATAAAAAATGCAGGTGGACAAAAATAGAGCGATTGGGAATTCTATGTAGTCGTTCATAGTCATCTCCCAGAGTTCTTTCCCTGGGTGTAGCTGGTTCTGTTCATTACTGCTTTATTGGAACTGATTTGATTAATCTCATTGTTGTTAATTCTGATAAGAGTAAGATTCATTTACTCACCCTCTCTTCTCTCTTCCCCTCTATGGTAAAAGCTTTTTCTTGCCTCTTTTTTTTTTTTTTTTTTTTTTGCACCATTTTTGAGCTGTTCCACTTCTCCCTTTCCCTTTCTCCCAATACATTCCTCTCTCACCCCTTAATTTCGTCATTAAAAAAAAAAAATATTATCCCTTCATAGTCAATTCACATCTGTGCCCTCTGTCTATATATACTTCTTCTGTCACAATAATAAGACAATTCTAATAAGTTACAAGTAGCCCTTCTATGTAGGCATGTAAACAGATAAATCTTAAGTCCCTTATGATATCACTTTTCTGATTACCTCCTTATACTTCTCTAGAGTCCTGTATTTGAATATAACAATTTCCATTCAGCTCTGGTCTTTTCATCATGAATGCTTGAAAATCCTCTTTTTTATTGGATGACCATCTTTTCCTCTAAAGGATAATACTCAGTTTTGCTGGTTAGGTGATTCTTGGTTTCAATCCTACCTCCATTGCTCTCCAGAATATCATATTCTAAGCCCTTCAGTCCTTTAATATAGAAGCTGCTAAATCTTGTGTTATCCTGACCATGCTGTATGAGAATTATTTTTTTCTGGATGGTTGCAATATTTTCTTCTTTATCTGGGAGTTTCAGAATTTGCTTATAATATTCCTGGAATTTTCATTTTGGGATCTCTTTCAGGAGGTGATTGGTGGATTTTTTTCAATTTCTATTTTGCCCTCTGGTTCTGTAATAACAGAATAGTTTTTCTTGATAATTTCTTGAAAGATGATTTTGAGGTTTTTTTTTTTTTTATCATGACTTTAAGGTAGACCAATAATTTTAAAATTATCTCTCTTAGATCTATTTTCCAGGTCAGTTGTTTTTCCAGTGAGATATTTCACTTTTTTTCCTATTTTTTTGGTTTTGCTTGTTGTATTTTGATTTCTTAGTTTCCATTTGCTCAACTCTATTTTTTAAGGAAGAATTTTCCTCAGTGACCAAAATTTTATACCTCCTTTCCCAATTGGCCAATTTTGTTTTTTAAGGCATTCTTTTCCTCATTAGTTTTTTTGTATTTCTTTTTTGCACCCTTCTCAATTCTTTAATTTTTCCTTAGATTTTCATAGACCTTTTTGGAGTGCCTCCATGGCCTGAGCCCAATTCTTATTTTTCTTAGAGGCTTTGGATGTAGGAGCTTTGACTTTATTATCATCTTCTGAGTGTGTGTTTTGATCTTCCTTGTCAACAAAATAACTTTCAATAGTCAGAAACTTTTTTGGTTGTCTTTTCATTTTCTTAACCTATTATTCAACTTTTAACCTTTTGTTATAATAGGGCTCTACTTTCAGCATGGAGAGTGCATTATCCCAAGCTTCATGGGGTTTGTGCAACTGTTTTCAGAAATCTTTCTGGGAATCTGACCACAAGAATTCTTTTCTGCCTTGGAGCTGTTAGATAAGTCCCCACCCCACAGTAGCTGTAAGATCTACAATGCTGGCCAGGACTGAGACTTGGCTGACCAGAGCTGCCCTGGGACTGTACAGCAGACTCCCACATCATTGCCATAGACTCTCTCCACTGACCTTTTGAGTCCTCCCTGGTATCCCTGATCTGAGAAGTCCAGAAGTGTCTCCAGCACTGCTGAGGATTCAGAGGTCCCACCTTGCTGACATTGGGATTTGGGCCCGAGCTGGGGCTGGAGAGGACCTATGCTGGGACTGCCTGGTAGGCTCCCACTCTGGCTTCACAGACTTTTCTGCTGACCTTCCAGGTCCTCCTTGGTATCTCTGGGCTGAGAGGTCTGGAAACCTCTAGTACTGCCACTAATTCAGAAGTCTGGCCTAGCTAGGCTGAATTTGGGTCAGGGTTGTGCTGGCCCAGGGACTCCCACCCTGATGTCTTAGACTTTTTTTTGCTGAACTTCTAAGTTGCCTTTGGTTGGAAAATGTTTCTCCAAAATTTATTTAGAGTAATTATTTAAAGGAATTTGGAGCAGTCTGGGGAGAGATTACTCCACCATCTTGACCTTGGCTCTCCTTCACTGAAAATTTTAACAATTGTCTCCTATGAGCCAGTTCTAACTGGCTCAAGACCTCCGCTAAGTCTAACCCTCTCATTTTACCAAATAGAAAATGGTGAAATGACTTATTTGAAGTCCCACAAACTAGAAAATGGAAGAGCAAGGAGATAAAGTCAGGTATTTTGACCTCAAGTCCATTATATCATCTAGCCTTCTTAAAGCCATGGGAGGAGAAGAATTCATTAGAGGGAAGTATAGTGAGAAAATATAAGAAGACTTTGGACAGACTTGTAAGGACAATGGCATTTAGGATGAGCCAATGAAGGAGACCAAGAAGGCATGGTTATTGAGGTAGGAGAAGAAACAGGAGGAAGCAGTGTCCCAGAAATCAAGGGAATTAAAAAGTATTCATGAAGAAGGGATTAACAGTTTCAAAAGTTGCATAAAGTTTAAGAAGGACAAAGATTGAGGTAAAAGTTCATTTTATTTGGCAATTAAGAGGTCAACAGTGACCTTGAAAAGAGCGTTTTGGGATAGAAACCAGATTGCAGGGTGATGAGGAATGAGTGGGTGGTGGGAATGCAGAGTCAGATAGAACAGACTATTCCTTCTGGAGGTTTTTCAGGAAAAGGAATGGAAACAGGATAAACTTGAATATGTTTTGTGAGCAACAGGGAAGACTCCAGACTCCAGCAGTGATACAGTTAGAACACATGAAGATTATGGAGAGAGAGAATAGAACAAGGTTCCAGGAATTCTCTAAGACTGCAGTGAGGGAGAAGAGGTTGGGTAGAGTTTTACAAGATTTTTTAAGAAGGATCACAGAATATTGGAATTGGAAGAGATTTTAAAGATGGAAGACCCTTCATGGTTTTCTTTTCTCTGTTTCTGTTATGTAAAATGGCTTTGGGATTGAAATTAGAGAAGAAATGATATAACACAGTTAGATAATCAGAGAGGTACCATGCTAAAGGAAAATGCTAGAGTGCATGTCAGCCTAATAGGTCCATTTCCATTACTCAAGTGATGAGTTAGTGGCAGTCAGAAGTCTCTTTCAAGGATGTGATAGCCCTGACTAAGAAAACTTCTATCTTTTTAAAAATCCACTGGATTCAAAGTCTATAATTTAAATGCCATGAGTCCCAGGTTCTGAGTTCTACAGTGTCTTTATTACTAAATAAAATGACTTGTCTTGCTGGTATGAATCTAACTTCAAGTTTTGAACCATATTGTATTATTTAAACTTTTTTGCCTACTCAAAGGAGGACTAAACTGTACATCTCCTAGAATGACTGGAGTTGAAGTAATTCAAATATTTGTGACTTTGGGGATTTAAGAAAATGGCAGACTTGTTCATTAAACATTGGTGATGCATTGTTCTTTTGTTGTTATATAGTGTTTTTTGCTTATTGATTCTGAAATCTGGGCTCCTCCAATTCTCCTTAATGTGGAGATTCCTCTGAGGGACCTTTTGCACATGCTTTGTTTGCTGGAAGTGAAAAGTGAATGGAGGTAGCCTTTTTTTGATTGACTTCAGTTTTAAAAACTGGTGAGACTGACACAGTCAACCATCTTTTCTGCCATTGATTTTATATTATGCACTCTAAAAAAAAATCTTATTTAATATTTTACTTTTTTCAATTACAGGTAAAAACAATTTAACTTTTTTTTTTCAAATTTTGAGTTCCAAATTATTTCCTTCTCTTCTTCCCCCACCTCCATTGAGAAGGTAAGCAATTTGACATAGGTTATACATGTATAGTCAAAATATATTTCCATATAAATAATCCGTGAAAGAAAATATAGACAAAAAAAACCCCAAGAAAAATATAGTAAAGAAAAAGTACCTTTGATCTGCATTAAGGTGCTATCAGTTCTTTTTCTGGAGATGGAGACTATCTTTTATCATAATTCCTACAAAATTGTTTTGGATCAGTATATTGCAGAAAATAACTAAGTTTTCACAGCAGATGATCATACAATATTGCTCTTACGGTGTACAATGTCCCAGTTCTGCTCATTTCACTTCGCATAAGTTCATGTAAGTCTTTCTATGTTATTGTTGTTTTGTTTTGTGTTTTTTTTGATGAGCACCCTGCTCATCATTTCTTAAAGCATAATAGTATTCCATCATAGTCATACACAACTTGTTCAGTCATTTTTCAATTGATGGAAATCCCCTCAATCTTTAATTCTTTGCCATCACTAAAAGAGCTGCTATAAATATTTTTGTACACATAAGTCCTTTTTCTTTTTGTGTGTTGTCTCTTTTGGATACAGACCTACTAGTGGTATTGCTTGGTTAAAGGATATGCATGGTTTTATAGCCCTTTGGGCATACTTTTAAATTGCTTTCCAGAATGGTTGAATCAGTATATAACTTCATCAATAGTACATTAATGCTTTAATTTTCCCATAACCTCTCCAACATTAGTCATTTTCCTTTCCTATCATATTAACCAATTTGACAGGTAAAAGATACTAGCTCAGAGTTGTTTTAATTTGCATTTCTTTCATCAATAATGATGTTTTTCATATGACAACAGATAGCTTTGATTACTTTGTCTGAAAACTGCCTATTTATAATTTTGAACATTAATCAATTGAAGAATAGCTCTTATTTCTATAAATTTGACTTAGTTACATGTTTGAGAAATGAAGTCTTTATTAGAAAAACTCACTGTAAATTTTTTTCATAATGATTACCAACTATGTGTTTTCCTCCATCCTGTGTTCCCCATTTATCTTCTCTCCTCTCCTTTTACCCTATCCATTCTCAAAATATTTTTGAATCTGTCTTTTGCCTTTCCCCAAAATGCCCTCCTTATTCCCTCTCCCCTCTTCTTTTATTCCCTTGCCTACCTATTTTACTGTATGGTAAGACAGATTTCTGCATCCTCTTCATGAATGTGTATATTATTCTGTCTTTGAACCAATTCTGATGAGAGTAAGGTTCATGTATTCCCCTCCCTGTTTCCCTTATTTTCCCCTTCAATGTGAAATTATTTTCAGGTCTCTTTTATATCAGATAATTTATCCCATTCTACCTCTCCCTTTCCCCTTCTCCTAGTATATTATTCTTTCTCATCCCTTAATCTTATATTTTTAATATCATATCATCACATTCAATTCACATCTCTTCTTTCTGTCTATGTATATTCCTCCTAACTACCCTAATAATGAGAAAGTTTTAGGAGTTACAAATATCATTTTCCCATGTAGGGATATGAACAATTTAACCTTAGTGAATCCCTAATGATTTCATTTCTTTTTACCTTTTATCTTTCTTTTGAATCTTGCATTTGAAAGTCAAATTTTTTTTATTCATCTGTTGTTGTTTTTTTTCTTTTCAGCAGAAATACTTGAAAGTCCTCTATTTCCACATGCCTTCCCTGTCCTCCCCCCCACCCCCCACAAAAAAAGGATTATATTTAGTTTTGCTTGGTAGGAGGGTTTTTGTTTTTGTTTTTGTTGTTTTGTTTTTGTTTTTTTGTTTTTTTGCCTGAGCCTTTAATATAGAAACTGCTAAATCTTATGTTATCCTGGTTGTGGTTCTACAATAATTGAATTGTTTGTTTTTTGGTTTTGGCTGTTTGCAGCCTTTTCTCCTTGATTTGGGAGTCTGGAATTTGGGAAGTTTTCATTTTGGGATTTTTTTTTTAAGGAGGTGATTGGATTCTTTCAGTTTCTATTTTACTCCCTAACGATTTTCAAAATTCTTTTTGAAGGTTTAGAGGTTTTGGATATTGGAGCTTTCACTTCATTATTTCCTTCTGAGTGTTTTGTTCTTCCTTGTCATGATAGTAATTTTCCATAGTCAGAGTTTTTTTCCCTGTTGTTTCCTCATTTTCTTAGCTTATTACTTGACTTTTAACTTCAACCCAAAGTGGAGCTCTGCTCTCCAAATGGACAGGGCACAGTCGGGGGCCTGTAAGTTTTGGGTTTTCCAAGGTGATATGATCTAGGGAAAGGTGTGTTTACTAATCTCCTGTATTGTATACTGGCTCCTGAGTGACTGCAATCACTTGATGTGACCAGGGTCCCTACTCCCTTGTGGCCACAAGTTCTTCCTGGCACTGGCAATCACTTGATTGAGATCCAAGTCCTTGTCTTCTGACTAATTATCATTGGATATGAAGGGTGGGAGGAGGATTGGAATAGGAGATGGGGAATCAGAACTACTTTCTGATTGGTAACTCCAAAAATTTGCATACCCATTAACAATATATCGATGCTGCCTTGTAGAGAGGAATAGGACTAAATGATATTGCTAATTCTCTGAGAATTGTAGGTAAGTCAGCACTAACATAGACCTTCCATTCAATGGAACATGCAAAAACCACCGCGATGATCATAAGACTCAGCAGGACCCTAGGTCAGGTAAGTAGTTATTAATGCCCCCTCATAATTAAAGAGATAATTTTATATATGGGTAAACTGAGGTTTAGAGAGGTCAAATGACAGTGTGGCAGAGTTGGGATTTTAACCTAGTTCATTAGATGTTTAGTCTGATATTCTTTCTAATATAGTATACTTCCTACCCAGGAAGAATAGGAAGAGCTTTAAATGCCATTTTGATAGTAAAGGTAACAGGGAGCCATTTGGATTTATTGAATGTGTGTATGTGCTGGGGATGGTGATAGTATGTGACTATGTGACAAGAGCAGTTAAGGTCACTAACCCCTGGGACCTTATCCTAGTAGAGCCTAGCTAGAATGTGTGCTAGATTAGACTCCAAAAAGTGGCAGGAATAGAATAGAGAGAACCTTCTTCAGTGGTTGGTAGGACAGATAGCTTTTTGGACTTACACAGTGGAATCACTTTTTCATTTCTTCCCAGATTTGAGCTTCTATCTCCAACTCAAAACTTTCCCTAAGGAGAAAAATCCTTTTCCCCTCCTCAACAAGTTAAAATATTTAGACAGGCCCTGAATGACTGGGCATTTTCCCTTTTGATAAAAGTGTTTCTCAATGTTATTACTATTTCTAGGGTTTTCATTAGCAAAAAGTTATTTCACATAGCTATGCTTTAAAAAATCCCAAAACTATTTGCCCCAATATTGGAGAATTTTTTTCTATGTTCTTTAAAAAAAAAATTTTTTTTAATTAAAGGTTTTTATTTTCAAAACATATGCATGGATAATTTTTCAACATTAACCCTTGCAAAACCTTGTGTTCCAAATTCCCCCCCCCCACTTCCTCCCTAGATAGCAAATAATCCAATATATGTTAAATATGTGCAATTCTACTATGCATATTTGTCAATTATTGTGTTGCTCAAGAAAAATCAGATCAAAAAAGGAAAAATAGATGAGAAAGAAAACAAAATGCAAATAAAGAACAATAAAAAGATTGAAAATGCTATGTTATAATACACACTCAATCCCCATAGTTCTTTCTCTGGGTAAAGATGATTCTCTTCATCATAAGATCATTGGAACTGGCTTCAATCATCTCATTGTTGAAAAGAGCCATGTCCCTGATGGAGTTTTTAAAGACAATTGCTTCAGTGGCCAATCAGTTGGAGTTGTTTCCACAACTCATCTATGCTGTTAATCATTACAAATTATTTTCTGGGACCATGCTTCTCATGATACTGTAGTCATATCTTTTTTTCATCTGGCTAATAACTTTCTTTCATTGCAATACAGGCAAAAGTAAAATCCTCATTCCCTTTCTTGCCAGTAAGTGAACTATGACATTTATTTTTGTTCTTTTTAAAAGATACCCAAAAATATAAGTAGGACAGAGGTAAACAACTTATATTGGCTGGGGAAAACCTTTTTCTCAACAATTTTAACCAAACCTGACCCTTGGGGCTCATAGACTTATTAACTGATGAAGGTACCTCAGGGATCATTTGGTTCAACTACCTTATTTTGCTGTTGAAAAACTTCAGTTTTCTAAAAATGATTTGCCTGAAGTTGTAAAAATTAATGTGGCAAAGCTGAGGGTAGAATCCATGTCTTCTACCCTAAGTGTCCCCACTCTCCTAAATCTCTAAATTTTCCACTGACATTTCACTATGTCACCTTTAAAGAAAGTTATGAAATGTTATTTGATTACACTGGGCAAAGGTAGACAGAGACTGAGATTACAACATATTTAATATCTTTGTACTTTTTCTTCCAATCTTACCATTAGTGGGAAGGCTCAGAGTGTTAGAGAATGTAGATATTTTGTTATAATTGGCCTTTTGGGATATGGGTATATGATAAGTATATTCATATTAAGAAAGTAATTGAATATATTATAAATGAATATCAAAAGAATCTTTAAAAAACAAAGCAAATGAAAATTTGATAACAACAGTCATATCCATGGAGTATTTTAGAAATAACAGTAAGCAGTTTCCCTCCTTTCCTATCCCTATCCTCCACCCCAGTCAATGTCTACTTGGGCAAACAAGAAACAATCATAAGCAAGTACTTCTAATAATGAAGAAGCATTGCTTTGAGTTCAGACTAAGCTTAGCCTGTCCCTTGCATATCATTAGGACATCCTTGATATATTCCTCTGTGGCTTCTTCTATGGGACCACATCAAAGCTCAAAGTTGATTATGGTGACCTGAAAAATAGAAACTAGTCAATAAAACTTTTCTTATATTTGGCACATATAAAGCTATGGCTCATCCTTCCCTATTGTTCTTCTGATCTCCATTTCTTTATAGTTCATGTTCTACTTCAGTAGAACAACCATGTATTGATAGTTTTATAGAGTTTTTCTCTCATTTCAGAATGATAACTGTTTCAAAGTCACAACACCAATGACTCATGACCAATAATTTCAACATCTCCATGATATATGAAGACAATGTTTAAATTACTAAGCCTAGATCTTTTTTCTAATTCTTAAAAAAAGAATCTATTCTTCCACTTCTACCTTCTCCACGAAGTTTAAAAACAAATGCTCATAATCTATGATGTCCTGATCCTTTAAATAAGACATTTAATGATGTATATTGTATCTAGGATATACTGCAACATATTTAACATATATAGGACTGCTTGCCATCTAGGGGAGGGGGTGGAGGGAGGGAGGGGAAAAATCAGAACAGAACCGAGTGCAAGGGATAATGTTATAAAAAAAATTACCCTGGCATGGGTTCTGTCAATAAAAAATTATTATAAAATAAAATTAAAAAAAGACATTTAATGATGCAGATGTTGTTAAAGAAAGAAGGTACAATTCCATATTTGGTCATGGGATCATAGATTGAAAACTGGATGATTCTTAGTTTTATATATATATATATATATATGTATATATATATATATATATATTATGAGTGAGGAAATTCAGATCAAGAGAAGTTCAATAACTTGTCCCTCAATAAAGTGCTGAATAAAATCAGGAAGACCTGATCAAATTTGGCCTGAGACACATACTGGTTGTGTGATCCTGGGTAAGTTACTTAACCTGTCTGCCTCAATTTCCTCATCTGTAAAATGGAGATTATAATAGCATAGCACAGGGCTGTTTTGAAGACCAAATGAGAAAATATTTATAAAAAACACAGCACAGGGTCCAACACATAGTATATATTATTTAAATGCTTATTTCCTTCTATTTCATACCTACCCCCCCCCCCATTGTCCAGTGTCACACAGATAATAAATTTCACAGGGTGATATTTAAATCCAGGTACTCAAAAGAGTAAATACTCTTTCTACTGTATCACATCATTTTCTTTGGGTTTAAATGAAACAGTAAATATACAATATAAGGGATCTGATCAGCTTTTTGTATCATCAAGGGCCACAACAAAGCTCAGAAATCAATGTCTTGGAGTAATTGGGAAAACCTTTCTATTTTCAACCTTAATCTAGGATTTTAAAAATAAAATTCAACTCATGAAGGTAGAGCTGAGCAATAGCAAATAAATCAGATACCCAAAGTTTATTGACAATTTGAAGATTTCATAAAAGAAAAATTCAGTGCTTTCTTAATTTAGCACTTAGAAGCTGCTGCAAAACAACCCAGCAATTAAAGTAATTTGAGAAATTTAGAAGACTCTTTAAAATGAAACCATAGTGAAAAGGAAAATGACAAATGCTTGAGGGGATTTGGAAAAATAGGGTCCTTAATACACTCACTATTGGTGGAGTTGTGAGTTACTCTAACCATTCTGTAGAAAGATTTGGAATTATTTTCAGAAGGCTATTAAAATTGCATACTCTTTGACCAAGAAATACCACAACAAGATCTGTATCCCAGAGAGATCAAAGTCAAAGCAAAAAGACCTATTTGTACAAAAATATTTATAGCAGTTTTTTTTTGTGTGTGCTAGCAAAGAATTGGAAATTGTGGGAATGTCCATCAATTGGGGAATGGTTGAACAAGTTGTGGTATAAATTGTGATGGAATATTATTGTGGTATAAGGAATGACAAGCAAAATGGTTTCAGAAAAAGATGGGAAGTTTTACATGAATCTATGCAAAGTGAAATGAGCAAAATCAGGACGACATTGTGTACAATAAATAACATGAATATTGTAATGATGATCAACTGTGAAAGACTTACTTACTCGGATCAGTATAGTGATCCAAGACAATTACAAAGTACTTATGATGAAAAATACTATCCACCACAAGAGAGAGAATTGATTAATTGAATCCAGACTGAAGCATGCTTTTTCTATTTTCTTTTCTTTTTTGCCTCTTAAAAAATGACTAATATGGAAATATACTTTACATGATTTCAAATGTATAATGGGTATCATATTGTTTACCTTCTCATTGGTTAGGAGAGGGGCTAGAGGAAAGGAAGAATTTCAACTCAAAAAAATTTTAAATGAATGCTAAAAATAAATAAACAAAAATTTAAAAAGAATATGCAGAGGAGAAAAAACAGCAATAAACGGAGTAAAGGTGGGCAGGAGAGGGGAGTCTCATTACATTGGACTAACATGAATAAAGTCTGAGAGGTAGAAGAGACTTAAGAGGACACCTTTAGTCTGATTCATACTTAAATAAATCTCCTCTGTAACATATCAATAAGTTACCATCCTGCATCTTTAAAAACCTTCAGAAAGGGAACTCATTTCCTCCTATAAAGCAGCATATTATATTCTCTTTTGGATAGCTCTAATTATTAACGATTTTCCCCTCCCTTCCTTATTTTTCCCCTCCCAATCTATGCTAATTTCAGAAAAAGGGAAGAACTGGTGATGCAAGTCATTGAAGTAATGGTAATAGGAAAAAAAAAAGAAGAACCCTAGCTGCTGTTCCAAATTTTGACTTTCTCACCAATAAGATTATTGGATGTTGAAAATAAATAGCAGTAACATGCAGACCAAGCACCAACTCATATGGAGATGGCATAAAGTTGGCAAAGAATTTTTGTCAAAACAGTTTTGTCAGGTACATATTCTTAAGTATAATCACCCTTATTTTTCAGATGAGGAACCTGAGGTTTAGATAAGTGAAGTAAGTAGCTGAAAGGGAAGAGGAGTCTGCCTAAAGTGATTAGATTAGAAAGCATGGGTACTTGGCATGAGTTAGGGTTTAGTGTTATTAAACTTTCTCTTGTGAGAGGACTGATGAGAAGAGATATTTGCATTCTCCTTTTCTACTTTGGACTTACTTGGAGAGGAATCACATATTATATTTTCCTGTGTTTTAGAGTTCATTTACATTTTCTGTGTTAATTAGTACTAATGCTAGCTTACTCTAAATAAAGATTTGCTTGATTGTAATTGTTCTAGTTTGCATAATTCCTTATTTTTGAACAGAGAATTACAAAAGATGAAGGACTGTTGTGGCACAATGTGCAAAGAGAAGACACAGAAAGGCTGAACTATCTTTGAATTTCCAGCAGAGTGAATTTTCTCCATTCTTCCCTCCCCACTCAGATGTGTGGATGTATGTTATCTATATGGAACAGAATCTTAAAAATTTAATAATGTTTCATAATTCCTTGAAAAGCAGAGCAAATATCAAGCTATGTGATTCTGTATCATTAACTTTAAACATTGTTTGAATTGTCAGTAGGTAGTTTTAAGTTAGGAAAAGAGAACTAATAAGCAAAATGAAGTTCCGTAGTGTAGACTCTTAATTCCACTGTTCTACTTCATAGGAATTTCTTCTCCAGAGTGACGTTGAGAACAGGAACCAGAGTAGGTTGTGCCCAGGGACATCCCAAAGGTGGGAGCCAGATAAATAAATGTTTGCTAATTTAAACCCTTTCAACTCCAGATGTGATGCTACCAAAAAAAACCTGTCCTCTGACCCTTCTATTCTATTGATGACATTTTCCTCCTCGTTTCTGCCTCTTGAAATCCCTAGCTCCATTCAAGGCTCAACTCAAGCTAAGCTTTCTTCAGCAAAAGTCTCTTTCTGATTGCATCCCAGTTTTTGAGTTCCCCTTTCCTTTAGAAACAATTTTTGGGATAATTTTGTATTTCATTAACTTTGTGCATCTTGTTTTACCTCAGTAAAGTGTAAATTATTTAAAGGCAGGAACTGTGTCTTTGTGTCCTATGCACTTAGAAAAATATCTGAAATTGTACATACTTTATAAATAGCCATTGAATTTTTTAATTGAGTACAGATAACTATCTCATGTTTTTTATTGCTAATTTTTGGGAGAAGGATGTCTGCCTCTGTTGCTACTTATTCCATAACTCCTTGAAGACAATCTCCTACCACCCCCATTCTATTGAAATTATTGCCTCAAAGGTCATTAGTGATCTTCTAACTGCCAAATCTAACATTCTTTTTTTAGTATTTCTTCAGTTTGATCAGGGTGATTATACTTAAAGTATGTATCCAACAAAAATTTTTTGACAAAAATTCTTTGTCAACTTTATGCCATCTTCATAAGAGTTAGTACCTGATCTGGATTGTGCCACAACAATTATATTTATTTTCAACATCAAATGATCCTATTGGTGAGATGATCAAAATTTGGGACAGCAGCTAGGGTTCTTCTCTTGAGGTCAATAATGTACATTTTCTTTTGGTTCTCAGTAATTCTTCAAACAATTCCTCTCTCTTTCACTGATTTCTTATCTTCTTACTGACTTACTGTTAAAAATGTTCCCAAAATGTTCCTGTCTTCTCTCTCTAAAATATTTTTTTCTGGTTTCCTTTCTATTATTCCCCAGGATTACCCATCACTTGGGTTGTAGGTAAGGGGTTCCCAAATCTCTATTTCTAGTCTTAACTTCTTTTCTAAATTCCAGAATCTTGCCTATCTTACCTCTGACACCTCAATTTCAACATATCCCAAGTCAAAATATTACTTTTTTCCTAATTTTATTCTTCCTTCTGACTACTCTTTTTGTAAGTGGCATTCAATCATTTCTCCAGTCAAAACCATAGGGTTGTCTTTGGTTTTTTGTTTCTCACCTAGTTATTACCAGCTCCACTCTTCCCCTCCAAATGATATTTAATACTACTACCAAAATAATCTTTCTTTTGCTAAGATTTGGTCATATCATTGCTCTGATAGGAATGACAAGTGAATTGTAGATTTTCCCCCAATTTTTCCCAATCTGATACAGCTCTACTCTTTCACCTTTCTTTCATATTTCACCCCTTCACATTCTTTAGTGAAACTACACTGTCTACTCCTTTGAGTATACTTTATGTTTTTCCAGTCCTGTGTCTTTAAAGTATTCTCTGAAAATATCCATTAAAATGACAACTCCACAACTGAAGCCTTCCCTCTGTTGATAACAACTTTTCCTCTTAGACCTCATGCAACAATTTGTTTTGTATCATATGAATGCATTTATCATACATTATATTCATCTGTTTTTGTTCTCTCTCACATACTGTTACCTACTCCTCCACATACATTGTATACATTCACTGAAATCACAGACTATGTTTCATCTAAACTCTGTAAACCTATACCCCGGTCAGTGCTTTGCACATAAAAGACATTTAATAAAGATTTGTGGAAGGAATATGTTAATCATTACTTGATGGTTCAGATGGTAATGCAGAATTTTATAACTCTTCAGTTCTGAACAACAAAACACCCACAACTCACATTTGGCTTAACACTTAAAAATTTTTAAGCATTTTCTATGCAATATGTTGGTAAATAGAAATTCGTAATTGCAAGGAGACTGTATAAACCAATTTTATTATATTTATATATGAACTGGCTTACAGAACCCAAGAACCTTCTTGGGGAAGTAGATTTCATTTCCCCATAAATGCACATTCTTATGAAAGCCAAGCTAAAAATAAACAGAAAAGCAAAATAGAATATATTAGAACTTCAATTATTCCTCCCAAATCATAGTCATTCTCACTCTTTTTCTTGAAAAATTGTTCAGGCCTTTGGTAAAACTGTTGCATTAGAGCAAGAGTATAACTGGGTTGACACTAACATGTTTTGGGTAGATAAATTGTTCCAGGGCTCCCTTTGTAGTATGTTTTTTTATGACTTGCTCCATTCTGACTTCCCCAGCTTTGGACCATCACAATGGTCCCATGGCATAGATTTGGTTACCCTGGGAAATCTAGCTTGACCTGGAAAAATATTCTGTTTACTCTCTCAAGTTATGACATGGACCATCCCTTCTTTTCTCTGGAGGATTCTCTCTCAGGCTCTGTTAATTGCTCCTAATCAAGGACAGGTGTCAGCTCCATCTTCCCAAGGGAGAAAGCTCAGACAAGAATACTTCTAATCTTCAGCATTGCTTTTTGATTTTTAGTTCTTGCTATTTTCTGGACCTTTATAAAATGTTTTGATATTTTCTGGTTTATAAAAATGTTTTTCTTCATCACCTATTCATGATACTTATTGTATTTATGGTACAATATAAAAGTAATAACATGTTATTAGCTCAAAATATTCATTTTCCTACTAAAAATAGATTAAGGCTATTCATGTTATAATTGCCAAGTGTTGGGCTACCTGATAAATAAGATTACAAATCCTTTTCTGAATGCCAATAAATAAGGGGTTGAGATTCCTTTTTTCCCTAAAAAGGGATAAATGGAAAGTATTTAAAAGTTTTGTACCATGTTATTTGAAATTTAGGATTATTTGTTTAGAGGTCCAACTAGCACTTGGAAGTCACTCAAGCCTGGGCTCTCATGTAAGCTACTCCAAATTCTGGATAGTGAGTCAAAATCCTTTCAAAACTATTGTCCCCACCAAATCATAAGTCCTACACCCCTATTGTGTTTAGTTTTTGCTATTTAGTCACAAGATACCCTTAATTCACATCAAAAGCATTTAATGAAATAACATGGTAATAACATATCAACAGAGCATTCCTCCATAAATCTTGAGCGCTCCCTTATATATGGAAACTCTAAGTAGGAAGAATGGATTTGCATATGAATCATTCATGTTGCATAAATATATGTGAAATAAATATCAATCAACCAAGTAGTATATATTGAAAGTCTATTGTGTGTCAGATACAGCCCCATTAGAGGCTGGGCTAATGAAACTGTTCTTGTTCTCAGGATGCTGACATTAAATCTATCAAGAACTATTTATTAAGTGCTTACTATGTGCCAGGCACTGAGCTAAAAACAGGGGATACAAAGAAAAAGCAAAAACATCACCTGCCCTCTAGGAACTTATATTCAACATTTCCATAAATAGGTAGATAAAAGATAAGTACAGTAGATAGCAGATAACTATAGAAAGGAAGAAACTGGCAGATGAGGATTGGGATAGATGAAAGGTTGAGATGAAGACTAGAAAGACCTCTTGCAGCTGAGGGGTCACTTGAGCTGAGTTTTGAAGGAAACCAAGAAATTCTAAAAATAGGAAGTGAAGAGGGAGAGCTTGGGAAACTAACGATGCAAAGAGAGTAATAGGAGTTAGAGCAATATGTGGAAGGAGCAGCAAGGGCAGTAAGATTGATCTGTAGTTTATGGAGAGAAGTTAAGTGTAAAAAGACTTTTACATTTGTTTGATTATTCTCACTGGTTACAAAGGTTTTGTTTTTTGTTTTCTTTTTGATTTTTAATTGGGAGGAGATTTAGAAGGAAGAGAGGGGGTTAGAAATAGTGATGTTAAAAAAAAAGTCCATTAAAAAACATTTTTAATGCACAGGAAAACAAAAGAAGTTCAGAAGAAAGCTCAGATGATCAGGACATTTCTGAAAGAAATAAATGGAATTTATTACTTAAAATAAATAGTATAAAATGGAGAATCACAGATTTATATACAATCCTTTTTTTTTTTCTATGATGTATAGGGAAGTGCTACTTTTGTGTGTGTGCATTTAAATTCAGAATAAAAATAACTTTTTTTTAAAAAAGATTGATCATTGGGAAAAAAAAAAAGATTGATCATTTGTGTGCAGTGGATAGAGCACCAGCTTTGAAGTCAGGAGGACCTGAATTCAAATCTGTTTCAGACACTTAATACTTCCTAGCTGTGTGACCCTGGGTAAGTCATTTAATCTCAATTGTCTCAGGGAAAAAAAGAAAGGAAGGAAGGAAGGAAGGAAGGAAGGAAGGAAGGAAGGAAGGAAGGAAGAAAGGAAGGAAGGAAGGAAGGAAGGAAGGAAGGAAGGAAGGAAGAAAGGAAGAAGGAAGGAAGGAAGGAAGGGAGAGAAAGAGAGAGAGAGAGAAAGAGAGAGAGAGAGAGAGAGAGAGAGAGAGAGAGAGAGAAAGAGAGAGAGAAAGAGAAAGAAAGAAAGAAGGAAGGAAGGAAGGAAGGAAGGAAGGAAGGAAGGAAGGAAGGAAGGAAGGAAGGAAGGAAGGAAAGATCACTGGTAACCTTAGGAAAAAAGCCAATTCTATTGAGTGATGAGGTCAAAACTATGTTACAAAGAGATAAGAAGTGAGGAAGTAAAGACAAGACATTTCCCAGTAATTTGTCTGAAAAAGAGAAGAGAAATAAAAGATGAAAGCAGAAAAATTGATAGAGTCTAGTGAAGGTTATTTTTAAGAATCACTGATCCTTGGGAATAGCTGAAGGAAGTAGGAAAGGAATAAATTTAGATGAGAGGTAGAATTTGCTAAAGAAGGCAAATTTATTTTTGTAGGGTAGGAGATAGGTGGGATAGGATGAGATCTCTATGTAAAGGGATTGACCTTAGCAAAAAGAAGCATCTCATTTTCAAAAAGTGGAAGAAAAAAACAGTGGGAGATCATGTCAAGTGATTTTGAGAAGAAAAGATGAGAAGAAGCTCTTGATGAATATTTCAATTTTCTCAGTAGAGAATGAGTCAACATCTTCCACAGATTGTGTGGAGAAGCAGATAGGGAAACCTGGGAAGAGTTTTAGCATACTTTCAGAAAATTGTGTAGGAAACCAGTGAATGGCCGGTTGTGACTTGACATCATAAATTTGGATTGTCCCCAGTCAGTTTGGTTATGAAATTTCCTCTGTTTAACAGCATATGAGTAATGTTAGAAGAGGAAGATGGTTAAGTAAACAAGAATTTATTCAACACTTACTGCTTGCTATTTACCAGGTTCTGTGTTAAGTCCTTGGAATATAAATACAAGCAAAAAGATAGTGTTCTTGTCTTTGAGGAAGCTACATTCTAAAAGGGAAAGACAATATATAGAAGGGAGGTCAAGCTCCTCAAAGGAAGACAGAGACAAGACTAAAGGTGGGAGAAGTATGTTGCATGATGGATTTTCTTGATGCAACTTCCTTCAGTCCCAGTTTTGATGGCCTCAACTTCCCTGAGGTATCTTCCTGATCTAAGGGCATAAAAGTTAGTTCCAACTTCTTGTATTCTGGGTCTTTTAGACTTGTAGATACCCAAGACCACATGGATTGCACAAATCTGATGCCATGTTAGCCAGATGTGTTTCCACATAGTGATGAAGGGGACCATGTCCAGAGAAATTCATTGCTCCATGTCCTTGTTACTCATTCTTTCTGTGGTAGGCCAAAATTAACCTTCTTTGTTAAATGTTTAGTGACTTAGACTAAGAAGGTGCTGTTATTAAAACTCTATCTATAATGATTAGCCTGGCAACTTAAATTTTTTAAAATTTATTTTATTTTTAATTTATGGAATAAAATAAGCATTTCTGTAACAGTATCAAAAAAAAGATAATTGCACATGAAACTGCAATTCTGTTATGTACAACTTATTCCTTTTAAATATATAATAATTACCATGTATATTTAATTTTTTTCTTTTTTCCTCCTTCCTCCACCTTAGAAATAGCTAGCATCAGACACAAATATGTACATGTGTAAAATCATTCTACATGTACATCTATTATACTTGTTATCTCTCTAGATGCAGATAGTATCTTCTTCAAATGTCCTTTGTTGTTCATTTGGGTAGGTATACTAGTTAAAAGAACTTCTTCATAATTGAAGTTCCAGAAGTAATTTGCCAGTTAGAGAAGGGAGCCAAGATGCAAAGGGATCATTCAGAGTTAGAAGGCATGAGATTCCAAGTTTGGGGTTTGGCAGCAGTGAGCTTTAATAAGACTAGGAGACAAGGAATTTGTAGTTAGAATACAACATAGAATTGAAGAGGTTAGCTCTAGGTTGAAGATTGGGAATGGAGAAAAGTGAAGTTTGAGCAAGATTAATGGGTTGGGGAAATATTAAAGAATTGAAGAATTGGAAGTTGTGATCAGGTTGAAGAACAGGTTTAGAGAGCTAAAGAATAGGAAAGGGGAGCAAGAATAGGAAATTATGATCAGATAGTTCTTTCCATATGGATAGAAGTAAGATTCCCCCAAGTTTCCAGTGGTCTCCATTTGCCAGTCCATCCATACTCCTCATGTATAATATCTTTCATATTACTAGAACTATACTGAAGGTCAAATTCCCCAATTGTTCCTCCACAGATGTGGCTGCAAATACATGTACCTTTAACTAGAAAGTCCTGGATGGATTCAGATAAAAGAATCACAGAATATTCTAGAGTTAGGAAGGATCTCAGAGATCAGTTAGAAAGGAATTCCTATTACAATATACTTGTATATTGCTAGGTGGCATAGTGGATAGAATGTGGGGCCAACAATTAGGAGGACCTGATTTCAAGTTCCACCTCAAATTGCTAGCTTTATGATCTTGGGCAAATCACTTGACTTCTGCCTCAGTTTTTTCAACTGAAAAATGGGTATAGCAATAAGCTCTTACCTTGCAGAGTTATTGTGAAGATCAAATGCGATAATATTTGTAAAGTACTTAACACAGTGCCTGGCACATAGAATGTGCTATCATGCTAGCTATGTACCTGAGAAGTGGTCATCTAGCTTGAAGACTTCCAATGAGACAGAAGCAACTACTTCCAGAAGCATCACATACTACTTTTAGACAAATCTTATTGTTAGGAAGTTTTTCTTGATATCAAATTTATATTTGCCTTTTTGCAACACAATATATTTTTCCTGGTTTTGTTTGCTGGGACTAGTCAGTACAAGTCCAGTCCCTTTACATTGCTTGAAAATTCTTGATGATACTTGAGGATAAATGTCATGTCTTCTTGGTGTTATCTCTCCTTCAAGCTGAAGATCCTCATTTCCTTCAACTGGATCCCCATGTAATGTGAACTCAAGTCACTTCACTGACCTGGTTGCCATTTTGGAATGTTGTCTAACCTGGTGGTCTTTCCTAAGCTGCAGTCCTCAGAACGAAATATAATACTCCACATAGGGTCTAGTAAGGGAGGGCACAGAAAAACTAACATCTCTTTATTCTGGGAAGCCCTGCATTTCAGTATTTCTGACTTCTTCATATTTCCAATTAATATTGAGCTCGTTGTCCATTCAATAAAGACACCTGTGTGTGTGATTAAAAAGAATAAATAAAAATGGAGGTATTATAAAAGACTTCGTTCTTTCTGGAAGGCAATTAGTGTTGTGACTAGCTCAGGATCACACAGCTAATAAGTATCAAGTGTTTGGAGCTATATTTGAACCGAAGTCATTCTGTATCTCCTATCTGCCCCAAAAGATTTCTTTCTTAAAATACTTACTAGGTGATAAAGATGAGTGTAGAATATAAAGAAGCAGAATTGACATTGAAGGAACAGAACCAACTACCTTCCACAGGAATACATCTAAGAGTGAAGTAAAATAAAAAAAAAAAAAATGGAGGAGAGAAAGTAAAGAGAATTAATGAAGGGGAAAAGGTAAAGAAATTTCTTTTTAGGAAAAGAAGCAAATAATGAGAAAAAAAAAACATCCTAACAAACAAACCAAGTTAAAAGGGAGATGAAGAGGAAGTTTTTAATTAACTGCTTAACTGAGAGAGAAGAGGGGAAGAGTTAATAACTAAGTAAAAGAAAGTAATAAAAAGGAATCAATAAATTAAATAAAACAACAAAAACAAAAGAACGGGGTGACAAATGAGGTGGAAGTTGAGAGTGAGGGAAAGAGAGCCTATTGGAATAGTATTTCTTTAATGGGAATTAAGAAAATTAATTAAAGAGGCAAAGCACTGTTTTACAGAAGAAAAGGCTCAACAGCAAGAATAAAAATACTAATTAAGAAAAAAAGCAATATTAGAAACACAAATGGAATAAAATATTAACCCAACTCATAAGTCTAAAAAAGAATAGATTAAGCAATTCAATAAAAGAACAGCAGTTTGGATAAGAAAATAAAACATTACAATCTGTTGCTAACAAGAAATACCGCTAAAAATTGAAGATATACACAGAAAAATGGGCTGAAAAAATAATGGGCTGAAACACAATTTCTCATATAACAGGTGAATCCAAAAAAGCTAGTTACAATCTCAGAAAAATAAAAAGCAAAACAAAAACAAGTATCCCAATATGAATAGAGGTAAATAAGGAAATCAAGCTGAAAGGAATCCATAAGAGAAAAATTAACTTGATTATAAAACATAGACAGTAATACAATAATAGTAAATTTTAATGTTCTCTTAGATATGGACAAATTTCACAGAAAGATAAGACAAAATGTAAAATATAGAATCAAGCAAATTGCTAGAAAAACAAGTCTTGGGGTATCATATAAACATAGATTCTGGATAGTGCTTGTTTGTTCTTACATTATATTCAAGTTTGTTTTGTTTTTTTTAACTTGCCTTCTTTTGGGGAGAGGCTTGTGATCCTTAAAGTATTTTGATTCCTTATTTATATTGTATTTTAAAAAATACATTAGTTTGTAAGCTCCTTGAAGGCAAGAACTTAACTTTTGCCATGCCTAGCACTTAGCACAGTGCCTGACATATCGGTGCCTAACAAATTTTTATTGATTGATTGAATAATATTTTCTTTTAATTATTTTCCCCCAGATTGTTATTTATTTCAATATATCTGTATTTTCTATCAGTTTTTTTCTCCTTTCTTATAAGAGATTAACTGTTTGGATTAAAGTTTTTTATATTACGCATTATTTCTTTTTACCAATCCATTTAATCAGTTACATCTTTTAAAAATATTTAAATATTTTATTTTTCCAATTATATGTAAAAATATTTGACCTTCATTTTTAAAGTTTTGAATTACATATTTTCTCCTTGCTCTTTATCCCCCTCACTGAAAAGGCAAGCAATTTAATAAAGGTCATTATACATGTGCAGTCATGCAAAATACATTTCCATATTAGTCATGCTGTGAAAGAAAGCAGACAAGACCCCAGGAAAAACAAAGAATGTAACAACAACAGCAAAAACAAAATAAAACAAAACAAAAACCCAACAACAGCCCAGTATGCTTCAAGTTACATTCAGATCCATCAGTTCTTTCTCTGAAGGCAGATGATAGCATTTTTCATCAAAGGCCTTAGGAATTTTCTTAGATCTTTTATATTGCTGACAATAGCTAAGTATTTCACTTAGCTTTTTAAGCTAAGTTCACAGTTTTACTTTCATTGTATACAATGTTCCCCTAGTTCTGTTCACTTGATTTTTCATCAGTTCATTTTTCTGATATTTTTCTGAAGATTTTTCTGAAATCAGTCTGTTCAGCCTTTCTTAAAACACAGTACTGTTCTACTACAATTATATACCACAACTTGTTCAGCCATTATCCAATTGATGAGACATTCCCTCAATTTCCAATTCTTTGTCACCATAAAAAGAATTGCTATAAATATTTTTGTACATATAGGTCCTTTTCTTTCTCTCCTCTTCTTCTTCCTCCTTTTCCTCCTTCTTCCTTCTTCTTTTTCTTCCTTCTCCCTTCTTTTTAAAAAAAATTTGGGACAGACCTAGTAATGGTTGGTATTATTGGTTAGATGAATATATACAGTTTTATAGTCTTTTGGGCATAGTTCCAAATTGCTCTCCAGAATGGCTGGATCAGTCACAGTTCCATCAACAATGCTTTTGTGTCCAAACTTTTCCACATCTTTTCCAATATTTATTATTTTTCTTTTTTAGATATTAGCATTTTTTTCAATTTTTTTTCTAGATATTAGCAAATTTACTAGGTGAGAGTGAGATCGTTCTTCAATAGCAATTTAGATCATTTTTTTTTCATATAACTATAAATAGCTTTGATTTCTTGTTCTGAAAACTGCCTGTTCTTAACCTTTGACTGTTTATGAATTGAGGAATGGCTTGTATTCTTATGAATTTGACTCAATTCTCTATATATTTGAGATATGAAGCCTTTATCAGAAAAATCTGTTATGAAATTTTTCTCTTTCCACAATTTTCTTCTTCTAATCTTCTAACCTTTGCTGTACTGATTTTGTTAATGAAAAACTTTTTAAATTTATTGTAATCCAAATTATCAGTTTTATATCCTATATGCTCTCTATCTCCTGTTTTGTAATAAATTCTTCCCTTATCCATAGATTTGACAGGGCAACTATTCCACACTCCCTTAATTCACTTCACTTACATTTAAATCATTTTGGCCTTATCTTAGTATCTAGTGTGAGATACTGGTTTATACCTAATTTCTGCCAAACTGTTTTCTAGTTTTTCTAACAATTCTTGTCCCAAAATTTAGATCTTTGCATTTACCAAACAAAAGATTATTATGGTCATCTCTTACTGTATATTGTGTATTCAATCTATTCCACTGGTCTACCATTCTGTTTCTTAGCCAGCACCAGATTGTTTTGATGATTATCACTTTGTAATACCGTTTTTTTAAAAATTTTTATTTAATAATTACTTTATATTGACAGAATCCATGCCAGGGTAATTTTTTTTACAACATTATCCCTTGCACTCGTTTCTGTTCCGATTTTTTTCCTCTCCCTCCCTCCACCCCCTCCCCTAGATGGCAAGCAGTCCTTTATATGTTGGATATGTTGCAGTATATCCTAGATACAATATATGTTTGCAGAACCGAACAGTTCTCTTGTTGCATAGGGAGAATTGGATTCAGAAGGTGTAAATAACCCGGGAAGAAAAACAAAAATGCAGATAGATCACATTCGTTTCCTAGTGTTCTTTCTTTGGGTGTAGCTGCTTTTGTCCGTCATTTATCAATTGAAACTCAGTTAGGTCTCTTTGTCAAAGAAATCCACTTCCATGAAAATATGTCCTCATACAATATTGTTGTCGAAGTGTATAATGATCTCCTGGTTCTGCTCATTTCACTTAGCATCAGTTCATGTAAGTCTCTCCAAGCCTCTCTGTATTCATCCTGCTGGTCATTTCTTACAGAACAATAATATTCCATAACATTCATATACCACAATTGTAATATAGTTTTGAGATTTAATACATTCAGATCACCTTCCTTCACATTTTCCCCATTAATTTCTTGATATTTTTGACCTTTTGTTCTTCCAGATGAAATTTGTTATTTTTTTCTAGCTTTATAAAAAAATTTTTTTTGTAGTTTGGTATGGCACTGATTAGCCATTTTTCTTAAATAATTCAGAAACAGTGTAGCAGACTACACTTCTATGTTCTCTTAGGAATATACAGGACTGTGTGTTTCATCAAGTGTTGGTTTAATTTTCTTTGCTTTATCTTCCTTCTTGATTTATCTGATTTTTGACTGAATTTTTCCCCCCAAAATTTGTGATATTCCCTTTGTACTTACTGTTTTGCTCCTTTTTTTTTTTTTTTTTTTTTTTTTTTAATTTTAGATTTACCTACCTGCAGGGTTAGACTACAAAATTGCCAGCCTCCTCCCCAATTGGGGAATTTATTATTCACGGGCTTTGGTCCTTACTGTAGATAAAACTATTGGAGGGATGAAACTGACCTCAGCTCTTTGCCAATCCTCTTTACTTCAGGCTTGTTGTGTTTGTATTTCTGCCCTGGTTCCTCTTATTCTTTAATTCTGGGCTGAGTTAGTGTCTGTCTCACTTTGTAAATTTGAGGGAGGAATCGATATTCTGGGCACAGTATCTCCTGCCTTGGAATTTCCTAGTTGAAAAGTTCCCAGATAAAGAGTGGTTCTACTTTTCTATTCTCAATTTCCCACAATCCAACAGTTAATTTGGTAAAGCTGAGATCTGTTGCTTGTTTCAATAACAGGTTAGGGAGGAGAACAGGGCAGTATGTGCTAACAGAGATTGTTACCCTGAGTGGTTCCCAGAGTATGAATCTGTGGATCTGTTTGTGTACCATTTTTCAGCATAGAGGCTGGATCAGCATTTCTAGTATTGATTCATTAGGCTGTTATCTTATTGGATGTCTTGAATTCTTGTCCTATTGAAATAACTGCAATTGATCTACCAAAGCATATTTTCTCTTTTCTCCCTTTTAAACTTTCTTTTTTTAAATATATATTTAATTTAAACACCAAAAAAGAGCATTCTCCTAACTAGAGAAGAACAAAAAGAGAGGATTCTTTTTTGAAAACATGACTTTCCATTTCACATATTTTTAAAAGTATAGAATAAATTTTATATATTTATATATTACTTTTAAAACTATTATACTTGTCAGAGCTTCCATCAAATTTTTCTTCTGTTCCGTAGAGTAAAAAAAAAAATCTCAATGACTTTTTTTTTTTTTTTGCATCACTGTTTGCATTACTCCTTCCTCAATTTTTAGAAAGGAGAAAAAACTTTGTATAAAAATTTTGTAACAAATAAGCTCAGTCAATCAAAAGAAATCCATATCATAATCATATCAAAAAAAGTATGTCTGCATTTTGGGTGCATTATTTATCAGGAGGCAGTTAATGTGCTTCATCGTAGCTCCTCTGGATAGATAGTTAGTCACTGCCTTGATCAGAGTTCTCAGGATTTGTAAAAATGTCCTTGTGTTGATATCATTTAAATTGTTCTCCTGGTTCTATCCCTCTCACTGTATCTACTCTTCTGCATGATGAAAGTGTCTGAAAATGTCTCTTTCATAATTTCTTAGAACATAATGAAATTCTATTACATTAATGTTCTGGACAGCTAGGTGTGGCATTTTGGATAGAATGCTGGACTTGGAGTCAGGAAGACCTGAGTTTAGACACTAGCTGTCTGATCCTGAGCAAATCATTTAATCCTGTTTGCCTTAATTTCCTTATTTGCAAAATGAATTGGAGAAGGAAATGGCAAACCACTCTGGTATCTTTGCCAAGAAAACCTGAAATGGGGTCACAAAGAGTTGGATACACCGAAAATGACAGAACAACAATTAGTTAATAGTCCACAATTTATCCAGTCATTCCTCAATAGTCTAAAAAGCAATCTAAGGTACTCTTTTGGATTCTGGCACAGTGCCTATCATATAGTAAGTACTATATAAACGTTAGCTATTATCATTATCAGTTCTTTTCGCTTTTCTTTTTCCCTTTTGAGAGGATTTTTTTGGAGAGGTAATGAGGACTGGAGAAACTGACTAGTTCTCTCTCTTATTGGTCATATGATATTAAAGCCTGGAAGTCAATTTCATCAAATTAGAATCAGCCTAATGTTCAAACTTGTTAATATCTTTTAGTATTCTGATTGTTATCTAGTGTTTTAGCTAGTCTTCCCAACTTTATATAATCAATATATGATCCAAGTCACCAATAAAAATATTCAATAGCAAAAGGCCAGGTGAAGATTCTTCCATTGGAGACTACCTACCCAATTCATTTTTTTCCCCTTTTATTTTTATTTATTTGGAATTTAAATACAAAATAGGAAAAAAAAAAATATTGCCATCCACACAGCAGAACATGAGAAGAATATAAAGCAATGCATTTCCATTTCAAGAAGGTCTATATAATAAATATTGCACATTGTGTTCTGAGCACTCTGTTCTTTGTTTCCTTGTAGGTTTTCTTTTATTCTTTGTTGTATACTTTTTCTTTTTTCCCCCTTTTTCTCATTCTTCCCCAAGAATGTTAAATATGGATACACACACACACACATGCAAATACATAAATATCTATAATTATACACACATACGCCTATACTTTCATATGTATTCATGTAAAACTGTACTATGCTTATTTTCCCTTTTTCTCTAAGGTCAATAACATCATCCTTCTTAAGTCCAAGTCTTTCTTTATTTAAATCCACCAACTCATTATTTCCTACTCTACAGCAACATTCCAATTTTATACTGTCTAGTTATTTTAAATAGTCTAAAATAATATTGATTAATATGACTGACATATAACATTTTCCCTATTTTTCTTTTGATTGAATCTATTTTAGCTTATACTTTGAGATCATGATGACTACCCCTGCTTTTTTTATATAATAAATTCTACTCCTGATCTTTATTTATATGTGTACCTTTTATTTCCTATCCCTCCTGATTCCTCTACTTTACTTTTAGGTACTATCTTGACCTTCTATTAATCTATATTCCCTCTTAGGATTCTTCTCTTTTTCCTCTCTCTCCTGATCCTTTTCTGTCTCTCTGTGTGTGTGTGTGTGTGAATTTAGAAGACTTTTAAAGCTCTCCAAATATATATATGAAATTTTCTCTTTATCCCATTCCTATTAACCTACACATCTTGTCCCATTCTCGTTAATCTATATACCCTTCTCTACTGCTCCCCCCAATCCTATTCCTTTATTCTCCTATTTCTTTATAAATTTAGAAAACTTTTATTCCTTTTTAAAAGCATATATTGATATCCATCCCCTTCCTGATGAGAGTAGGGTTCCAGAACTACCAGCCCTTTTCCTCCTTCTAATTCCTCTGTATCAGTTCTTCCTCTTGCATCGCATTTGTGTAAGACAATTTATTCTTTTTACATGGTTTTGCTTTTGAGAATTACATCATATTCAGCTCTGCCCCGATTTTTCTTGAAAATTACCTAATTAGTACTAATAATCTGAGACAGTTTACATTTTCATGAAGTTTATCTTTATTGAATTCAGATCTTGTATGTCAAATTTTTTTTTTAAACTAAGTTCAGGTCTTTTTGCCACAAAACCCTGAAAGTCTGGCAACTCACTGAATGTCCATTTTTTCCATTCAGGATTATGCTTAACTTTATTGGTTATGATATTTTCAGATGCAACCCTGATTTTACTATTCTTCATTACATAGTATTCCACAACCAGCAGTCTTTTAGCATAACTGCTACTAGATCTTATGTGATTTTGATTGTGGCTCTGCCATATTTGAATTGTTTTTCATGTTGCTCATAATATTTTCTCCTTGACCTGGGGGGTTTCAGAATTTGGCTGTGATATTCCTGTAGGCTCTCTTTCATGTAGTGATCTGTGGATTTTTTCTGTTTCTAATTTCCCATCTTGTTTTAACACTTCAGGACAATTTTCTTTAATTATTGGTTTTATTATTATATCAAGATTTTTTTTTTTGATTGGAGCTTTCAGGTAGTCTCATAATTGTTAAGTTTTCTTTTCTTGATCTATTCTCTAGATCAGTTGTTTTTCTCTCTTTAGATGTTTCACATCTATTCTCTCCTATTCTCTCCTATTTTTCCATTCTTTATATTTTCTTTTATTGTTTCTTTGTCTTTTATAACTTTATTGGCTTCCCTTGCCCAATTCTAATTTTTAAGAAATGATTTTCTTTTTTGTTAGGTTCTGTTTCTCGTTTTCTAGTTGGTTGACTTTCTTTTCATAATCTTCTTGTTTTCCTTGAATTTTTCCTATTAAAATTTTTCCTTCAATCTCATTTGATTTTTAAAGTCTTTTTTGAGATCTTCTATGAATTCTTTTTGGGCAGGTGATCAAGAGTTTACTCTTTGAGTTAGAAGAGTCCTTTTTTTTTTTTTTTTTTTTGCATTAGTATTCTCTAATGAAGATGAACTATGATCTTTTTTATTTCCATAGAATTTTCTATGGTTGGATTCTTTCTCCTTTGCCTGCACATTAAACAACCACCAAAAAAATTATAGAAGCTTATTACTGAAATTACTGCTAGTCCTGGGATGGTGCCTCTGGCCTCAGGTTCTCCTACAGAACTCCATTCTGGTTTGGAATACCCAATTCACTTTGAATCATTAAAAATTATACCTTAAAACAGCAGTTAAGTGATGCCTTGGATACAGCCTGAAGTTAGGAGAATCTGAGTTCAAATCCAGCTTTGGACACTTGATACTCACCAGTTAGTGACCCTGGACAAGTACTTAAACTTGGTTGTCTCACAGAAAAGCAAACAAAAACCTCCCATTAAAAGCCTCAATGAATTATAATAAAATATCCTTTTAAAAAATTATACTTTGATTCCAGTCATTCTACTACTATCAGATTCACTTAATTGTATTAGCATCTGGTTCACATTTTTTCATCTTTTCTCACAGGAATAGCATGAGGTACTTTATCAAACTTTTTTGACATCTAGGCAAACAATATCTATAATATTTCTCTGATCTTCCCATTCCAAAATTTTGTCTAAAAAGAAGTTTAAAGGGGTTTTTGATGAAGCTTTTTATAATCTTTGCTCCCTCTTCCAAATGTTCACTAGCCTTCTTTTCAGTGATGAAATCTAGATATTTTCCAAATACTGAAGTCATGCTGATTAGTTTATTTTTACAGAATCTGTTTTATTCCCTTTTTTGAAAATCAGGACAAAATTTGTTCTTCTTCAGGCCTGTGGTATCTCTTATATTTCACAATATTACAAATATATTTGTAATATTCTTTTTTTAAATCCTTTTTGCCTCTCATTATTATTTTCCCCTTACCTCAGTTTTATTGTCTTTCGTTTCCCTTGCCAGGCTGAAATCTTTTTGAGTTTTAGCATTCCTGATACTATTTTTATAGAATTGTGCTACCCTCCTATTCATTTCTTTTTATCTGGTCTTATTTCCATCTGCTTTTTTTTTTTTTTTTTTAAAGTTGGTTCGTAAATTTCTTGTATATCCACATTAGTTTCTTCAAACAATTCTTCCACTTCAATTGAATTGTTTCCCTTTATGTCTTTAGAATTAATTTTTTTTAGTATCTCCTAGCCCTCTAAGGTTGACTTCCCTTGTAGCATTAAATCTAAAAGACCCTACAAATTTTTTTCTAAGTCAAACATCTACATTTCCCAAATCTAAGGTGAGCTTCAGACAGTGCTTACTTAGCTTTTCTCTGGATTTAGAGCTTTTTTTTTTTTATATGACTCTTGATAGATTTGATTTCTTCTTCTGATAACTGCCTGTTTATATTTTTTGGCCATTTATCAATTTGAGAATAATTGGAAAATGATCAATTCTTGCCCCCAAAGCTTGGGTCTTTGGCTTTATCAAACACTAGATTACCATGACATTTGCTACTATGTATTGGATATTCATTTCACTGATTCATTATTCTATTTCTTAAACAATACCAAATTGTTTTGACAATTACCATTTTGTAATGTAGTTTGAAATCTGATTGGTTGTTTTCAAATCATATTTTTGCATTGATTCCCGTGATGTTTTTGACTTTTTTCTCTAGATTGAATTTTACAATTTTTTCCCCATTCTATAAAATAATTCTCTAGCAGTTTGATTGTCATGATAACAAAAAAAGAATAAATTTATTTAGCTAGAATAGTAATTTTCACTATGTTGGCTTAGTCTACTTAATTGTTTAGGTCTGTCTTTATTTGTATGGAAAGTACTTTGTAATTGTGTTTATATAGTCCTTAGGTTTGTCTTGGCAGGTATATTCCAAGGGTTTTTTTTTTGTTTTGTTTTGTTTTTCTGAAATTATTCTAAATGGCATTTCTCTTCATATTTCTTCTTGATAGATTTTTGTTGATAACATAGACAAATATTGATGATTTTTATGAGTTTATTTTATATCTAATAGCTTTGCTAAAGTTATTCATTGTTTCAAGTAGTTTTTTAGCTGATTCCCTAGTGTTCTAAGTACAATATCAAATGATCTGCAATGAGTGATAGCCTTTTTTCCTCATTGTCTATTCTTATTTTTTCATATCAATAGTCTGATATCCATATCAATATGCAATAGGAAAATTGGTCTCCAGTTTTCTTTTTCTCTCTGTTTTGCTGTCTTTGGGTTAAGTATGTAGACCATATTTGTGTTCATAGGAAGAATTTGGTTAGGACTTCTTTTTTACCTATTTTTTCAAATATTTTATTTCATGTTGGAATTAATTATTTCTTAAATGTTCTTAAATGTTAAATATTCACTTATAAATCCATCTGACTGCAGAATTTTTCTTAGGAAGCTCATTTATGACTTGTTCAATTCTTTTTTCTAAATTTGGCTTAAGTATTCTATTTTCTCTTCTGTTAATCTGAACTATTTATATTTTTATAAACATTTATCCATTTCACTTAGATTGTATGTTTCACTGGCATATAATTGGTCAAAATAACTCCTAATAATTGCTTTAATTTCATCTTTATTGAAACAATATTCACCTCTTTCATTTTTCCTATTAATAATTCTTCTTTAAAAAAATAAGATTAGCCATTTATCTATTTTTTCCATAAAACCAGATTCTAGCTTTTTTTTAGTTCCAATTTTATTAATTTTTTTTTTGATTTTTCAGGATTTCCATTTTAGTGTTTAATTGGGGATTGTCAAATTGTTCTTTTTCTAGTTTTTCTTGTTGTTTTGGTTGCAAGTCCAATTCATTGATCTGCTCTCTCTCTTTTATTGATGTAAACATTTAGAGATATAAATTTTCCCCTAATTACTGCTTTGGCTGCATCCCACAAATTTTGTTATGTTGTTTTTTTCTTATTCTCTTTAATCCAATTATTGATTGTTTCTATAATTGGCTCTGGGGCCCACTCATTCTTTAGTACTAAATTATTTTGTTTCTAATTAATTTTTAATCTTTGCTTACAAAACCCTTTATTACATGTAATTTTTATAGCATTATTGTCTGCAAATGGTTCATTCAATACTTCTGCTTTTCTATATTTGGTGATGAGGTTTTTATATTCTAATATATGGCAGTGTTTTTATAAAGGTGTCATATATAGTTAAGAAAAATCTATGCTCCTTTTTATTCCCATTCATTTTTTTCTAGAGATCTATTATACCTAACTTTTTTAAGACTCTATCCATCGCCTGGACTTCTTTCTTATTTATTTTACAGTTAAATTTATCTAGCTATAAGAGGATAAAATTGAGGCCCACTACTGTGTGGGACGAGTGCTAGACCCTTTTTCCCAAACTAAACATCTTCAGGTACAAAGAGAAAGCATTTATTTAATCCCTGCAGGGAGAGGGCCAAGCACATACCTAGGAGCCATCCTAACTCTTGCCATGTGCTTGTGGAATCACACCAACTTCTGGTTTCTTGGGGATTTAAAAAGCAAAAGACCCAAGCTTTTTCATTGGACAGAATAAAAGGACGTAACCATCCCTGACCAATGTTGTCTGCTTCCTGTGGGTCATCTCATTTACTGTAACTACTAATTTCCTGAGGGTTTGACCTTTAGAGACCATGTGACGCCCTGCAACCCAGTGTTCAAGATCTCCTCTTCCTGCTCTGGGAATAGGGATCATTTGACTTAGTCTCAAACTGAGAAAACAGTCACCCTAACCACTGATAAAGTTTTGCTACCTATTTCCTCCTTTCATTCATTTAAATTTTCCTTTAAAAATTTAGATGCTCTGCCATTTAGAGTGTATGTTTAGTATTGATATAATTTCTTTGTCTATGATTCTTTTGAGCAAAATGAAGTTTTTATGATTATCTCTTTTAATTAAGTCTATTTTTCTGAGGTTCTGATTACTACCTCTGTTTTTTTTTTTTTTTTTTAACTTCAGCTAAATAAGTCCTGTGGTGATTTAGAAGTGGGATCAGAGTGGGATCAGGTCTATGAATAAATCCTGAACTTCCAGCATGATATAGAAAGACCTATGTGGTGATTTTCTTCTTTTAAAATAATATAATATGATGGTTCTCTCTGGGAGAAAGCAGGTTTCTCGGGGAGGTTTTCTGGAGACAGCCTTAGTTTTGGTTAAGAGTAATAATCACTCAAAATGCAGCCAGCTGGTAAAAATGCAAACGTTT
The DNA here is from genome assembly GCF_016432865.1 of Antechinus flavipes. Classification (NCBI taxonomy): domain Eukaryota; kingdom Metazoa; phylum Chordata; class Mammalia; order Dasyuromorphia; family Dasyuridae; genus Antechinus; species Antechinus flavipes. The sequence continues at coordinate 258,096,931 of NC_067400.1, forward strand.
ATTTTCTCCTTCCAAGTCTTGTCTCTTTCCTTGGGCCCGGATAGCTAGATTCTTAGAGGCCTATCTTTCTGCTTGGTTCCAAGAGCTCTGGCAGCTTTATTCTTTGCTTCTGCCTCTGCTTTCTTCAGCCTCCAAAGCCAGCACCAAGTTGAATCTGTCTTGCCTCTGAGAGAGGGTTTCTGCTCTCAATCTCCCAGAGTGCTCCTCTCCCACCCCAGTCAATGTTCTGAAGTAAAACTCCTCACTCAGAGAGGGCTTCTGGCTGAACTCACTTGACGCTTCCCTCTCAATCTAAATTCAGCTTCACTCTGGACTCGTAGCTTCTTCACTCTGAAAACTTTCTTGACTAGCCTATTGAAGCTCTATTTATGCTCCTTCGAGAGAGAGGGATTGTGGGATGTGTGAGAGGGAGAATATGGGTTTCTCCTATAGTGCTCTCTGGACCTAAGAACTTCAAGGGAGGTGTGAATTCACAAAGTTACACACTTAACTTTGTGAATCTCCTATACTTGTGAATTCCAATGAGTAAAGGTGTAAACACTTGTATCAATTAGTTCTACTTAGTACCTTGTTTTAGGTTCTGGCCCAAAACATCTCAACTCTAATGACTTAACAATTTGTAAAGATTCCAATAAGTTCCCTTATTTTAACTTTGTGTGTTTCTTGTAACATATTGTTGAATTTTGTTTTTTAATCCATTCTGCTTTCTGCTTGTATTTTATGAGGGCGTTCATCCCCTTTACATTCATAGTTATTATTACTTAATATGTATTTTCTTCTATTTTGTTTTCCTTTTTTTTCCGCTAATCTTTCTTTCTTCTTTCATCCTCTCTTCTTAAATGTCTATTTTGCTTCTAACTATTGCTTTCCTTTATCTGCCTTCTTGTTTATCACAACCCTTTCTCTTGCCCCCTTTCCATTCTATTTCCTTGTTGGATAAGATAGATAGATTTCTATTAATTGTTTATGTGTGTGCATGTGTGTGTATGTGTGCATGCGTGTGTGTGTGAGAAAGAAAGAGACAGAGAGAGAGAGAAAATATTCTTCCCTCTTTGAACCATCTCAAATGAAAGTAAAGATCAAGCATTGCTCATTGCCTCTCCTTACCCCCATTTACCCTTCCACTATAAACGTTCTTCCTTGTGGGCCTTTTATTTGAGACAATTTTCCCCATTTCCCCTCTTTCTTTCTTTTCAATGCATCTCCCTTTCTTATTCATCCATATTTTTTGATACCTCAACATAGTCAACTCATACTTGTGACTTCTGTGTAGACTCTTTCTATGTGCCCTAATAATGATAAAATTCTAAAGAAATACAGGTATCATCTTCCCATATAGGAATGTAAATAGTTTAATTTTATTGAGTCTCTTATGATTTCTCTTTCAAGTTTACCTTTTTTATGCTTCTCTAAATCTCACATTTGAAAGTCAAATTTTCTATTCCGCTATGGTCTTTTCATCAAGAATACTTCAAAGTCCTTTCATTAAATGTCCATTTTTTTTTTCCTCCTGAAGTATTCTATTCAATTTTGTTAAATAGGTTGCTCTTGATTGTAATCATAGCTCCTTTGCATCCAGAATATCACATTTCAAGTACTTCATTCTTTTAACATGGAAGCTGCTAAATATTGTGTGATCCTGACTATGATTCCACAATAGTTGAATTGTTTATTTCTGGATTTTTGTAATATTTTCTCTTGACATGGAAACTCTGGAATTTGGCTATAATATTTCTAAGAGTTTTCATTTTGGGATCTCTTTTAGGAAATGATTGGTACAACACAGTATTTTCAATTTTTTTGTGGTTGTTTTTTGCCTCATTTTATTTTTTTCTCATTTTTTTCCCAGTTTGATTTGATTTTTCTTGTGCAGCAAGATAATCGAATAAATATGTATGCATATATTGGATTTAACATATATTTCTACCATGTTTAACATATACTACTTTACATCTATAGGGGAAAGGTTGGGGAAAGGGGTTGGGGAAAGGGGAAAAGGTTAATTTCAAAGTATTATCCATGCATATGTTTTGAAAAATAAAAAGTTTTAATTAAAAAAAAAAAAAGGAAGTGCTGGGTAGATTTTGTCAATTTCTACTCTGTCCTTTGAATCTAAGATATTTGGGTAGTTTTCCTCGATAATTTCTTGAAAGATTATTTCTCAGCTCTTATTTTGATCATGGCTTTCAGACAGTCCAATAATTCTTTTTTTCTTTTTATTTTCATTGTTATTATTATTATTTTGACAAGGCAATTGGGATTGAGTGACTTGCCCAGGGTCAGACAGCTATTAAATGTTAAGTGTCTGCGGTTAGATTTGAACTTGGATTCTCCTGACTTCAGGGTCAGTGCCCTCTCTATCCACTGTGCCATGTATAAGCCCTAGTCCAGTAATTTTTAATTTGTCTCTTCTCAGTTTATTTTCCAAGTCAATTGTTTTTCTGATAACTTCTTTCAATTTTTCTTTTATATTTTCATTCTTTTGACTTTGTTTTATTATTTCTTGATGTTTCATGGAGTCATTAGCTTTCACTTTTTCAATTTAAATTTTTAAGGAATTATTTTCTTCAATGAGCATTTCTACATCTTTTTCATTTGCCCAATTTTTGTTAAATTATTTTCTTCACTGAAATTTTGAATTTTTTAATATTGTTCTTTTATTTTCTTTAGTATTTTTTTTGCTTCCTTTACCAAGCTGTAAATTATATTTTCATAGTTTTCTTGTATCACTCTATTTCTTTTCTCAGTTTTTCTCTGCCATTTTTATTCAATTTTTTTTTGGGGGGGGGAGAGTGAGGCAATTGATATTAAGTGACTTGCATAGGGTCACATAGCTAGGAAGTGTTAAGTATCTGAGGCTAAATTTAAACTCAGGTCTTTCTGACTTCAGGATTGGCACTCTATCTACTGTGCCATATAGTTGTCCTTATTCAATTTTAAAAATAGATTTTAAGCTCTTCCAGGAATTCTTGTTGGGCTTGTATTCAATTTGCATTTTTCTTTGAGGCTTTGCTTATAGCTTTTGACATTATTGTCTTTTTTTTTTTTTTTTTTTTTTTTTAATTTATGCCTTGTTCTTCTTTGACACTATAGTAGATTTTTAGGATCAAGAATTGTTGTTTGTTCATTTTTCCAGACCTATTTCTTGACTTTCAACTTTATGTTAAGGTTAAGCTCTCCTTACATTGTGTTTGTGTGTGTGTATATGTGTGTGTGTGTGTGAGTGTGTGTGTGTGTGTGTGTGTGTGTGTGTGTGTAAGTATGTGGAGGAGAAATTCAGACTTTTTTACCCTGTTCTTTTTCAAAACTAGTTCTGGGGATCTACAAATTTTTGATGCTTCCAAAGTGATGTAGTTCAAAGAGATGTGTGGTCCCTGCTTTTCTGGCCTCCTTTCTGGTCCTTTTATAGGCAGGACATTCCTTACAGCAAGAATTATTATCTCTCAGAGACTTTGCTCTCCTTTCTATCCCGAAATTGTGGCATTGAAGGGATATGAAATGCTAAATAACACCATATCTTGAAATCAATGTTAGCACAGGGTCCCCTGTAAATTCTTTTTGACCAGTTCTTCAATTCCCTTAATGTGCCTGGGCTGACAATTCCTGAAAGCAGCAGCTGCTGTTGTTGTTCCCACTAAGCCCCCAAAATGTACTTGTGCTTCAGATTAGCCCTAATCCCAACATCACAGACCTCTCCTTCTAAGAGCTTCTCAGTTGACTTGGACTAAAAAAATGTCTTGTCATCTTTTATTGGCTCTGCTGCTCCAGAATTCAATTTGGGGCATTATTTTAAAATTGTTTTGTTGGGAACTTTAGGAGAGCTAGGCTAAAGAGAAAGATTTGAGTGGCTAGAAATGTGAATGAAGAAAGACTTTAATGTCTGGAGATATGGATGAAATATATTACAGGCATGGAGAATGGCTTTCATGTATATATGAAAATGAAAGAAGGCAGAAGGAGTTTGAGGACTAACTATAAATCAAGTTTGGCTAGTATAGTGTGTATGAAAGCAAATAATGTAAGAATAGAAAGTTAAGTTGAAGCCAAATTGAGGAACTCTTTAAACTTTGGGGTAGGTAGTTTATAAGAGGGAGATAAGAGGGAGCAATAGAAAGTTTCTGAATGAGGGAATTATGTGCCAGACCTAGACATTAGGAAGATTATTTTGGCATTCATGAAGGATAAATTGGAAAAAAGCCAGGAGAATGGAAAATCAGTTAGTATACTGCTATAATAGCTCAATTGAAAGGTGATGATCCTGATTCAAGAGGGTAGATAACATGAATAGAAAGAAGGGAAAATAAAGGAAAGTCAAATTGATAGACTTGGCAGTTGATTAGACATGATTAGGGAAGGAAGGAAGATGGAAGATTCTAAGAGTTGAAGTTTTGGTAACTTGTGTTATCATTGTCACCATCCCTTGGGCATAGTAGAGTCATCAGTGGAAGTGAAGATTTTTAAAGTAGCACCAGTTTAAGGGAGGGAAAAAAATAATTTTAGGTAAGGACTGATTGGGTTTGAGTTTGTGGTGGTGATAGGACATCAAGATCAATGACCAGAAAGAAGATAGGTGGTTAGGGATAGAATTAAAGAAGACTCGTAGTGAAGGATATTAGTCTGTTCCTGACAAAAGATGAGATGGATTCAAGGTGCAGAATAAGGCATACATTTTCAGACAAGGACAATATGAGTATTTGTTTTGCTCGAGTATGCATTTTTTAAAAAGGCTTTCTGTATCTTTTTTTTTTTTTTTTCAATCAGCAGTGGATGGGAAGGAAAGGGGTGATTGCCACTTATCTTCAAGGAAAAAAGGAAGAAAAATAGAAAGGAAAAAGAATTACAGAACTGTTTTTAAATGAACAGAAAAATAGTAGGAAGATCAAAAACAATGCTATAAAAGCAGAGGAGCTCAAAAAGTTGACTGTTGAACAGTCAATAAATAGTATTTATTAAGACTTATTAGAGGCAATTAGGGTATCCAGTGATTGATTCTCTGTGTCTAGAATTAGGAACTCCTGAGTTCATATCCAGGTTTAGATGCTTATTAGCTGTTTGACCCTGGCAATTCATTTAACCTCTGTCTGCCTCAGCTTTCCCAACTTTAAAATGTAGATAATAGCACCAGACCTCCCAGAATTGTTGTAAAGACAACTTTGCATAGTACTTGGCATATACTAAACATTTAATACATGCTTATTGCCTATTAGGAACCATATAGTTTCACAGTTTCATGTATAATTCTCTTTTTCTATTTGTTTATGCATATAGAAATATATATTTTAGTTGCTATTTGTTGAGTTCAGAATAAAACAAATTAAAAAGAGAGATAGGAATGAAGCTCCAGGAAGAGAGTGGAACTGGATATGTAGGTTGAAAATCATTTGCTATGGAAAAAGATTATTCCACCAAGACAGAAATTAAAAAAAAAAAAAAAAAAAAAAAAAAAAAAAAAAAGAAGAAGGAGATAAAAGGGCCCAGAACATAGCCAAGGGAGAATCTTATATTCAGGAAATGAAAGTTGGAGAATTAAATTGGAAAGGACTTGCTGGTCTTTGACAAGTCCCTAAAACATAAAAGGGGAAATCATAAAACTACCAGTTTTTCTGGTCAGAATGAATTCAAATGTTTACCCTTCTTTAAAGAGAAAGCCTCTATCGTGGTCTGATGAGAAGGTAAATATGAGCAGAAAATAAAGACTTAGATTTCTGCCTCTTCTTAAATGTGGCAGCTGCCATCCCCAAATGAGGGACAATTAGGTAGCAAAATGGATAGAGTTCTAGGTCTGGAGTCAGAGACTCATCTTGGTGAGTTCAAATCTGGCCTGAGACACTAGCTATAAGACATTTAGCTCTTTTTATCTCAGTTTCCTCATCTGCAAAATAATCTGGAGAAAGAAATGGCATACCATTCCAGCATCTGGCAAAAAACAAACAAACAAACAAACAAACAAAAAAAAAACCCAAGTGGAGCCATAAAGAGTCAGACATAACTGAATGACAAAAAAAAAAAAAAAAAATTCTCAAATGGCAATATCACTGATCACAAAAGTAGAAAATATCTGTAATTTCTGATTCTTCCTGCTCTTTAAACTCTCACATCCAATCATTTGCTTTGCATTTGTTCTGTTATTATACCTCTATGATATCTCTCATATGAATCTTTTGCTTACCACTTATAATCACCATTAAAATTCAGGTCGTTAAGAACTCTATCTTGGACTATTGGAATAGCATACTAATTGTTTTTCCTGCTGTTAGCTTTTCCCTTCTCTAATATTTATATAACTAACTGGACATAGGTGTTACTCTTTCCCTAAGCAGCCAAGGTAGAATTATACCAATTAACTTTGGTCTTTCTCTTCATATATTATTCAGAGTACCTGATCTTTTCTAAGTACTGCTATACTTATCATTGATTTTCAGCATTGATCCATGATTATTAGTTGTGTGCATTTTCTCCTTTAGGCAACTGCCAGGATAATGAATGGTGTGAATATGAGATGGCAGCAGAGGTATGATTTCCCTGATGGCATGGTAGACCTTGCCTAGCAGAGGAGCCTGAACTTGAATAATTTTTCATGATCTAGAAAATATAGATAATTGATTAAAATGGAAAAGAAAGGGTACACTTGGCAAGATGACAGGCCTGAGTCATTGTCCAACTATACCACAATGTATGACTACTTAACTTAAACAAAAATTAGGTATTTTTTCTGAGTGTGCAATAAAATATTGTTACAGCTCTTGGTGAATTGTTAAGTTGGTCATTAGGCAATTGTGCCAGTGAATGAATAGGTAAACAACTTTTGATTCAATATATACTTTTAAGATCATGAGTCTTTGAGGTATTCTACTAAGCAACTTTTAAAGCTATATTTTACAAAGGAAAAAAAAAAAATCTACTCTTTTCCCTCATGTAAAACCTTAAAACTAGGTTGGTAGCTTTTCTTCAATCCTCTCCTTGCTAATTTTTGTGATATAACTTTAACTACCAATTTGTATAACTGTTGACTTATTCTGTAGGTGGGTGGAATGGCCAACTTTACAGATACATTTTTCATAAGAAATGTTATTTTAATAACATTGATTCTTTCCAGCAGTGATAATGGCCACGTATGTTGCCTGGACAATGAAGTTGAATAGTGCCCAACAAAAGATTAAAATTGAATTTGAATGGTTTTATGTAGCTTGTAGGACTTGAAAATTTTTCTATATTTGTCTATTTCAGATAGTAATTTTATTTTAGTACCTTCCCCACTAACACACACATTTTGTGCTTGTGTGTATATGTGTTTTAACCAGAGATCAAGAAATGGAAGGATAGGATCACAATCTTTTGTTGCTATTTGGAAGATTTATTCCATGATAGTTGAGCAGGAATTAAATGACTATATATATGACTAATCCCAATCAAAAGTTATTATTCGGAATAAATACCATGCAATGGTAGTGTAATATAGTGAGCAAGGCTGTTCAACCACTCCAGTTTTCATATATATATATATATATATATATATATATATATATATATACACACATACACACACATACTCAGTATATATACTGAGAGCAGCGGTGTGATTGTAAGGCAGGAAATATTGTGATTCTGAGTAACAAGGACCTTTTTTGGTAGTATATGGGAAGTTCTCTTCATGCATCAAGATGCTGGCCCTGATTCATGCAGAGTGATTAATTCACTCGGTGCTAGAGAAGGTTGCCATGGTGGGTAAAGAAAGTGCTATATCTAATATTCCCAGATTTTTATTAACTATCCTGCAAAAGTTTGACTACTAGCACAATAAGACTAAAAACAAATTATCTAAGAACCTAAAGAAAGAATTCTCAGCTTTTAAGAGGCTTCCCTCATGAAAAGAGGAAAGCCAATAGATGAAGAAATTGCAAATGCAAAGGGAGCTCTCCTGATAGGGGTGGCAAAGCTAGGAACCCACTGTACTTCAATATAGTCATTTCATTGTATCCTACTGAGAATGAAGATAGAGAATGAGACTAGAAGTGAAGAAGAAACTTGGGAACAATAATTTTTTTTTTTTTTTAATAAAGTAGCTGTTAAAAAAAAAAAAAAACAGCAGACTGATTCTTATTACTGCTTTTGGTAAGAGAGTGATTTCTTCTACTGAGAGAACAGGAGCAGGTAGGCTTTCACCACAAAGGAATTAGGGAGGCTGCATGAGAAGGTCAAATAGAAACCTTATGATACACTGGAGTGGGGACGTCTTAGAATATGGAGTGAATGCTGATTCACTTTTGGAAATAGAATTTTCTAGACTTGAGGAGCTCTCTGACAACTTTTTGTTACTGAGTCAGCTAAATCAATTAGACTCCAGCCAAATACTCTTTCTGTCCTTTTTTAGATTGCTAATATGGCCAATTATTCACACCTGGTCCCCTAAAAAGATGAATTTATTACAGTATTCTCTCACATTCTCCTACAAGAAAGAGAGTAAAGTTCTCTTTAATTTTAATTTTTATAATAGCTTTTTATTTTTCAAAATACATGCAGGGATAGTTTTCAGCATTCACCCTTGCAAAACCTTGTGTTCCAAATTTTTCTCTCTCTCCATCTTCTCCTTCACCAGAGAGCAAGTAATTCAATATAGGTTAAACATGTGCAAGTATTCTAAACATATTTTCACATTTAACCACACTGCAACATACACATACAAAATCAGATCAAAAAGGAAAAAAAAAAGAAAGAAAAAAAAACAAGCAAGAAAACAACAACAACAAAAAAAGGTGAAAATATTATGTTGTGATCTACATTCAGTCCCCTCAGGCTTCTCTCTGAGTATAAATGGCTCTCTCCCTCACAAGTGTATTGTAACTGATCTGAATCACCTCATTGCTGAAAAGAGCCAAGTCCATCACAGTTGATCATCACATAATCTTATTGTTGCTGTATACAATGTTCTCTTGATTCTACTCCCTTCACTCAGCATCAATTCATATGAGTCTCCCCAGGCCTTTCTGAAATCATCCTTCTGATCATTTCTTATAAAACAATAATATTCCATCACATTCATGACATAACTTATTCAGCCATTCTCTAGTTGATGGGCATCCACTCAGTTTCCAATTTCTGGCCACTACAAAAAGGGCTGCCACAAACATTTTTGCACATATGGGTCCCTTTCCCTCCTTTATGATTTCTTTGGAATATGCACAGTCTGATAGCCCTTTAGGCATAGTTTCAAATTAGAGAGTAAAGTTCTTAAAGGAAAGAGCTTTGATAGATTGGACCTACATAGCTCTTCCCCCACAGCCTGCTATAGTTCAAGATTAACTTGAGCTAGGGCAATTAGACTTCAATTTCTTGTGAAGTTCCATCTTAAAAACTTCAGAATTAACTATAGGTCTCCCCTGACATGTAAGATGTGGGCTGAGCCGTTGGTGAATTTTGAGCAAGAGGCCAGATCAACTGAGCAAATACTAGTCAAATCAACTTAAGCAAACACTGCTGTTAGTACAAATAGGTAATCTGGAAAAAAGGGATGAAGTCATTCTCCATAGTTTGCAGTCCTTCTAGCAGGGCAGAGGACAAGGCCATCCTCTTTGGGAGAGTGCTTAGGTCCTAAAACATGGGATTAATAGACTAATTTAAGATCAGTATTTGGGGATATTAGTAAAATTATACAGGAAAGTTCAGCACCAGAATAGTAGAGGCCTTTAAATCTCAACCTAGATCAAAGCATTATTCTAATTATTTATTTATTTAATAATAGCCTTTTATTTGGAAAAGTAATTATTTATTTATTTAACAACAGCCTTTTATTTTTCCAAATACATACACAAATAATTTTCACCTTTTTATAATAGTTTTTTATTTTTCAAAATACATGCAGAGAGAGTTTTCAACATTCACCCTTGCAAAACCTTGCAAATCCTTTGTTCCAAATTTTTCTCCCTCCCCTTTCTCCCATCCCCAAGACAACAAGCAATCCAATATAGGTTAAACGTGCAATTCTTTTAAACATATTTCCATATTCTTCATGCTGCATAAGGAAAAACAGATTAAAAGAGGAAAAAACACAAGCAAATAAACAAACACAACAACAGGTGAAAATACTATGCTTTGATCCACATTCAGTTTCCATAGTTCTTTCTGGGGAAGTGGATGATTCTTTCTATCACAAGTCTATTCAAATTTTGAAGGCATTCTTTAAAGTCCATGTTTCATTTGAATCATTTGGGGAAATTATGGAGGGTGGACCTTGGAAGAAAGAATATCAAGGTTCTTGGGAGTCAGCACTTTTCATCAATTTCAGTGCAGGTTATTGTGGATAGAACTAAATGGACACCCTTGGAATTGCTTGAACTATTCTATGTTTGAACAGTATTAGGTTGGGAATGAGTAAATATATTTTTTTCTCTAGTGATAGAGATGAAAAAAGATGAAATAGTTCGTTATACCAAGTCCTCTTTCAATGGCCTTAATTTACCTCATGATCATCATTACAGCTGTTCCTTGTCACTGTCATAGACTAGGTAGACCATGCTCTGGGTTAGTGGTATTCAGTTAGTAATTTCACTAATGCTTTCCCTCCCCTCTATTCCTGTGGATTAGACTAGTGTTAAGAGAGAGAGAGAGAGAGTAATTTACAAACTTACAAACCAGGACATTTGACATTTCTTAAATTTCATTTCATTTTTCAAGATATTGAAAACTAATATACAACCAAGAAAAACATGTCTCCACTGAACTTAGGAGTCAAGAAATGGAGAGACAACATCAATTGTTCATTTAAACATAGTAACTAAAATAGTGGGCTTGCTGAAACAATTCCTTACTGACACATCAGTCATACATTTTGAAAACTTTTGTGTGTTTTTCACTAAAAAGAAAAGAATAAAAACTGTAGATTTTAAAGAAAAAAAATTGAGTTTTTTCCCCAATTACATGTGAAAACAATATTTAAAATTCTTTTGTTTTTAATTTTGAGTTCCAAATTGTCTTTCTTCTTCTCCTCCCCCACTTTGAAAAGGTGAGCAATTTGATATAGGTTATACATGTTCACTCTTGCAAACCGCATTTCCATGTTAGTCATGTTATAAAAGAAAGTAGAGACCAAAAAAACAAACAAACAAACAAACAAAAAAAAAACCCAAAAAATCCCAACCCTCAAAACCCCAGCAAGAAAAATAAAGTTTAAAAAAGTATCCTTTGATCTGTATTCAACTCTATCATTTCCTTCTCTAGAGGTGGGTAGCATTTTTTCATCATATCTTGAATCATTGTATTACTGAAAATAGCTAAGTTATTCACAGTTAATTATTCAATACTGCTGTTGCTATGTGCAATAATCTGCTTCTGCTCATTTTACTTTGTGTCAATTCACATATAACTCCTCAGATTTTTCTGAGAACATTTCACTTATTATTTTTTATAGTACAATAGTATTCTATCACAGTCCTATACAATAATTTGTTCAACTTTCTCCTAATTTTCTAATTCTTTGCTACACAAAAAGAGATACTATAAATATATTTGTACATATAGGTCCTTTCTCTTTTTGTTTTTTTATCTCTTTGATATTCAGATGTAGTAGTGGTATTGCTAAATTAAAGGGTATGCACAATTTGATTGCTCTTTGAGTATAGTTCCAAATTGTTCTTCAGAATGGTTCAATCAGTCCACAACTCCAACAGTGCATTAGTGTCTCCATTTTCTCACACTTCTTCTAATATTTACCAATTTCCTTTTCTGTTATATTAGCCAATCTGATGAGTGTGAGGTAATACCTTTGAGTTGCTTTAATTTGCATTTCTCTAATCAATAATGATGTAGAACTTTTTTGCATATGACTATAGATAGCTTTGATTTCTTCTTCTTAATCTTTTATCAGTTGGGGAATGACTTATATTCTTGTAAATTTGACCCAGTTCCCTATATATTTGAGACCTTTATCAAAGAAAGTTCCTTAGAATTTTTTTTCACAGTTATTATTCCTGTGTGTTTTCTCCATACTACTTTCCCTTTCTCTCATTTGTCCTTCTCTCTCTCATCTTGGTGAAACAGATTTTTGAGATTTGTACTATTTTCCTGAATGGCAGAGAAATCTGGGATCTCTGGCTTTTGTTCTTCTCCAAGATTTTTTCCTTTTCCTTTTCCTTTTTTCTTATTTAAAATTTTTTTTTATTTTTATTAAAGCTTTTTATTTTCAAAATATATGCATGGATAATTTTTCAACATTGACCCTTGCAAAATCTTGTATTCCATATTTTCCTTCCTTCCCACACCCCCTCCCCTAGATGGCAAATAATTCAATATATGTTAAATATGTTAAATCCAACATATGCATACATATTTATACTATTATCTTGCTGCATAAGAAAAATTAAATCAAAAAGGAAAAAAAAATGAGAAAGAAAAATCTTTCTTTTTGTTTTTGTGGTTACTTGGGGGAGATAGATTTTTTTCATTTTTCCATTTAATATGGTACCCACCAGGACAATTATACAGTAGAATCTTAAAAGCATTTAAATGGAGGAGGTTGTCCAAAAGCCCTTTGTATTTTGCTATCATGGGGTGGCATATCATGGAGTGGATATATGACTATAATTCCCCTGTTTCCTGAAACAGGAATTAGTTCAACTTGAAGTGTACATAAACTGAATTTGGGATCTGATTCACTCTTACCTCTTCAAACCAATTCAGAAAAAAAAAAAAAAAAGAAAAGTACATTTCTTAAGATTCCCAATTGATCGCCAAAAGTTAAAATCCTCTTCATTTTTCAAAAGACCACAGATAAGAGCTGGGAGGGAACTTTAGTGGTCACTTTGTAAGAATCTCTGATTTGAGGTAACTGATGTCTATGAGTTCTTTGTACTAATATTTAGGCAGCCGGATGATACAGTGGTAGACTCCTGGGCTTGAAGTTAGGAAGACCTGAATTAAATTCATCCTTAGTTAATTTCTAACTGTGTAACCTGAATGAGTCGCTAAACCTCAGTTTCTGTTTCCTCAACTGCAAGATGAGATTATCAATACTTATCTTTCAAATTGTTGTGAGAATCAAATAAGATATTTGTAAAGTATCTAGAATAGTGGGAAGTACATAGTAACTGTTGTATAAATACTTATCCCCTTCCCCTTACTTTCCCTAATATTCAGAGAAGCTAAGTAAATTTGTCCAAGGTCATATATAATTGGAAGAATAGGATGCAGTTCCACATTGTGATATCAAATCCAACATTTTTTTTCCTATTCAATTTAGATCTTTTCTTTTTTTGTTTATCTCTGTTTGATTTCTCTAAATCCAAAAGAGGTACATTGAATTTTCCAACAACTATTGTCCTATTCAGTCTAGGAAAAGGTAAAACAGAAAATGATAGTTTCAGATCCATAAAATTTGGTTAGCTTTTACTTTAAGTATTGAAATTCCAGACTACTTAGTGCAGATTTATTCATCAGTAATATTTTTCACGACTATGGGAATTTTAAACATGTCTTATGCCTCTGATTACCTTTCAACTGTATCTATTTTTACAATCATCTTATCTGACATGATTTCCACTCCTAAAAATTTAATTGAGGTTAATGAATTCTACTCTAACTCCTTATTCCTGAATCCCCCCTCCCCTGCCAATTTATTGTTAATCTCCTGTTATATGGATGAGTTCTGATTATTCAGCTTATTAGAAAAAATTATTGTTTTTCTTACCCTCATGTTATTTCTTCTCTTGCCTACCTAACAATTACACTTGATTTCATTTCTCCCTCCACTCCATTCTTTTTTCTTCTAAGCTTTATGAGTTTGTCTTGTTCAGAACAATCAGATTCCAGACCTAAATACTAGCCTGTTGTTCTTAATCAGTTTTAATAATAATAATTTTTTTTTTTTTTGCTTTTGGCAATTCTCTACTCCATCCCCACTTTTGAATCCCTCTTGAAATTCTCCTCTTTCCTTTCCCTAAATCCTTTATCCCATAGAAGATAAATTCCTTGACAGTAGGGATTGTATTTATTTTTTGTATCTTTATCCCTATTTCTTAGTACAGTACCTGGCATATAGTTAATGCTTAAAAAGTTCTCTATCAATCTATCAATCTATCAATCTATTGATCTATCTAGTCTTCCTCTGATCTTACCTCTATCTCGGTGAGCCTGTTTTCTGAGAGGAGATTGTTAGAAGTCCATGGAAAGACTTCCATCTGTGCAAATTGCAAGATAACTTCCACCTTCTGTGGCCCAACTGGATCTCCGAAGTGGAATGGGAGAAGCTCAGGCACTAAGAGGAGCAATATTGCCTTTGACAGCATTTATCTCCTGTTGTTCCTATCTCTTTGAAAGTCAGGAGCAAGTATAGAATGCCAGATCTGGAGTCAACAAATCCTGAGCACATATCTGGCCTCAGATATTTACTAGCTGTATAATCTTGAGCAAGTTGATTAACCTCTGTTTGCCTCATTTCCTCATTTATAAAATTGGGATAATAAAACATCTACCTCCCAAGGTTGTTGTGAGGATCAAATAAGAGAATCATTGTATAATACTTAGCACAGTGCTTGGCACATAGTAAGTGCTATTCAAATGTCAGTTATCCTTATTGTTATTTCCTATTGAGCAGTTTCCTGACTAATCCAGAGTAAAAATGTATTGAAATAGGGCCTCTGATATGGCCCTATATCTTCTGTCTCAGGCTGTACTTGTCTCTAGGCTCCCCTGAGAAGAAAAGTGCTTCCTACTCAATGATGAATATTCTCACCCTGATCATACCTTATACCTGATTACGAATACCTATAGATCATCATCCAAACCATATTTCCCATTCTCTATCATCCATTTCCTTATTTCCATCCCCCTCAACTTTCCCACCCCAAAGTTCCAACCAATACCATTCACCCTCTCACTGTATCCTCTGGAATGCTTCTTCCATAGGCAACAAACTTCCTTTCATCTTACATTTTTTCCTCTCCTACTCCTTCCATTTTCTAACTATTTCCTGGCTCTCCTCTAATAAGTTTCCTTGGCCATTCTTTTTGTACTGATACTTGGCTCCCTGTTCGAGGTGGGAATACTCCTTGTTTCCAGTTACCACTTCCAGATTCCTCCAACTTGTTCACTCCATAATCTCTCATCCTTTGAGGTTTATGCAATCTATAGCTACCAAGAAAATCCTAGTAGCATGTGTTTACAGACTTCTACTCACTTTTCTTTTCTTTCTTAGGCAGTTGGGGTTAAATGACTTGCCCAGAGTGACACAGCTAGGAAGTGTTAAGTGTCCCAGACCAGATTTGATTTTAGGTCCTTCTGACTTCAGGGCTGGTGCTCTATCCACTGCACCATCTAGCTGCCCCTTCTACTTATGTTTCCATGAGTTTGGAACATAGATCACATTTTTTCTCTTCTGCCCAATTCTTGGTCCTCATTCCCTTTCAGTATACATATCAACTCTTTGACAAACATCCGAACCATTCAGCTCCTCAAATCTCAAATCAACAACTTTGCATAATCTACTCCTCCACCTCACCTTAACTACACACAAAGATAATGATTCTCTTAATCTTGTCATCAGCCACAAATGCACCCATCACCAAACTCCATGTTCAAGAATCTCAAAATGTTCTTATTTGGTCATTATTTATTGGTTTTCCACCTCTTTTTTTTTTTTTTCTATCTTATATAACCCGACTGTTTGCTCATACTAGGACCTTAAATCCTTAGTTCTCTCTCAGAGAGAAATCCCAGTTCTCTTAAGGTCATTCCTGTCCTACCCACTCTCATTTCTTTTCCTCATTTTGACGCCCTTATGAAGTGTTCAGCTTTATATTATTTTCTTTTCTGGAGTTTTGGCCTCTTTATCATATTGACAACTGAGCCCTGCCAAGGTTTGAACTTGTATCATTCCCACCATATGTCATTTTTGATCTTATTACACCTGCTGCTGAATGAAAGTGGGGAAAATCACATAACCATTCTGATTAGATTCACTACAAATTTATGCTACAATTTCAATTGGGCATTCACTGAGAATCCTATTATATCTCCATTCTGAACTTACTATGTCATTCTCCATAGGGTTCTTCCAAACCTTTTCATCCCCCCCCCTTTTTTTTCACTTCATTTAACTTACTTAGTATTTTTCCCCAGTTACATTCAACAAATTTTTTTATATTTATTCTTAATATTTTTAAATTCTAAGTTCTTTTCCTTATCCCTACCTATAATTAAGAAACTACATGTAAAATTATGTAAAACATTTCCAAAAAGTCATGAAAGAAAACAGACCTCCCACCATAATGAAAATTAAAATCCTCAAGAAAAATTAAGTTAAAAAAGAAAAAGAGAGAAAGAGAGAATGCTTCAATCTGTATCAGACACAATCAGTCCCTTCTCTGGATTTGGATAGAATTTTTCATCATAAATTCTTTAGAGTAGTCATGGATGATTATACTACTGAGAATAATAAAGTCATTTAAATTTCGTCATCTTGAAACATTATTATTACTTTGTATACAGTACATTTCACTTTGTTCATGAAGGACTTTCCAGGTGTTTTTTTTTTTTTTTCTGAGAACATTCTGATCATCATTTTCTAAATAATGATGATATTCCATCACAAACTCACTCCATAGTTTATTGATTCATTCCCCAACTGATAAGCATCCTTTCAATTTCCAGTTTTTTTACCCTGAGAAGAGAGTTGCTATGAATATTTTTTGTACATTTAGGTCATTTTCCTTTTTTTGATGGTAGTGGGGAGAATCTCTTTTAGTATTTCTACCTGATAGAAGTGTTAGGTCAAAGGATATGCATGAATTTACAGCCCTTTGAGCAGAGATCATATCTTTTTATCATTTATAATTTCTTTTAAAAATTTGACTCAGTTCCTTCTATGTTTGAGAAATGAGGCCTTCATTTTATAAGAATTTATAAATTTATAAGAATTCAAGCCATTCTCCAATTAATAAATGGTCAAAGGATGTGAGCAATTTTCAGATGAGGAAATTAAAACCATTTCTAGTCATATGAAAAGGTGTTCTAAATCATTATTGATCAGAGAAATGCAAATTAAGATAACTGAGATACCTCTACACATTTCTCAGATTAGCTAAGAAGACAGAAAAAGATAATGACAAATGTTGGAGGGAATGTGGGAAAATTGGGACACCAATACATTGCTGGTAGAATTGTAAATGGATTCAACCATACTAGAGACCAATTTGGAAGTATGTTCAAAAATTATCAAACTGTGCATACCCTTTGATCCAGCAATGTTTCTATCAGGCCTATATCCTAAAGAGATCTTAAAGAGACCCACCTGTGCAAAAATGTTTGTGGCAGTCCTTTTCATAGTGGCAAGAAACTGGAAACTGAGTGGATGCCCATCAATTGGAGAATGGCTGAATAAGTTAAGATATGTGAATCTTATGGAATATCATTGTTCTATAAGAAACAATCAGGAGGATGATTTTAGAGAAGCTTGGAGAGACTTACATGAACTGATGCTAAATGAAATGAGCAGAACCAGGAGAACATTGTACATGGCAACATCAATATTATATTATGATCAATTCTGATGAATGTGACTCTTTCCAACAATGAGATGATTGATACCAGTTCCAATGATCTTGTGATGAAGAGATCATCTATACCCAGAAATAGGACCGTGGGAACTGAATGTGGATCACAGCATAACATTCTCAACTCTTTGTTGTTGTTCTCTTGCATTTTATTTTCTTACTCATTTACTTTCCTTTTTGATCTGATTCTTGTGCAGCAAGAGAATTATATAAATATGTTTACACATATTGGATTTAACATATTTTTTAACATGAATAACATATATTGGATTATTTGCCATCTAGGGGCGGGGGTGGGGGGAAGGAAGGGAAAATATGAAACACAAGGCTATGCAAGAGTCAATGTTGAAAAATTATCTATGCATATATTTTGAAAATAAAAAGCTTTAAAAAGAGAGAGAGAGAAATAGGCCTTATCAGAGAAACTTCCTTCGAATATATATATTTTACAATTACTATTGCTAACTGTATTTTCCTTAATTTATTCTCTCTCTTTCTCTTTTCACCTCTTCCTCCTCAAAGGTGTTTTGCTACTAACCACTCCTTTCTCCTCTCTTTTATCACTTTCCCCCCTTCCACATCACATTCCTCTCCTTCTTTCTTACAGGGTAAGATGGGTTTCTATACCTCTATTGAGTATGAATATTATTTCTATTTGAGCCAATTCTGACGAAAGTAAGGTTCACTCATTCACCCTCTCCTTCTCTTCTTCCCCTCCACTGTAAAAGCTTTTTCTTATCTCTTTTTTTAATGGAAAATAATTTGCATTATTCTACTTCTTCCTTTCCCTTTCTCCCAGTACATTCTTCTCTCACCCCTCATTTTCATCATTTTAAAAAAAGATATTATTCCTTCATAGTGAACTCACACCTATGCCCTCCATCTATATATACTCCTTCTAACTGCCATAAAAGTGAGAAAGTTCTGAGTTACGAATATCATCCTTCCATATAGACATATAAACAGATAAACCTTAAGTTCCTTATGAGACCACTTTCCTGATTACCTCCTTATGCTTCTCCAGAGTCCTGTATTTATAAATCAAAATTTCCATTCAGCTCTGGTCTTTTCATCATGAATTCTTGAAAATTCTCTTTTTCATAGAATGACTACCTTTTCCTCTGAAGGATTATACTCAGTTTTACTGGGTAGATGATTCTTGGTTGCAATCCTAGCTCTGTTGCTCTCCAGAATATCATATTCCAAGGCTTTTGGCTCTTTAATGTAGAAGCTGCTAAGTCTTGTGTTTTCCTGACTGTGGCTCCACTCTACGTAATTTGGCTATAATATTCCTGGAGTTTTCATTTTGGGATTGTGATAGTGAATTCTTTCAAATTCTATTTTGCCCTTTGATTTTAGAATATCAGGACAGTTTTCCTTGATAATTTCTTGAAAGATGATATCCAGGCTCTTTTTTTGATCATAACTTTCAGTAGACCAATAATTTTAAAATGATGTCTCCTGGATCTATTTTCAGGTCTTTTTTTTTTCCTATTTTTTCATACTTTTGGTTTTGCTTTATTGCATTTTGATTTTTCACAGAGTAATTAGCTTCCATTTTTTCAATTCTGTTTTTTTTTTGTTTGTTTGTTTTCTTCTTTTTTTTTTTTTTTCAATTCTGTTTTTTAAGGAATTATTTTCTTCAGTAACCTTTTGTATTTCCTTTCCCAATTGGCCAAATTTGTTTTTTAAGATATTCTTCTCCTCATAATTTTTTTGTATTTCCTTTTACACCACTCTCAATTCTTTCTCTAATGTTTCCTCTATCTCTTTTACTTGATTTTCAAAGCCCCTTTTGAGCTCTTCCATGGCCTGAGTTCAATTCTTATTTTTCTTATAGGCTTTGGATGTTGGAGCTTTGACTTTGTTATCGTCTGAGTGTGTGTTTTGATCTTCTTTGTCACCATAATAACTTTCAATGGTCAGAAACATTTTTTGCTGTCTGTTCATTTTCCTACTCTATTACCCAGTTTTTAACTCTTTGTTAAAGGAGGGCTCTGTTTCCATGGTAGAGAGTGCACTGTCCCAAGCTTCAGGAAGTTTGTGTAACTGTTTTCAGAAATCTTTCCAGGAATCTGACAACAAGAACTCTTATTTGCCCTGGAACTGTTAGGTGTATCCCTGCTCCACTGTAGCTGTAAGATTTAGAGTGTTAAAACAACAGAGCCAAGGTTTGGGGTTGGGCTGGGGCTGGGACTATGCTTGTGCGGCCTGTGTCAGGTCTCCCACCCTGATTCTACTGACCTATTCTTCTGGCCTTCTAAGCTGCTTTTGGCTGGAAAATGTTCTACTCTGTCTTTTGGGGTGTTCTGATGCTCTAAAATTTTGCTTAGAGTCATTAATTAAAGGAATTTAGAGCAGTTTGGGGGAGAAGATGGATACCTTTATTCCATCCTGGCTCCGCCTCTCCCTTTTCATCCCTTTACAAATCTCCTATAGTTCTTTCCCTCACCCTGGAGAATGTTGCCTCATATTTTGCTAAAAAGAACTGAGACCATTCACCAAGAGCCCCTCTTTTTCCCTTCTCCTCACTTCAAACTAATCAGATATCTTCTGTCACAGTCTCCTCTTTCACTCCAGTCTTTCATGAGGTGATCTTAATCCTTATCAAGACTAGTACTTCTTGGGGGAAGCTAGGTGGTGTGGTGAATAGAGCACCAGCCCTGAAATCAGGAGGACCTGAGTTCAAATGTGACCCCAGACACTTAATACTTAACACTTCCTAGCTGTGTGACCCTGGGCAAGTCATTTAACCCCAATTGCCTCAGCAAAAAAAAAAAAAAGACTAATTTCTCTTTTCCTCCTCATGCAATTTCATTCCAGTTTCCTCTTACACAACGACTCCTTTGTCATCCTCTCTCAATCACTTATTTTCTATCTTTCTCTGCCTAATGGGTTCTTCCTTATTGCCTAGAAATGGGACCATATCTTCTTCACTCTTAAAATACCCTCACGTGATCTTCCATTCTTCCATTGTTTTATATTTCTTTTGCTCTTTTTGCTAAACTCCTTGGGAAGGCTTTAGACTATGTAAAACTGCTGTGTAGACTTAATCACTGAATGGTTGCAGCCTCAGTGAAACTGAGACTTGTTGAAGACCTTAGATTAAAAAGGCCAAGATCTCCCATTGCATTCAGGGCTATTTCTAATCATCCTGATCTACAACTGGCCACTTGGACCAGATGGCTCTGGAGGAGAAAGGGAAGCAGGTGACCCTGCCCAGCTCTCTCTCACTTACAGCCAATTCACTGTCATGTTCTGGCATCACTTCCCTGATGTCAGGGTCTTTTTCAAGAATGGAGAACAACAACAATACAGTAGGTACCTCCTCTTTCTCTTCCCTCCATCAATTACTAATGCTTTATAATCTGGTTTTGATCTCCTCATTTTAGGGAAACTGTTTTTTCTGAAGTTACCAATGATCTCTTAATTACCAAATCCAACACCCTTTTCTCAATTTTCATTCTTTTATTTCTAGGTAGCTTTTGATGTTGTCAATTACCCTATTCTCTTTGATATTCTCTTCTCTCTAGGTTTTTGGGTCATCACTCTCTCCTGGTCCTTCTCCTACCCATCAAATTACTCTTTGCCAGTCTCCTTTACTAGATTCCCATCTGGCCCATGTCATTTAACCACAAGTGACCCACAGGGTTTTGTTCTGTACTCTTTTCTCTTCTCCCTATACACTATATGATGAGATTATTGGGGGATTTCATTCGTGTCTTTGGCTTTAATTACTATCTCTATACTTACGATTCTCAAATTAACCCATACTACCTTCACTTCTTTTCAGACCTCCAATCTCATATATCCAACTGGCTTTCAAAAAAATCTTGAACTGGTTATCTAAAAGACATCTTAAGCTCAGAACTGAACTCATTATCTTTCCTAATTACATCCTCATTATGAACTCATTATGTCCAAACTGAACTCATTATGTTTCTCCCTAAATCCTCTGTCTCCTCCTAAATTCCTTATTATTTCAGAGTGCAACACCATCTTTCCAGTCCCTTAGGTGTGAAACCTAGGGGTCATCCTCAACTTCTCATTATCTCTCACCTACCATAGCCAATCTGTTGCCAAGGCCTGTTAATTTCATCTTTGCAACAGCTTTTCAATATGCCCACTTCTCTCCTCTGAATTGACACTAGTCTGACATAGGTTCTCATTACCTCCCATCTTTTCTATTGCAATAAGCTGCTGGTGAATCTACCTGCTTCAAATCTCTTTCCATTCGGGTCTATCCCCCATTTAGCCATTAAAGTGATTTTACTAAAACCTGAATCTGACCATATCCCTCTTTGGTTCAAGAAACCCAATTTCTTTTTCCTTCCTTCCTTCCTTCCTTCCTTCCTTCCTTCCTTCCTTCCTTCCTTCCTTCCTTCCTTCCTTCCTTCCTTCCTTCCTTCCTTCCTTCCTTTTTCTTCCTTCCTTCCTTCCTTATTTCCTTCCTTCCTTTTTTCCTTTCTTCCTTCTCTCCCTCCCTCCCTCCTTTCCTTCCTCCCTTTCTCCCCTCCCTCTCATTCTCTTCCTTCCTTCCTTCTTTCTTTTTTCCTTCCTTCCTCCCTCTCTCCCTCCTTCTTTCTTTCTTTCTTTCTTTCTTTCTTTCTTTCTTTCTTTCTTTCTTCTTTCTTTCTTTCTCTCTCTCTCTCTCTCTCTCTCTCTCTCTCTCTCTCTCTCTCTCTCTCTCTTTCTTTCTTTTTAAGCTTTTTATTTACAAAGCATATGCATGGGTAATTTTTTCAACATTGACCCTTGCAAAACCTTTTGTTCCAAATTTTCCTTTCCTTCCCCCCACCCTCTCCCCTAGCTGGCAGGTAGTCCAATATATATTAAATATGTTGAAATATATGTTAAATCAATATATGTATACATATTTATACAGTTATCTTGTTGCACAAGAAAAAAATCAGATCAAGAAGAAAGAAAAAGAAAAATTGAGAAAGAAAACAAAATGCAAGCAAATAACAACAGAGAGAGTGAGAATGATATGTTGTGAATCTCACTCAATTTCCTCAGTATTCTTTCTGGGTGTAGATGACTCTCTTCATCACTGCACAAGTGGAACTGGTATGAATCATCTCAATGATGAAGAGAGTCATGTCCATCAGAATTGATCATCGTATAGTGTTGTTGTTGCTGTGTATAATGATCTACTGGTTCTGCTCATTTCACTCAGCATCAGTTCATGTAAGTCTCTCCAGGCCTCTCTGAAATCATTTTGCTGGTTTCTTACAGAATAGTAATATTCCATAGCATTCATATACCATAACTTATTCAGCCATTTTCCAACTGATGAGCATCCACTCAGTTTTCAGTTTCTTGCCACTATACAAAGGGCTGCCACAAACACTTTTGCACATATGGGGCCCTTTCCCTCCTTTAAGATCTCTTTGGCTCCCTATCATTTCTAGAATAAAATACAAAATCCTGCATTTAATGTTCAAAGCCCTTCATAACCTAGCCTCCTTCTACTTTTCCTTCTAAAGAGTATTATACATTACTCTTTAATATGTAGTCTTTGGTCCAGTGACACTGGCCTCCTGGCTATTCACAAGTAATAGACTTCATCTCTCTTAATTCTGGACATTTTTCCTAGCTGTTGCCCATCCCAAGAATCCTCTCTTGCTTTAAGTGCATCTACCTGCTTCTCTAACTTCCTTTAAGTCCCAACTAAAATCTCATCTTCTACAAGAAGCTTTTCCCAACCTAGTGCCCTCCATCTTTTAGTTATTTCTTATTTAGCTTGTATATAGCTTGTTGGTTCATGCTTGTTTACATATTATCTCTCAGATTTGATTGTGAGCTCCTTGAGGTCAGGGACTGTCTTTTGTTGCTATTTGTATTCTCACTGCTTAGTACTGTGCCTGTTAAATATTTATTGTCTGCTGACTCTAGCTATTATGCACTATAACTAATTGGGTATTTATCTCTGAAATTTTAGAAAAACTACCATTATATGCTGAGTGAAACCAGCAGTACCAGGAATACATTGTAACAGCAAGACTGTGTGATAATCAACTATGAAAGACTTTGTTCTTCTCAGTGGTTGGGTGATTTTACTCAATCCCAATGAATTTTGGATTGAGAATGTCATCTGCATCCAGAAAAAGAACTATTGAGACTGAATGTAAATCCACTCATGCTATGCTCACTTCTGTTTTCTGTTTTTCCCCCGCCTTCCATGCTTTTTTTATTTTGTTCTGATTTTTCTCTCCCAACATGATTCATAAAGAAATGTGTATTTAATAACATAGCATTTTCACTTCTCTTGTTGTTTGCTTGAATTTTATTTTCTTTCTCATTTTTTCCTTTTTGATCTGATTTTTCTTGTGCAGCAAGATCATTGTATAAATATGTATACCTATATTTAATTTACATATATATTTTACCATATTTAACATATATTGGATTACTTTCCATGTAGGGGAGGAGGTGAGGGGAAGGGGGGAGAAATTGGAACACAAAGTTTTTCAAGGGTCAATGGTGAAAATTTATCCTTGCATGTGTTTTGAAAATAAAAAGCTTCAATAAAAAAAGAAATATGTATTTTTAAAAACAAACAAATAAATAAAAGAAAAACTATCAATGTAATAGTTCATATTAATAACAAAAATAAAAAACTCCACAATTATAGACAAAAAACAACAATCATGGTAGAAGAATAAGCCTACCAAGTTCCCCTGTAACTTCCTTCTCCTCTTGCCTCATGAATTAGGAAAAGGACGTAAAGCAAACTTTTTTTTTTCTCAATAGTATTTTATTTTCCCAAATACATGTGAAAATAGTTTTCAACAGTCATTTTTGTAAGATTTTGTGTTCCAATTTTTTTCTCCCTCCTTCCCTCACCTCCTCTCTCCCCAAGACAGCAAGCAATTTGATATAGGTTATACATGTATAATCCTTTTAATTTTCATATTTGTCAAAGCAAGCAAACAAAAAAGGTGAAAATACTATAATTTGATCCACATTCAGTCTCCTTGGCTTGCTCCTTGGATGCAGATGGCATTTTCCATCCCAAGTGATAGCAAATTTTAGTAGTCCGGGGGTAAGGCCTTTGCCTCTCTAGTCACCTTGGATTATAAAAGGTCCTATCTACATGTGATGTGGCTATGCAGACCACATGAGAATCCATACCATGCCTTTTTGATCAGATGTGTTTTTATAAGGGGGCAAGGGAAACCTTGTCTATAGATGCTAAGTGACACTAAGAGCCGCTATAAACATTTTTGTACATATAGGTTCTTCTCTCTTTTGTTTTTCATCTCTCTGGGAGTGGCATTTTTCATGATTTTGAGGGGACAAGGGAAAATTTGATGATATCATATGGTATCAAAAAGATCCCTGAAGGCCATCTATTTACTTTTAAAAAGCACAAATTAAGATTATGTTGCATTGCATTTTTTTTTAATCTTTCTCAATTACATTTAAATCGAAGTCAGGTAGTATTAAGGGAGTTTTATAGGCCAGGAGTTTGACAATTCTAATTGTAATCAAATATATTAATAAAAATTTATTTTCAAAAATAAGGAAAATAAAAGCAATAAAGACAAAAAGCAATAGGCCTAAGGGTATTATTTTGCTCTGGTGATCTCCTTTGCTCCAAAGAGTTTGGCTTCTGGGGCTTAGATTTTCCTACTTAACAAATGATGGGTTTCAGAGCCAAGATTTTGAAGAAGCAGAATTGGGGGTGTTTTCTGAGTAAGGATTCATGCTCTTTCTAAAAAAGCAAAGCCACACCCTAACTAAAATATCATCTGAATCAGAGCTGGAGATAGTAAAGCACTGCTTGACAGTAATCTTTGGACTATCAAGGAGAGGTCCTCTGAATCCAGTGGATGAATACAATCCTCAGAGGAGATTGCCAAAAGATCACCACCACACAGCAGAAGCCTTGCAACATTTGAATTATAAGGAGAAAGCTTCTCCTCCATCCTACACCATTCCCAACATGTGAGCCCCTCATAAACAAATTTTATGCTTACTCACTCTTTCTATTCATGTATATATGTTTATGAGTATGCTCTAAGTTTGTAGAGAAGTAGAAAATATCCCATTGCAAACGTTATTATGCTATTTCACTAAATCCTTTGCCTTGCCACAAAAGATATGAGTAGAAATTTTCAAAAACAAGTTCACCCCAGTAGACGTATCTTTATGCCTTCAGCTTGGAACTTTTGATTGACTTCAAAAAAGAGAATTTCTCTGAAAGGAATAGTTTCATAAGTGTGTAGGTCGCTTCAGGTGCAAGACCCCCTTCCCAATCCAATTAACTAATCAGAGACATCATCAGATACAAAGAGAAAACATTTCTTTAATCCCTGCAGGGAGAGGCCCAGACACACGTGGGAGCCATCCCAACTCCCACCATGTGCACCTGGAACCTGGCCAGCTTCTGGCTTGTCCAGGGTTTGAAAGGCAAAGGACTCGAGCCTTCTCATTGGATAGACTAAAAGGACGTAACTATCCTTGACCAATAATCGCCAATGCTGGCTGCCTCCCATAGGTCATGTAACTTCCTGCAACTTCCTGTATCCAGTTTCAAAGTTCATTCCTCCAGAGATCAAATGACCTCCCTAAGGTCTCAAAATTCTGGGACTGAGAAATACTTCATCCAATCAGTCCCATTCAATAGTGAATGCAAATCTATCTGGGTGCAGATCTGTGATTATTCCTGGATAAAAAGAAACTTTTGAGAGAAAAGGGCACAAGCAGTTTTTCTGGTGTTTCTCCAGTACTTTACTTTTGACACATGTTCGCTGCCATCAGACTCTGTACAATTTGCCTTTACATTTGAATTTTGGTGAAAATCCCAGCTTGGTTTTTTCTAGGGCCAATCAATCAACTGATCAATCAGTAAATATTGATTAACCCCCTGTGATGTCCCAGTAGATAGAATACTAGAGTTGGGAGATTAGATCTGGAATGATTTAATGCAGAAGATTGTGCTTGGGTTGTCTTAAATGAAGAAAGATACGCTATGAAGCAATAGGTAGAACAATTCCTGCTTTAGGTGAGGAGATTAATTAGTAGCCTATTATAATAATCTAGTGAAAGGTGATGAGGACCTAAAATTCTCCAGAGAAAAAGGAATTATTGGATTGGATAGTTAATAGGAAATCAAATACTGCAGAGAATTATTGTCTCTTCCAAAATATTTTCTTAGTTTAGATGAGATCTTAATAAAGGTACTTCTTTTAGACACTCTTCCTTCTCCCCATCCTCCTATCCTCATCTGTAAAATTTGGACAAAAATTCCAATTGTAATTATCATGTTATGAACAAATTTTCAATATCGTGGAATTCTGTTATCATTCTGATAGATTTCTTATTTGATTTGCTTTTGTTTGTCCCGTGCTCTAGGGTGGAACCAATTTTCAGTTAGGCATTCAAAATTGTAAATATGTGCTTTTATATTCAAAGTGACTGGTACTTAAGTATTGAAAGGGATGGAGTAATCTTTATCAGAATATAATTAAAATAGAGACACAGACTAATAATGGGTGGAAGTGTGTTACAACTAATTAAAGGCAATAAAGACATTGAGATTGTGTGGTCATTAGCAAAGCCAGTGCTTTAAATGTAATGTAATGCTGTTTATATTTAATTAAGGCATTTTACTATTTGAACCAGATTACACAGAAATTGAACTTTCCAAAATTGCTAACATCTCTTCTTTTTTTAGAAATTGGTGCTTTAAAAGTATGGTCTAAATTCAGTACAGGTAGAGCTAATTAAGGGGGAAAGTAGTGAAAATTCTCCATCAAAAAAAGAGGAATTTAAGAAAATGATTCCTTAGATTGATATTCAAATCTCCCCACAATTTCATCCCTATATACTCCTCAAACATCATCTCTTACTAGTACCTGGAATAAGACTTTTGTCAGAGGCAAGTGAGTCAATTGTTCTTGAAACACATTTCTATTCTCCCCAGCTTTGTCTAACATTGTGTTTCTTCAACTTTCTGTCTCGTCCAACTCTTCATGATCCCATTTGGAGAATTCTTGGCAAAGATGCTGGATTGATTTTCCATTTCCTTCTTCAACTCATTTTACAAATGAAGGAACTGAGGCAAACAGGGTTAAGTGATCTGTTAAGAGTCACATAGCTATTAAATGTCTGAATCCAGATTTAAACTTAGAGAAATGAGACTTTCTGACTTTAGGTCTGGCACTTTATCCATTGTGTTAACTTGCTACCTACTTTCTATGACACAGTTCAAATACCATTTCTTCTTGTTTTAAAGAGGCAACCAGACAGACAGAAACCTAATTCCCTAACTTGAAGATTGATCCCCTAAGGATGGAGATGTGGGAGAGGGACCTCTTGGGGTATGGATCCCATTAGTGTTATATATCTATATTTACATATCTGCATTTTCTCCCCAGGCAGATTGTAAGCCCCTTAAGAGCAGATATGGTGTCTCATGCCTCTTTGTATTCCCAGAACAATGGAATCTCAGTTAATTTCTATTGATGATAATGATAGAAGAAGAGGGAATATTGGATCCTCCCTCACCCCTTGAACGGCCAAGAAAAAAAGCTTTTTGTTTCAAACTGATCATGACAGTAAACCAATATTATTTAGGGGGCAGATAAATATAATTTTGGCCTAGTTGCCCCTCTTTCAGAGGAGGTCAGAGATTTCAATCTTGAGGCTCTTTTTCTTTTTCTTTTCAAAGCAAGAGTATCAATGCCTCCCCTAAAATCATCTATCTATATAAAATATACATCTTGTGTGGGTATTGTATCTTGCACCAAGAAGTCAACAAATGTTAGTGATAGCAAAATAGCAGAGTATGTTTCACTAGAATCCGTAGAATGCATTATTCTTTCTTTCCACCATAGTGTATATTACTCTAAGAGAGGACTCAGGGTCAAAGAGCAAAATAAGAATCTGATGGCAACAAAATGCTAGAATGCTCAAAACAGAAATCTTTTAAAACTGGAACTCTCACCTATAAGGGAGCCAAAGAGATTTTTGCATTCACTGTGAAGCTTCTGCTATTTGCTTGGCAAGGTGTTAAAACACGTTTTACAAGCTTTCATGGGCTCCCAGTGCAGAAAGGATGGGAGAGATGAAGAATTAATAACAGAAGTAGAATTCTCAGAAGGACACGGACTTTATTTTCTACTTTTTTTTTTTTTTAATTTGGCTCAGGAAGTTAATTGAGCATCCCTGAAGGCAATATTAAATAATTCATGTTTTCGGAAAATCAAACAAACTAATCCTGAACCCTGAATTATTACTACTGTCAGATATTAGATCAGAAAGTACAGTCTTAAAGAAAACATTTAGACATATGAACTATCATGCTATCTGTGAGTATGAATGATGACATTCTATATAGAATATTACAAGATTTCAAGGTAATTTACAAAAAAAAAAAAAAGAGTTGTTTCATTTAATGACAGGAAAGATTTTACTAGAAATTGAAGTCATTTGCTATCCCAAACCTTTAATTTCTTTTTTTTTTCTTTTGGAATAACATTTTATTTTTTACAATTTTGATTTCCAAATTTTCTCCCTCCCTCCCTTCCTCCTTCCTTCTCTAAAAAAGTAAGCAATTTGACATAGATTGTAAATGTGTAAAATCACATTTCCATATTAGTCATGTTGTAAAAGAAAACACAAACCAAAAAAATGAAAGAAAGAAAAGAAAAAATTTTAAATAAAATCAAGTGAAAAGCAGTATGCTCTGATCTGCAGACTTTATTTCATCAGTACTTTATTTGAAGATGTATAGCATGTTTTATTATTAGCCTTTTGAAATTTTATTGGCTTGTTGTATTGCTGAGAATAGCTAAGTCATTCACTTTTTGTATGAGTTTGAGTTTGTTTTGAGTTTGAAATATATTATTGCTGTTACTTTGTAAAATGTACTTCTGGTTTTGTTCTCTTCATTCTGTATCATGTAAGTCTTCCCAAGTTTTTCTGAAATTATCCTACTCATGATTTCTTATAATAAATAATATTCTATCACAATCATCATAACTTGTTCAGCTATCCCTCAACCGATGGACATTTCAATTTTTAATTCTTTGCTTCCACAAAAAGAATATTTTTTATTTTATTTGCACATTTATATTTATATTTTTTGTACAAATAGGTCCTTTCCAATAAAAAAAAAAAATCTCTTTGGGATACAGCTATGGTAGTGATATTTTTGGATCAAAGGATATACATAATTTTATAGTCTTTTTGGGCACAGTTTCAAATTGCTCTCTAGAAAGTTTGGATCAATTCACAACTTCACCAACTGTGCATCAGTGTTCCAATTTTACCTCATCCCCTCCAACAGTTATCATTTTTCTTTTCTGTCTTATTTAGTCAATCTGATAGGCGTGACAGGTAGCTCAGAGTTGTTTTAATTTGCCTTTCTTTAATCAATAGTAACATAGAGCATTTTTTTTTATATGACTATATATAACTTTCATTACTTCTTCTGAAAACTGTCTATTTGTATTCTTTAACCATTTATCAAGTTGGGAATTTGTCTTAAAAATTTGGCTCAGGAGTCTTTGACTTCTTATAAAGACTATGTATGTGATAGGGAGTGCTGTGCTGGAACAATGGTAAGCTGATTATTAATTTTCCCAAGAAACTGGCAAATGTTACAAAACAGGGCTCAATTTATTAGTTTGTTAACTGTTGACTGAACTTAAGAAAGTGATAGAGAAAACATTACTAACAAAAATTAAACTCAAAAGTATGTGATGTGCAAAAAGAAGGGAAAGGATCTATTTGTACAAAAATATTTATAGCTACATTTTTTGGGGGGTGGCAAAGAATTCAAAGTTGACAAGCTGCCCATCACTTGAAGAATGGCCAAACAGGTTGTGCTATTTGATTATGACAGAATATCATTGTTCCATAAGAAATGATGAGCAGGATGATTTCTGAAAAACTTGGAAATACATGCACTGATGCAAAGTGAACCAGAGTATTATACACAGTAACAGCAATATTATACAATAAAGAATTGTGAATGACTTAGATATTTTCAGCAATGCAATAATCCAAGACAATCCCAAGGGATTTATAATGAAACATGCTATTTACCTGCAGAGAAAGAACTGATGCTGTCTGAATACAGACTAGACCTTACTGTTTTTCATTTTCTTTTATTCTTGTTTTTTTGAGTCTTTTACAAAATGACTAATATGGAAATGTTTTAAATTATTTTTTAAAACGTATATTGTGATATGTACATTTTCTCCCCATTGAGCTAATTGTTAAACATTTGGTAGCATACCCCTGTCTACTTGTCTCAATTTTTAGCATCAAGGGCTAAAAACAGGAGGATACCAGGAAAGTAGCATACCTCTCACCTTGATTTCATCAAAAAGAAATGAGTAAATGGTGGTCTTAAAAACATATTAATGAAAGTCATTTCTAATAAAAGCAAAGAAAGGTTTAAAAAAAAAACAAGAACAGACCATATGGTGCTAAGTTTCAAAAAATCCACTTAAGGAATTAAGAAGCAGAGTAAGATTGAAGAAAGCTGTCAAATCTTGAAGGTTCCTATTACTTTTTGACTCTCATATTTTTTTCTTTGGGTTTATCCCTACTCCATTCTCACTTCCATCTTATTCAGGTCTTTATTAATTCTATTCTTTAGGTTGATATCCTTCTAAATTGTCTTTCTATGACTGAATTTAACAAAAATGCAACAAATATTTATTAAATGTCTGCTGATTGAAGAGCTCCATGTGAAGTGCTTGGGGGAAATATAAAATTTCCCCTTATAATTTTGTCCTTAGCCCTCTTGGGATATTAGTCTATTGTATGTAGAATAGGGAACTTCTGTTTTCCTGAAACCTCTATACACTGACCCAAATTTTCTCTCCAGAATCAAGCAGAATCAGTTTAATTTTACTACTTGGACTATGACAACCTCTCAGATATTTGAAGATTAACAGGGGAGAGAGGCAGCTAGGTGGGATAGTGGATAGAGCACCAGGAAAAGAGTTTGAAAAGCCTAACCTCAGACACTCGTTGTATGATCCCGGGCAAGTCACTTAACCCTGCTTCCCTCAGTTTCCTCATCTGTAAAATGAGCTGGAGAAGGAAATGGCAAACCACTCCAGCATCTTTGCCAAGAAAATCCCAATGGGGTCATGAAGAGTCAGTTTTCAATTTTTATGAAGTCAGTTAAAATGACTGATAACAATTGAAAAACCACAACAATCAGATGAGACCAGGATCAGCTTTTTGGAGAAGGTGTTGCTTGAATTTTCTCAAAAGAAATGAAGAAATCTATGAAGTAGAGGTAAGGAAGATAGATGGTGTGTGCAAAGGTGCAGAAATGGAAGATGAAATGTTCTATGGTTTTTTTTTTTTTTTTTTTTTTTTTTTTACTTTGTTTTTCCTAAGAGAAACCAGTTTGACCAGACTGTAAAATTTGGGAAAGGGAGTAATTTATAGGGAAACTATAATGATAGCTTGGAGCCAAGTTGTAAATAACTTTGTAAGTTTAATAATAATAATAATAGCTAACTTTTATATAGTACCCACTATGTGCCAGGTAGAGGTAGCTAACAGGGCTCAATGGATACTGCACTTGGCCTGGAGTCAATATCTGAGTTTAAGTAGGGTCCAGACACTCACCAGCTGCATGATTCTTGGCAAGAAGGAAATGGAAAATCATTCCAGTATCTTTGCCAAGGAAATCCCATGGACAATTTTGACATACGATGGTCCATGGGGTCATGAAGAGTTGGACATGACTGGATGACTAAACAACAACATGTGTCAGGAAATGTGCTAAACACTTAACAAATACTATCTTATTTGATCCTCATAATAACCCTGGAAGATAGATGATATTATTATCCCCATTGGATTTAATTTTTCAAATTTTCTTTTATCTTTTTAATAGTATTTTATTTTTTCCAATTACATGTAAAGACAATTTTCATCATTCATTTTTGTAAGATTTTGATTTTCACATTTTTCTTCCTCTTCTTTCCCAACACCTCCCCAAGAAAGCAAGCAATCTGATATAGGTTATACATGGGCAATCATGTAAAACATTTCCACATTAGTCATGTTGTGAAAGAGGAAGCAGAATAAAAGGTGGGACAAACATGAAAGAAAAAAAAAAACAACAAAATGAAAATAGTACGCTTCAATCTGTACTCAGATTTCATCTGTTCTTTCTGGATGTATATTGTCCTCATTTTACAGATAAGAAAACAGAGACATGGGTTTTCCTGAAGGTAGGTTCAACTCTATCCATTAGGTCACCTAGCAATTCCCATATTGTATAAGCCCTTAAAGAACAAAAATGATATCATATGCCTATTTATATGCCTACCCTCAGAGAGGTTTACATTTTATTTTAGAGGCAACAGGGGATTATTGGGGTTTATTGACTAGGGGAATGACATGCTCATTTCTGAGCTGAAGGAAAATTTCTTTAGTTAAATATTCCCATTTCTTTGAACCATTTCCCATATGATAAGATTTTCAGTCTTTTTTTACTCCATTCTGATTGTGTCCCATTTTGCCAATGTTACTCTTAAAAAGCAGTCCTCAGAACTGAAGCCCTAGCTGTGCTTTGCTCAGTGAAGAATATACATATTTAACTTACTTCAATGGCTTTATGATTTCACTGACCCACTGGTGCCAATCATAGCCCTTCTTATGGAGATCTTGTCCACATCTTCCTGTAGACCCAAGAAAGGGAATTCACCCGATATTCTGGAAAACTTCCAGTTTTCTTGACATCGTGTTGGTACCAGTAGAGTACATAGGCAATCCATGTGTTATTCCTGGCTACACGACTGGAACAATTCTTCTGCTCAAATACCTTCTAGACCTAATAAAAGACATATCGTTTATCTTGCTTTTGGTGAGCAATTTTTTATTCTTTGCTATACCTTATTCACATAATTCCTCTCTCCCATCTCCATGCATTTCTCCCTTGTCCTTTGAGTGACCTATAACTTTAATTCTTCAGAAATTATGGTTTCCATAATTCTCAGACATGCAACATCAATAGTATATAAAGACAAAAACATGGAACTTTGTTTTAGGATATAGCTTGGGGATTATTAAAAGTTCTCAATTTCCTGATTTCCATCCCAATTATTCTCCTTGCAATTTAATTCGAGGTCTAGTTCATTGTTCATCTATCGTATTTATCTGCATGTTACAATCTGGATAATCGGCATTCTTCATTCATTTAGTTTTTCTTATGTAAAAGCATAGGCAAAACCTTGCAAATGATTATGGATGGATTTTAGAATGCAGTGTTTCAGGGTTTGATGCAATCTGAACAAAGTTTTCTGTACACAAGAAAATATGGAAGATTTCACTATGTATAAGAAATTTCTATTTCATTTGAATTATGTATTACACTGTCTCCATGATGGTGGCTCACTTGATATTAGCTATGAGTTATTGAACAAAGTTAACTTTGTTGATGTATATCTATATCTATATACCTATAGATATATGTATTATAAAGATATATTTCAAATAATTTCATTTAATGTTAGCATATACATGAGAAATACTTTATTAGAGAAGTGCCCTTAAAGTAGTATTTTGCTCTGCTGAAACAAATGGTTTTTTATTGCTTGTCTTCTCAATGGAAGAAAAGGGAGAGATTTGGAATGCAAAATTTAAAAATATATATATTAAAATTATTTCACATGTATTTGGGGAAAATAAAATATGAAAAACAAACAACAAACAAACCCAAATGCTTCTTTTCAGTCAAACCAAATAAGTATACTAGGACTTTCTATTATTTGTAACTTTCACTCAAGCATGTGCTTTAAAGATGTAGTCTGCTAAAAAATATTGTTTGTTACATCTCCTGTCTTTCCTTCTCATACTTCTATCAAGGATGCCTTCAGTGTTGATTATTTTCACTAAGTTTTTTTGGAGATGGGAAAATAGACATATGTCTCATTAGTTATTGATATTTTCTTGATTGCTTTAAAAAGAGTAATAATGTCTATGATTTTCTCTAAACATTTGGTTTCTTTTTAAGAAGTGATCTTCCCACACCCTCAAGAATTGTGTTAGCTTTAGCAAAAATCTTTCTTCAGCTGTTCTTCCCATCTTTGTTTTCCTTTGGCCATTGCTACTTTTTTTATATAGCATATTGGAAATAGCAATGTTAGAATTCCAATGTAGACACTCCACTCTTATTAAAAGAGAAAGCAGATTGTTATGTAAGTTTGGGCACATCTTTTCTTTTTTTTGTCTATTATTCTTCTATTAAATGGTTTTGGAATGATGGCCCTTAACCAGACTTCTCACTAATATTCCTGTAAAATTGTTTTCTTTCTCTTGCTTCTCAGTTTTGTATAAAAATATATTATTCAGGGGCAGCTAGGTGGCACAGTGGATAGAACACCAGCCCTGAAGTCAGAAGGACCTCATTTCAAATCTGATCTTAGACACTTAACACTTCCTAGCTGTGTGCTCCTGGACAAGTCACTTAACCACAATTGCCTCAGCACCAAAAAAAAAAAAAAGAAAAAATATTACTCAGGGGCAGCTAGGTAGTACAGTGGATAGAGCACCAACCCTGAAGTCAGAAGGACCTGAGTTCAAATACTGATTAGCTATGTGACCCTGGGCAAGTCACTTAACCCCAACTGCCTCAGCAAATATATATATATATATATATAATTTATTATCTCTTCCATTGTCCTCCTTCATAAGATTTTACAAACAAGTTTATATTTCAAATCAATATCGTCCTTGGCTTCTGGGATTGGAGGATCCTGAACCACATTTTCCCTTTTTTTACAAGACAAATATAAGAGAGAGACTAAGACCCTACATCCTTGTCCTTTGGCCAGCAAGAATAGCCTTTAGAAAATGTGAGCTTGATTTCTTACCTGCCACTGCTCACCATTTCTATATTAATCAATCATTGTTCAAAGAAAACGATCCCCATCATTTATCTCCTGTTCTCAATCTTAACCCTAAAGAGTAACATTTAATGGCTCCCTGCCCAGAAAGAATTTATAGAACTCAGAAAAGACATTTAAAAACCAAGTGAGAGAGATTAAAGAAAAACTAAAAAAATAAAAATAAAACCCATCCAAGCAAAACAAGATTATGAAAAAAAAAGTTAACCAACTGGAAAAGGAGATAGAGTCTTAAAGAAGAAACAGCTTATTAAAAAAAAAAAAATAGATCTGGGGAGCAGATCAAGAAGAGAAAATATAAGAATAATTGTATCACCTGAATGTTGGGACCAAAGAACCTTGAAACAATAATATAAGAAATAATAATTAATGAAAATTGTCCTGGAGTTTTAGGAGGGAAAAGTAGAAATAGAAAAAATCCATCGGTGATCATTTGTGGAAAACACATAGGAATATTATTGCCAAATTTTGAAACCCCCAGATCAAAGAGAAAATTTTGCAAGAAACAAAAACAATTAAAATATTCTGGAGCTACAATTAGAAATGTACAGGGTTTATCAGCAGCCATAATAAAAGACCACAAATCCTGGAATAATACATACTGGCAACCAAAAGAACTAGATCTGTGGCCAAAAATCTAACAAATTTATCTAACAAAATTATCCATAATATTGAATAAGGGAAAAAATGGATATTCAATGAATTTGCAGGTTTTTAGGACTTTGTCTTAACCAAACTTGAAATTAATAGAAAAGTTAACATATAAGAGTCAATAGCAAATATTAATTTTGATCAACTCACCATGGACATATTGCTTATAGATTGTGCATGAAAACATATATATTTAAGATTGACATTATTAATTGGATAGCTCAAAAGAAAGACTGAAGCAAAATTGAGTGTGATCTGAGTCTAAAAAATAATACTGTCAAGGAAAAGGTAAAAATAGTAATTATGTTATACAAATAAGTTGCAGAGAAAGAACCAATGTAGAGGTATTGGAGCAATGAGGGCTCATGATTCTGAAAACCTTCTCACATCAAGAATGAGTTAAATAGGAAACATTACATGTATAAACTATGAATAGTACCCTCCAAAATCTATAAAGAAATGGGGGCCGGGATAGGATAAGGTGGGGTATAGAAAGATGTGTAGAGTAATGGCAGTGGGACAAGGTATGTCGATTAATGAGAAAGGGATAAAGAGGGGGGAAGGGTAGCATAAGATAAGGTGGTAAATAAAAGGTATATAGTAGGAGTGGGATAAGGTATATAGATTAATGACAATGGGGTAAAGAGGGAAGGAAAAAGTAGGGGGAGATGATAAGGGAGGGATTCCTGGGTGGGGGAGGTGAGCTAATAGCAATAGCTAATAGATAATAGCATAGAGTTAAGGAGCAGAATTAAAGTAAAAGAATTATCAGAGATAGGAAATAAGAGATATACAGAAACCTTACAACAAGGATTAGGAGTGGAATTTATCTGAGAAATAAAAAAGGGTAGAGATTAACTCAGAGATTCAATCAAGAGAGAAATCTACATTATATGTCAACCATATTACATATTAATATTGTTTTATATGCATATTACATATGGATAAATATATTCGTGTGTATATATATGTCTAAGTATATGTAGGTATATATGCATATAGGTCTATGTATGTGTGTATATAAATATATGTATATATGTGTGGATCTATGAATATATATATATGCCTATACTTAATTGTAGCCCACTTGAGAGAGGTGGGAGGGATGAAAGGGGAAAAAAAAATAAAGTAAAAAGTGCATATCAGAGAAGAAAAGGATAACCTACAAGGAAGCAAATTATATTCAGGCAATATTAATTTCTTCTATTATTTACATATACTTTCTTGAAATGGAAATTTATTGTTATATATTTTGAATCCTCCCTGATGTTCTGTTGGGAATATGACAATATTTTGTTTTGGTTTTGTTTTCCTTTTCTCTCTCTCTTTTTTCTATTTTGTTTTTTATTTTTTATTTAGTTCAATAAATTAAAAAAAAGATTATCACTCAGCAATTTCTCCTTTAAAGTTCATAACATTGATATTTTCTACATGATCTCAGTTGTGATGCCAGTTGTACACAAGTCACTCTTCCTCCTTTTTCAAGTAGTGAAATATCTGACTTACCATCTTCCTCATTTTCCCAAATCCTATGCCCTTATACCTTATACCATAAATATCCATTATGATGCTATTTCAAATTCTCTAGCTTCTCAAACCTTCTTTCTCCTTGAATCCCATGATTTACTCCTTCAATTCCCCTTTGCCACACAGAGATAGGCACTCACACTGGATCTCATGATTGCCTGTAATTTTTCTGCTTCCTCATTAGAAGCTCTGTCTTCTATTTACCTATAACCTCCTATCATTCAATCTCCTCCTATGTCTAGTCTTGGCCCTCCTTGAGACTACCCATCCCTTTGACTTTCTGTGCTTTCTCAGACTTTCACTGACTTTCCATTTTTTTTATCCTCAATGCATCAGTTAACCATTGCAATTCTATGCAGCCCTACTCTCTTGATTCCTTCCCTTTGCCCTGTCTACTTCACTTCTAGTATGTAGCTGCAGAAAGTGTCATAATGGATACATCATCTTCTTATTATCCCACTGAATCCTCATTGCTGAAAGGCAATCTTTTTATTCTTTCCTAATTGATTCCCTATCTAAATAATAGAACAAAAGCTTTCCCAAACACTTTTCTTCTTTCAAGGCTTGAGGATACTCCCTCTTCTTTTTTGAAGAAAAGAAAGAAAAGGGAAAGTCTTTTACTTTCCTAAAAGAATTAAGATTATTCAACATGAGCTCTTTCTCCCATTTTTTTATTCTAAAATTCCCTTAACATCATCTTTTGCTCTCTTCATTTTCTCCCCAGTCTTGATAGAGATGCTCATCTCTTTGCCCAAACTAATCCCTCTATATGTTTTTTCTTCCATTCCAGTCTTCTCCAGAAAACTACGTCATCAATCATATTTTCTCTCAAATCTTTACCTTGAACTTATATACTAGTTCTTCCCTACTGCTTTCAAATATGTCCACGTCTTTCCTATGCTTTAAAAACAAAAAAATAAACAAAAAATCTTTACTAGACTCTACTGTCTCCTTAAGCTATAGTACTATATAGTGTTTTTTCCCCCTTTTACAGCCAGACTCCTTGAAAAAGATGTTTACAGTGCTTGCTTTATTTCCTTTCCTTATTTCTTCTTAACCCTTTGCTATGTGTTTCCAATTTCATCATTCAACTTTACTGCTTATTCTAAAGTTACCATCTTTTAATTTCCAAATTATGTGGTCTTAATCTATATCAATCTCTTTACCACAATTGACCCTGTTAGTCTCCCTCTCCTTGTCTATACTCTCTCCTTTTTGGATTTTTATAATACAGTTTGTCCATGGTTCTATTTTAGGTTC
The DNA here is from genome assembly GCF_016432865.1 of Antechinus flavipes. Lineage (NCBI taxonomy): Eukaryota > Metazoa > Chordata > Mammalia > Dasyuromorphia > Dasyuridae > Antechinus > Antechinus flavipes. The sequence goes on from NC_067400.1 coordinate 258,135,806, forward strand.
ACTTCTCTTTTTCTTCTTTTACATATTCTTCCTTGGTAACCGACTGAATTTCTATGGATTTAATTATCATCTTTATGCAAATGATCTATAGATTTATACATATTTATATATACAAATGATGAATGTTGGAGGGAATGTGGGAAAACTGGAACACTGATACATTGTTGGTAGAGTTGTGAACTGATCCAACCATTCCAAAGAACAATATGCCCAAAGGGCTATCAAACTGTGCATACCCTTTGATCCAGCAGTGTCTCTACTGGGCCTGTATCAAAGAAATCATCAAAAAGAGAAAAGGACCCACATGTACAAAAATGCCCTTTTCGTAGTGGCAAGGAATTGGAAACTGAATGGATGCTGGTCAGTTGGAGAATGACTAAATAAATGATGGTACATGAATGTTATGGAATATTATTTTTTTCTATAAGAAACAACCAGCAAGATGATTTCAGAAAGACTTATATGAACTGATACTAAATGAAATTAGAATCAAAAGAATATTACACACAGTAATAACAAGATTATGTGATTATCAACTGTGATGGACATGGCTCTTTTCAACAATGAGATGATTCAGACCAGTTCCAATGATTTTGTGATGATGAGAGCCATCTACACCCAGAGAGAGGACTATGGGGACTGTATGTGGCTCACAACATAATATTTTCATTTTTTCTGTTGTTGTTTGCTTGCTTTTTGTTTTCTTTATCATTTTTTTCCTTTTTTGATCTGATTTTTCTTGTGCAGCATGATAAATGTGGAAATATATATAGAAGAACTGCACTATTTAACATATAGGATTATTTGTTGTGTAGGGGAAGGTGGGGAGGGGAAGAGAAGGAGAAATAAATTGTAACACAAGATTTTGCAAAGATGAATGTTGAAAACTATTTATGCATATGCTTTGAAAAAAAAAACTTCAAAAAAATTTATATATCCAGCTCCAGTCTCGTCAGTCTTATATCATAAATTACCTATTGGGCATTTTGAATCAAATGTCCCAGACACATCTTAAACAACACTTTCCAATTTCCTTTGCTTGTTCATCATCTGTGTCATAGATTCTAATCATGGATGTTCTGCTCAAGCTTGGACCATCTTCTCTTCTTCCTTTCTCTGATGTCTTTTTTCTTCTTTGCCTGTGTGTTTCTCTCTCTTTTTCTCTATGTCAGGGTTTCTTAAATATTTTCCATTTGAAATCCCTTTTTTCCTGAGAAATTTTTATGTGATTCTGGGCATATAAGTATATGAAATATATACAAATCAAAGATTTACTGACAATTTTAAAGTAATTTATTTTAAAATATAATTTTATATTATATCATATATTAAAATTATATATATAATATTTTATTTTAAATATATAATTTTACCATTTATTAAAGATGAAAGCAAGTTTGCATACTAATGAGATGGATGTGGTTTTTTTTAACATAAAGAATTAAATCTTGGTGGATATTGCAGAATATAGCGTATCTAGCAGCTTTTCACTGTTGCCAAATTTTTCATGACCTCAACCTTCAGTTATACCACCCCATATAGGGTTACAACCCATAGTTTAAGAAGCTTTGCTTTATGTGACATCATCATCTCTCATGATTTATTTTATAGATAAGGAAACTGAGGCAAACAGGGTTAAGTGACTTGCCCAGTGTATCTAAAGTCACATTTGAACTCATGAAGATGAGTCTTCTTGCTTCCAGGCCTAGAATTCTATCCATGAGATATATTTAAGTTTAGAAAATTTTAATTTCATTTTTTGCAACAGATGTTGGCTTATAAGATACTTAGTTTTGTGATATCCTTTATGCAAAGGTATAATGGGAATATTTTCTCCTGTAATTTGGACACTATTCTAATCTAATGAAAGTCTGACACATGAGAAAGTTTCTTAGCATCTGCCCCATGGAGAAATTTTGTGAACTGAGTGAGATGATGGAGTCTGTACCTGTGCCAGACTCTTCTTATACTAATAAATAATAAGAAGAAAAATAAAAGCTAGCATTTATACAGCACAGTAGGATTATATGAATTTTTAAAAGGTTCACACTCTACAATTGTTATACATTGAGCTTGTTAATTAAGCCTTTTTTTCTCTTTAGCTCTCTCTTCTTTAATCATGTAATTATTGCTGGTTTTTTTTTTGTTTTGTTTTGTTTTGTTTTTTGTTTTTTTACTTAAGTATAAGACTTACATTTTATCTCTATTTATATTTCACTTTGTTATTTTTGGTCCATTGTTCTAGCTTGCTGAGAGTTTGCTGTTCTAATTTATTGTATTAACAATCTCTTTTAGCTTTGTGTCAGTTGCAAATATGCTAGCAAAGCCATCTGTTTTCATCCAAGTTACTAAAAAAAAAAAAATTGGTGACTAGAACATGGTTGAGAATGGTTCTCTGATTCTCTTCTAGAAGCATTTGCCTTCCTAGAATCTGCTAGACCTTATGCTTTCCTTGGGTTTGAGAACCCAAGATGATCTTTATTTCTCAAGGATGCATCATAGTAAAATGCAAAAATGTATCGTTTGATAAAGGAATTATTAATGGTTACCAAAGAAATCTCATCTAGGAAAAAAAAAAAAAGGGAAGGGGAAGAGTCCAAGTGAAAAAGAAAGAACTTGGTATTCTTTCTCTAGGCCAGTTAGAAAAATGTGATTTAATCCAGTTACCAGATTTTCAGTTGTCATAAACCCAATTTCATCCAGTTGATCCATTCTGGATCATGATGTAGAGAAGAGAGTAAGAGATTATTCAGATCTAGACTCAAAAGTTGCCTTTTCTTTGGAAAAGATTTTGCCTAAAAGGAAAAGCTCCTCAAAAAACAAAAACAAAAACAAAAAAACCCTCAATAAATATTCCTTCCACTCATCTTTTAAGCCCCATCTTCTCCATGAAGCTTTCCTGAATAAACCATCACTCAGTGAGTTCTTCCTACTTTTATCTTACTGTTCATACCACAGATTTGTCACTTATCCAAAGCTCTCTTGTATTATTTTATATTTTCATTCTGTTGTATACATTTTATATACATACATATGCAAGTGTACATGTATGTATATGTGGGGACATATATACATGTACATATTGTGTAGACTGGGAGACAATGTAGAATATATATATATGTGTGTATACATAGATTGTTTCCCCTAGCTAGACCATAGATAAGCTCCTTGAAGTCCAAAACTATTTTCCCTTTTATCTTTTCATATTCAGCATCTAGAAAATTGCTTATTGAGTGATTAATTAACAGATATGCATAAAACAGAAATTAAGTCTTAATGGCTAAATCTTGCCTTCCTTTTCAGTCTACCTTTTGTTCTGGCTCATATGTGTTTCATTTAAGTCATGAGAAAATCTCAGAAATGTGGTAGGATGTCAGAAACCTCAGTTAAATTGATAGTCAAACATAACAGAAGACTGATCAGCTTGAGACCTGGGAGTTATCACCGAACACCTAACCCTAGCCTAGAGACATATTTCCTGACTTTTATTGGGTGGGTAAAGCAATTATGATTAAAATGTCATTCTGCCTTTATCTTCATTGGAGAAGTTTGAGCCTCTATTCCCTAGCAGAGTGGTCAAGATGTCTGTGTTGAATCTCAAGAGCTGGAGTAATGTCCCCCTACTGAAGCTGGTGCAGATGTATAGTGAGAGTTACTCAGAGATATATGCTATAGATAACAGAAGTCCTGCAGTGGAGTTAGAATTGCCTCTCCACAGTATTCCCCACATTTGAGAGCCTCATGCATGATCCCTATGTATGGTCACTCTCCCCTTGAAAGTTTATATATAGGATGGTGTGCCCTATGTTTATGGAGATAAAATTCTATTGCAAATTTTCTTACTATACTACTTTATTGTAACATTCCTCTGGAGTATTTGCCTCCTCATACATTCAAGCTAGGTTCTCTGAGGGATTGGGGTTTCTTAGATTTTTTAGGTCTGTACTCCTAAAATCATAGCACAAAGACAATTGACCAATGTATTTATTTTCAGTAGGACACAATTAGCATGAGCAAAAACATTTACTGGAGTAATACCATAAAAGATTTACATTGTAGCAATTCCCCCAGAAACCTAGGATATACTCTCTTACAAACATGCACAGTATCATTGGGGAGATTGAACATTTTTAGTGATTACCATTCTTCCCCCAATCAGAATATGTTTATTGCTATGGGAATATTATACCTCTAGCACTTCAGATCCCTGAGGTCTTCTAATGATATACTAAGGTTGCTATTTACTTTATATTCTTACTGTAGGGCATGTTCCTAGAGGTTTCTTGGGCCAGCTCTGCATGAAGCATTGAATTACTAGGGTCTAGCACTTGTAGCTTATAGGGAAGATGATAAGGTTACTGCCAGGCACTTTCTTTTTTTTTTTTTTTTTTTTTTAAATTTTATTTTATTTAATAATAACTTTGTATTGACAGAATCCATGCCAGGATAATTTTTACACGACATTATCCCTTGCAATCACTTATGTTTCGTTTTTTCCCCTCCCTCCCTCCTCCCCCCCCCCCCCCAGGATGGCAAGCAGTCCTATATATGTTAAATATGTTGCAGTATATCCTAGATACAATACATATTTGCAGAACCGAACAGTTCTCTTGTTGCACAGGGAGAATTGGATTCAGAAGGTAAAAATAACTCGGGAAGAAAATCAAAAATGCAAATAGTTCACATTCATTTCCCAGTATTCCTTCTTTGGGTGTAGCTGTTTCTGTCCATCATTTCTCCAATGAAACTCAGTTAAGTCTCTTTGTCAGAGAAATCCACTTCCATCAGAATACATCCTCATACAATATCGTTGTCGAAGTGTATAATGATCTCCTGGTTCTGCTCATCTCACTTAGCATCAGTCCATGTAGGTCGCTCCAAGCCTCTCTGTATTCATCCTGCTGGTCGTTCCTTACAGAGCAATAATATTCCATAACATTCATATACCACAATTTACCCAGCCATTCTCCAATTGATGGGCATCCATTCATTTTCCAGTTTCTAGCCACTACAAACAGGGCTGCTACAAACATTTTACTGCCAGGCACTTTCAGTGAGAAAGAGCCTTTATTCTTTTTTCTTTTCTTTTCTTTTTTCTTTTTTCTGTTCATCTACATTTTTTTTAATTTTTAATTTTGTTTATTAAAGCTTTTTATTTACAAAGCATATGCTTGGGTAATTTTTCAGCAATGACCCTTGTAAAACCTTCTGCTCCAAATTTTCCCCTTTCCCCCCCACTCCCTCCCCTAGATGGCAGGTAGTCCAATACATGTTAAATATGTTAAAATATATGTTAAATACAATATATGTATGCATATTTATACAGTTATCTTGCTGCACAAGAAAAATCGGATCAAGAAGAAAAAAAAAAACCTGGGAAAGAAAAGAAAATGCAAGCAAACAACAGAAAGAGCGAAAATGCTATGTTCAAGTTCAAGTTCCCATAGTCCTCTCTCTGGGTGTAGATGGCTCTCTTCATCACTGAACAATTGGAACAATTGGAATTGGTTTGAATCATCTCATTGTTGAAGAAAGCCACCTCCATCAGAATTGATTGTCCTATAGTCTTGTTGTTGCCGTGTATAATAATCTCCTGTTTCTGCTTATTTCACTTAGCATCAGTTCATGTAAATCTCTTCAGGACTTTCTGAAACCATCCTATTGGTAGTTTCTTACAGAACAATAATATTCCATAATATTTATATATTACAATTTATTCACCCATTCTCCAATTGATGGGCTTCCATTCAGTTTCCAGTTTCTAGCCACTACAAAAAGGGCTGCCACAAACATTTTTGTGCATATGGGTCTCTTTCCTTCTTTAAGATCTCCCTGGGATATAAGCCCAGTAGAAATACTGCTGGGTCAGAGGATATACCCAGTTTGATAACTTTTTGAAGCATAGTTCCAAATAAGAGCCTTTATTCTTGGACCAACTATAGACTTCTGCATTTCCACTATATCAATCTCAGCATTATCTAAATTTGAGTTGACAAGCTCTCTTTTTGAACCCTCTTAACACAAAAAGTTGGGACTCAAGGAGGCAGTGTCCTTGAATTCCCTTCTTGGGTTGTTTGCAATTATGGATAAGAATTCATACATCAATGGAAGGAAGAATCATTTGTACAGCTGAGGGGCAGAATGCTGCCAGTTCATAGCTTCAATGGGAAGGAAAGTGCTCAAAGCTTTTAGGAAAGCTTTGGGATATCACTAGCGCAGGATATAGCCAAGCTGACCATTTCTTCTCCTCTCTGTGGCAAGACACTATTAACAAGGAGATAGCTCTTTCCTTCCTCAGAGTTGTCTTTGTGACTGAATCTCCAGGGTAAGTTTTTTAATTTTAAATGATCTCTCCTGAATTTGCCCATATCATTGAGCAGAGAAAAGACACCAAGGCAACCAAGAATCTGACACCATTTATTTTATCAAGTATATTGGGAAGTTCAACTGATCAGGGGTCCCCTGACCAATCTCCAACTACATAATTAAATGCTTTTGCTTTGAACTTATTTTGTCTTATTGTGGCATTGATGGAGGCTTGTGCCCAGTGATTTTGAGTGGATATGGATCCACAGCAAACCTTGCACTTGAAGTTGTTATCAAAGGGACCTACTAGAAGAGAAGGAACAGTCACAGTTGCTACACACACACACATATAGACATTTCATTTCACCAACTAAATTGTAAGATCTTTGAAGCAGAGGACCAGTGTTAAACTTAAAAAAAAAAATTCTGCAGTATTGAAACAGTAGCTTATATTGTGGTAGAGTCTAATTAGACCCTAAGCAACTGTCTTGAAGATTAAGTGACTCATTTGACCTTCAAAAAATGCTCAGTAAAAGCAATTGCTGCTCTCTTGCAAGAAGTAGAACTCCTTGCATCAGCTAACCCTGGTTGCCTAGCCACATACCCATGTCCAAATACCCTCAATGTTGAAACCTAGTCTGTAGAAGAACTTGACTTATAAAGCTTCTCTTGCCTCACAGATATCCTGCTGCACTTCCCAGCAAGATTACACCCTCCCATAAGAATCTAGCTGGAACGAAGAGTCAGCTAAGAGTTAATGAGTAGGATGGTCCCAATTGATAGTTGAAGAGACCAGTCTAGGGGAAACTACTAATACTACTACTACAGCTACTACTACTAATACTGCTATTCTTCCTCCTCCTCCTTCTCCTATATTACTACTATTGCTGCTGCTGCTGCTGCTGCTACTATTACTATTACTATTACTACTATACCACCACTACTAATACTGTTATTCCTCCTCCTCCTTCTCCTATATCACTACTACTACTACTATTGCTGCTGCTGCTGCTACTACTACTACTGCTGCTGTTGCTGTTACTACTACTATTACTATTACTACTACTACTATGCTACTACTACTAATACTGCTATTCCTCCTCCTCCTTCTACTACATCACTACTACTACTGCTGCTGCTATTACTACTACTACTATTACTATTACTACTACTATTACTATATTACTACTATTACACCACTAGTATACCACTACTACTACTATTGCTACTACTGCTGCTGCTGCTACTACTATAACACTACTACTATTTTACCACTACTACTATTACTATTACTACTTCTATTACTGCTAATGCTACTAGTACTACTACTACTACTACCACTATTACTACTTCTACTACTACAACTATTATACCACCACTACTACTACTTCTACTCATATCACTATCACTAACCACCACCTGATCTTAGCAAAAGGACAAGAAGTAAAGTATTAATAGAATTATCATCATCATCATCAGTAGTAGTAGTAGTGATGGTTGGAGTAAAAGTAGTACTGGTAGTAATAGTGGTAGTAGTAGTGGTGGTAGCAGTAATACCAGCACCTAGCATTTGTGGTGCTTTGAGGTTTGTACACTTCTTTACAAATACTAGCTTATTAACACTGGTAGGGATATAATAAGATCCTAATGGATGACTGTTACCCTTAGGGTACTAACTCCCATTTTCTGCTTCTTTATTTGTGGGAGTAAGTACCAACTTATGAATGAGGATAAATATTAAAAATATATGTTCTGAAACTTGATGTTCTGTGAATGTTTGAGTCCCCAGGACATACTTATAGTAGTTGCTTTAAAAATCTTTGTTAATTTTTGACCAGCTTTGGGAAAACCAGTTAATCAGTTTTTAAGATTTAAAGGCCACTACAGAGCAATAAAATTATATTGAGGCTGACGCTGGGGCATAGTAGAAGTGGGCCTTGAGGTAGATAGTTCAACCTAGTTAATAGCCTTCTGATCCTGGAAATGTCACTTTAAAAGAGTAAATAATTTTTCATTACATAAACTTATGAAGAGTGGCTCTCTGCTTGTTTAAGTAGGCCAACTCCTGATATACAGGACAGAGCACTGGGTTCATTGAAAAATAATATTGATTGTAACTTAGAGCATATGACAGATAGACCCAATAACTTTTCCTTTCACTTATTTTAATGATAATTTAAAGAACTCTTTTGCTTCATCTTTCAAATCCAACAATCCTGATTGCAAAATGTATTTCTTTCTTTTCTTTTTTAAAAATATTTTATATTTTCCCATCTACATGTAAAAATTTCTCTCCAAAACGAGTGGATCAATTTATAACTCTACCAACAAGGCATTAGTATCCCAATTTTCCCACATGCCCTATAATATTTATCATTTTAGCCAATCTGATAGGTGGTACCTCAGAGTTGTTTTAATTTGCATTTCTCTAATAAATAATAACATATAGCATTTTTTATGATTATAGAGAGCTTTGATTTCTTCTTCTGAAAACTGCCTGTTCATATCCTTTGATTATTTATCAATTAGAGAATGCAAAATATATTTCCTATTAGCTGTGTCTTACCTTGCTTTACAAATCTCCTTTACTATATGGAAATTCATTTATAAGAAACATAAGATGACTCCCCCAACTCCTTACTTGGTACTGGGAAATATCTTCTCTAAATCCAATGTACTAAAAGGAGCTTTCTTTCATAATAGGTATATAATTTCCAATGACCATTAAATAAATGGTCATAAATTATTTTTTATCTCTATAAAACATTCATAAGTTTATTACCTGTTGATATTGATGCTGGGTAAGCCTGTTAAAAGCTATCAATTACATTTTCAGAATATACTATGGACTGAAATATCTTCTCCTTTAGAAACTGTATATGAAAATACCACTTTGAATTCAAGTCCTTTATATATTTAAGTGTGATGCTATTGTGACTATTATATAGCTTTAATTTTAAAATAAACTTCTGAAATAATTTCCTAATGTAACCCACGCTCACATAGCTCCTCTCACAAAGATTTTGGATATTACTCTTATCTCTTTAATAGAATATAGGGAATCTTGGGATTGACAGCTAACTGTTCTCTTTGAAGGAGGCTTGGTGAGACACAGAAACAGCTAATCACTTCATTCTTGAAGGAATTTGGATGGTTAACTATTATAGAAGAAAGAAATTGGGAGAGACCAATAACTATCTTTGAAGAATAAGTCTGAGGGACTTAATTGTTACCCTTTAGGACTGAGAATATACTTTAGGAAAACTCAGTTTTATTGGATTTCAGAAGGGAACTGGAAAAGTTTTGATAACTATTCTTATTCTGTGGCAAAGACATTCTGAGAATTCTTGAGGAGAATTGATAGACTTTAACATCCTAAAGTAAATTCACTTGTTTACTGAGGAGAGATGATAAGTTAATTAACATCATAAAAAGTAAAATATTCTGAGAAAAAACCAGGTTAATTCTACTCTGAGGAGGACTGAATGGTGGGATTGTGATTCCAGTAGTTTAGAAGAACCAGAAGTTACACAGCTGTTGGTGAGAGAATTCTAGTTAACAACCTCTTATTTTTCCTCCTTGTCTAGAATATAGAAGTGACTCTAGCTATAATCTTTCTCTTAGTCTATAATTGCTTATATATTTATCTGTGTCTTTGTATTATTTGTTACTGTTAATTACTGGCGAGTGAGATTGGAATTTACCTAATTCCTACGTGATTGAAGCTCAGAAAGGAGAGATAGAGATTTTCCCAGTTTTCTTGGATGAGGGCTCAGAGCTAATAAAGAGATTTTTGTTTTTGTTTAAAATGATTTCTGACATAATTCTCATCTTAAAAGGGAGCAAAGCCAGAAAAATATTGTACACAGCAATAGTAAGATTGTATGATGACCAACTATGAGAGACTTAACTCTTCTCAGCAATTCAGTGATCCAAGGCAATTTCAAAAAACTATGGATGGAAAATGCCATCTACATCTAAAGAGAACACTATGGAGACTTTTGCTATATTTTTTCCTTCTCATGGTTTTTCTGTTCTGTCCTGATTCCCCCTTCCTCCCCCCCCCCAAGACTCATATGGAAATGTTAATAATGAATGTATACATATAATCTAGAAAAAAATTTAAAATAAATATATATTTCTCACAACATACCTATTAGATTGTCTTTGGAGTAATGAAAGAGAATTTTGAAGATGATAAGTCTACTAATTTGTTACAACCTAAGGGGTGGGGATTTGATTTTTTTTTTCTTTTATCCTCATGAGCAAATTGGAATTTATTCTTTATCCCTTGTACTCTACCCTGTTTTGCCTGCTCTCTAGGATTGCTGTGAGGGTGAAATGTGATAAAATTTTGTAAAAATGCTTTGTAGTATTAAAAAAAACCCTAATATTTATTATAGTTATTTTACTTTTAGAAAAGTTCTTTTCTCACAACACTGTGAGAAATACAAAATAAAATAAAGATACAAATAAAGCTCAGATAGATTGAGTGCTTTATGTAAGATCAAGATTGAATTGAATTCTTTTGATTCCTACCCCATATATTTGAAATTTAAAAAAAAAAAAAAAACCTTATGGTACTATGGGATATAGTTGAGAACTGAACCAAGTCAGATCCTCTCATATGGCAAAGTCACTCTGTGAAGAACTCATTCTTGAGAGAAACAGAAACTTTAACTTCCATTCTAAGATCAACTCAAGTAATTTAATTTTTTAGGAGAAAGAAGTTAACCAACATTTCTTAGAAGAATTGAACTAAATGACATTCTGATAAGAAGGGAGTTAATAAATATGGATAATTTCTAGAAAATAGTGTTTCCAGTAAGCAAAGGAGTAACCAAAGAATTCTGCTACATTCATTTATCAAGAAATGAAAAAAAAATCAAATGAGATTATACATTTGAACATGGAAGAAATCTCAGAAGCCATTCCGTCCAACCTCTTCATTTACAGATGAAAAAAACAGAGACCTAGAGAACTTTGCATAGTAAATATTAGAATCTGAATTTGAGCCTTGCTTGACTGACTCAAAATTCAGTGTTCTTTCAACGCTGTCTCCCTATGTGAAAGTGCTTTGCAACATTAAAAACAAGATTCAAATATTATTATTAATAGTAATGACAAGATATAAGTGAATTGAAAGTCATTTCAGTAGCTATAGAACAATCCCTCTTAATCTTGAATTTTCTGCTTTTTTGAATGATTCTGATGTTATCACAAATGAATGGATGAATAAAAAAGTATTTACTTAGTTCTTATATGCCAAGCACTGTCCTATGAAGTAGGGAAACACATAGAAAAATCAAGACAGTCCCTGTTCTTAAGTATCTCACATTATAATTCAGAAAGACAACACATATTAAAAGTTTTGTGGCAGGGTTGCTTAAAAGCCTGGAAGTTTTAAAACACAGTAATATATTGGATAGCAAAGTTCAGGATCTTTGGATTGAATCACTACGCTAGATGACAGTGCTAGGCTGGAAGACCTGGAAGACTTTAGGAGCTAGTGGTAGGAAAGATGATAAATATGGTTTTCTATTACACTGATTGATTTAGAGTTAGTATGCCCATCTTGTTCAAACTTTGAGAGCAGTCAATCATAATACATAGATTTAGGGTGACTTGGGTTATTGAAAGCAAGAGTAAAGAAGAATAAAGTATATCACTGCAAATAATAAGACTTCCTTTATCTGACTGTTCCATATAGATTTATTAGGAAATTGCTCATTTACAAATTGGTTCTAGAGATTTTATCTCATAAAACCCAAATTTGTAAGCCAGAAAACAATATTCCTAAAAAGGAAAATACTAACTGTAAATAATGAAAACACTATTATTTAAACCTGATTATCTTGGCAAGTTTTTTTTTTTTCCCTCATGGTTTACAAGCTATCAAAGATTTTATTCACCCCACATGTGGAAGTGATAAGTTTTAGGAAATTTCAGGAAGGAGATTTTAATACCTTGAATGAAGGAGATAGACTAAGATTTCGTTAATGAAATCAAGAAGAAACTCTCTGTTCCCAGAATAGTTCAGAAAGACTAAATCAGTTAGAAAGTTCAGGAAATAAATCATTTAGATTTTTCCCATTCAACTATCATATTTTATAGATTATTTTTTCCAGTATATAGACAAAAGTAGAGTTGGAATTTTCTGTAGTTTGGAATTCTAGTCTGGGAATTCTTATTTCATTGTGTCATTAATGTTAATTACATTCCCTTATTCATTCTTCTTCCAGAGGAATGGATCAGCTTCTTCCATTTCTAATATCTAGGATCAAAAATATTACTTTAAACTTGATTCTTTTTTTTTTTTTCATTTGAGCCATTATTTTTGCTCCAGACTTTTTGTTGCAGAGAGTTTACATCCTGGTTTGCACCAGTTTTCAGAATGAGACATTAGTGATTAAGAAAGTGTATAAAAAATAATAGTCTATAGAAGTGCTGATGTAGTATGGTGAATTCTATTTAATTATCTGCTGAAGAAACCATCTTTACAGTTTTGTTAGTCTGTGGCAAAGGTAGAGGAAGGAAGTGGCCATTTCCTCCCAAGGTTCCTATTATTTCTACTTCAGCAGCCAGTCCTTCCTTCTTGATAAGACTCAAACCAGAAAACCATTTCCTCCTTTCTCTCTCTACCTTTAGGAGGATCAAGTTATTGTTAAGGAAAGCTAAGAATTTATTAGCTACTTGGTTTTTGGCAGAGAGATCTCCAACACTGATAACTGGAGTACCTCATTACTGGTCTAACATGCTTAGCCTTGTCAGACTTGTAATCTATTTCCTGAACTCATTGTCTATTTCTTTCTCCCATCAAGGTGGTCTGTAATTTCTCAAGTATAATATCACTGTTGTTTTCTCCTCCGTTATACTTCACAAAATGCTTCTCCACTTTGGTTCCTGGTTTCTGTATATAAATGTATTTTCTTAATTTTTTTTTTAATTCTGCACTTGACAAACACCAACAAATTCTCTATTTTTATGTTTTTATTCCAGATATTTTAGATTTAAAAAAAATCATCCTTTTTATTTAAAATACTAATTTTTGTCTTATAATTAGGCAAAATAATTTCTCACAATTTCCTTTTGATTTTTAAAGTTTTTTAATATTATATTATAAGTTTTTTAAAAAATAGTTTCTAGCTTATTTTATTCATTTACTTTTTTCTTTCAGTTTTTAAAATCTTCATTTTGATTTTCAGAATTTGTATTTTTGTATTTCGTTTTTTTTTATTTGTTATTTTTCTAGCTTTTAAAAGTTGAATGTCAATTCCATGTCCTATTCTTTTCTCATTTGTTGATAAAAGTGTTTTAGAGGTATAAAATTTCTCCTTAAGCTTATTTTAGCTACATCCCAAAAGTTTTGGTATGTTTTCTTATTGCTATTTTTTTTATGAAATTATCTATTGTGTCTATTATTCCTCTTTAATTCATCAATGATTTATGATTAAACTGATTAAGTCATTTAGTTTCTATTCAAGTTTGAATAATTCCTTCAAAAGCCTATTATACTTTTTATTGTATTGTGTTCCATAAAGAATGTATTTAGTATTTCTGCTTTTCTGCATTTGTATATGAATTATTTACAGTTGCACTTGGACCATTTTTGTAAAGTTGACATACTATGAATATGTATATTCCCTTATATTTATATGAAGAAATCATCAGAGATCTAGCATATCTAATTTTTCTAGGTATCTGTCCAGGTCCTTAGTTTACTTGTTTTTGGTTAATTTGTCCAACTTTAAAGTAGTATATTAAGGTCAATATTTTCCCCTCTATAATTTTGCTGAATATTTCTCCTCATAATCTGATAAATTGCTTTTTAAAAAGGATCTCAAACCTATTAATTCAATGGCTTTAATTCTATTAGGAACAGAAAGAGATTAAAGAAGGAATAAATGAGGATATAAATAATGTAACAGAAAACAGAAATTCAGAATAGATAGAAAGGGAATTAATGAAAATAACAAATCAAAGAAATTCTTGAAAAATATACACACTTTCTCAACGCCAATTCTAACACACAAAATAACTTGGAAGGAAGGAAAGAACTAAATTTTGAATTAATCACCTAATATAGAAGTAGAAAAACGGGGGGAAAGGGAGAAAAGAATTAATAAGTAAAAAAGAAAGTAATAATTTATCAATAACAAAATAATAATAAGCCTCTCAAACTAGGGAAAAGGATGACAAATGGATTGAGGAAAAGACAAAGAGGGAAGAGAGTCCTCATAGACTCTCATTGCATTAATGTAGTCTAAATAAAACTGATCTTAGGGGAAACTTAAATGAGAAAGGGAATCAAACAGTCTTTTAAAAGAACAATACTAGAGAGAAGGATGGAAGAAAACATAAACCTAACTTTTATTACTTTAAATGTGGTCGGGTTAAACAATCCAATAAAACTAAGGAGAATGACAGAATAGATAAGAGAATTTAAAAAGCTCCACAATCTATTACAAATAAGAAACATATCTAAAAAAGAAAAAAAAAAACTAAAGTAAAAGCCTAGATTAATCTTTACTATGCAACAGGTGAATTTAAAAAGTTGTTATTATTCTATCAGATAAATTATAAAATTAACAAAATTAATAAAAATAAATAAGGAAATTACATGACACCTAAAGGAACCAAAGATAACAATCAATATCAATAGTATAATATGCAAGTCTAAGCTAGAAAAACACAACAGAAAGATAAATAAAAGGAGAAATACTAAAGTATCATGTTTGTAGTACCTTTTGAATAGTACCAGTAAAGAATGTGTATATATATATATATTAACAATCCATAACTCTTTTACAAAGATAGATCATATGTTAAATCACAAAGAAATTGCAAATAAATATAATAAAAATATAATATAATATAATAAAGGATGAATATTGGGTATATCTATAAATACTGTAACACAATAAAAATAATGATTAGTTTTCAAGGGACTCAAGCAAAATCACAAGCCTAAATCCAATCCCAGAAAAGAAAATTGAATGATTTGCAAAGGAACTACTATAGCAACAACAACAATAATGGATTTACAGATAAATTTGATAAAACTTCCAAAAATATCTAAAAACTTATAATATATAAATTATTTTTTAAAAATTTATAAAGTACTGTACTAAACTCCTTTTATGAGACAAAGGCAGTCCTAATATCGTAGAAAAGGATAAAGCAAGAAAGGAGAGAGAGAGAGAGAAGAAAAAGACAAAAAGAAAGAAAGAAAAGAAAAGAGAGACAAAGACAGAAACAGACACACACACACATACACACACACACACAGAAACAGAGAGACAGAGACAGAGACAGAGAGATGAGGGAGGGAGGGATTTTGGCACTGATTGCATTCATGATAGTGTAGAGATTATCATGGAATGTTCCCCATGTTCATATGGACTTTATTTCTTTGAATTTGTGAGTAGGAAAGCATTTTGTAATAACTAGAATTTTGCTGCTTGTGGGAAGTTTCAGTTTTCATAAAAGGATACCACATATCGGCTGGAATATTACAAATTTAGTTAATAGTGGTCCCAATTTCTTCTTAATTCCCTCTATGCTACTTGCTGCTTTGAACCATAAAGCTGGAGCAGAAATTGCGGCTATGGTCTTTGGCTTCTTGGAGACCATAGGTTTGCTGCAAATATCTTCTTAGCTATGCAGAAATGCGGAATGAACATGCAGCAGCAGAGTACCAATGAATACATTGTTGCAGCAATTCGGAGATTTCAAGATACAAATTATCGTAACCCTTCATTCAGAAAACTACAGTCTCTCTCTTCTGCTGTTATCTACCGGTTTTGTCCTTAATCACACTTGACCATGGTCTTAATCATGGTTGTAGGCAGCTCCTATTGCAATGAAAAGCTTTTCTCTACTGCTTCCATTTCTCCATGAGAATTCTACTCTCTCTTTCATGAGAAAAGGAATAACCACTTAGTGTATACTAAGTGCCAGAAACTCTGCTAAACTTTACAAATATATGAATTGATTCTCACAATAAGATAGTTGTTATCTCCATTTTACAGTTGAGGGAATAGACAAGACTTGCCTGGGATCACACAATTAGTAAATATCTGAGGCTACATTTGAATTCAAGTCTTCTCTATTTTAGATCCTATTCACTGTACTACCTAATTTCTGGGAAAAAGGAAGACCAGACTGTCCCTTATTATTGTAGTATGTCTCAATACTATTAGGGGTATAAGTGTAATGCCAGAGAAACTGAGGCAAGATAGAGATTAGAGAGTTATAATATTTTATTTTTTTTATTTTAATAGCTTTTTATTTACAAGTTATATATATGCACAGGTAATTTTACAGCATTGACAATTGCCAAACCTTTTGTTCCAATTTTTCCCCTCTCTCTCCCCACCTCCTCCCCTAGATGGCAGGATGACCAATACATGTTAAATATATTAAAGTATAAATTAAATACAAAATAAGTATACATGTCCAAAACGTGATTTTACTGTACAAAAAGAATTGGACTCTGAAATATGGTACAATTAGCTTGTGAAGGAAATAAAAAATGCAGGCAGGCAAAAATATAGGGATTGGGAATTCAATGTAATGGTTCTTAGTCATCTTTCAGAGTTCTTTTGCTGGGTGTAGCTGGTTCAGTTCATTACTGCTCCATTAGAACTGATTTGGTTCATCTCATTACTGAATATGGCCAGGTCCAGCAGAATTGATCATCATATATAATATTGTTGTTGAAGTATATAATGATCTCCTGGTTCTGCTCCTTTCACTCAGCATCAGTTCGTGTAAGTCTCTCCAGGCCTTTCTGAAATCATCCTGTTGGTCATTTCTTACCGAACAGTAATATTCCATAACATTCATATATCATAACTTATTCAGCCATTCTCCAATTAATGGGCATCCATTCAGTTTCCAGTTTCTGGCCACTACAAAGAGGGCTGCCACAAACATTCTTGCACATACAGGTCCCTTTCCCTTCTTTAATTTCTCTTTGGGATATAAGCCCAAAATAATATTCCTGGGTCAAAAGGTATGTACAGTTTGATAACTTTTTGAGCATAGTTCCAAATCGCTCTCCAGAATGGCTGCATGTATTCACAATTTCACCAACAATGTATTAGTGTCCCTGTTTTCCCACATCCCCTTTAACATTCTGCATTATCTTTCCCTGTCATTCTAGCCAATCTGACAGGTGTGTAGTGGTATCTCAGAGTTGTCTTACTTTGCATTTCTCTGATTAATAAGGACTTGTAGCATCTTTTCATATGGCTAGATATAGTTTCAATTTCTTCATCTGAAAATTGTCTGTTCATATCCTTTGACCATTTATCAATTGGAGAATGGCTTGATTTCTTATAAATTAGAGTCAATTCTCTATATATTTTGGAAATGAGGCCTTTATCAGAACCTTTGCTTGTGAAAATGTTTTCCCAGTTTATTGCATCCCTATTAAACTTGTCTGCATTAGTTTGTACAGAAAACTTTTCAATTTGATATAATCAAAATTTTCTATTTTGTGATCAGTAATGATCTTTAGTTCTTCTTTGGTCATAAATTCCTTCCTCTTCCACAGGTCTGAGAGGTAAACTATCCTGTGTTCCTCTAATTTATTTATAATCTCATTCTTTATGTGTACGTCATGAACCCATTTTGACCTTATCTTGGTGTATGGTGTTAAGTGTGGGTCAATGCCTACTTTCTGCCATATTAGTTTCCAATTTTCCCAGCAATTTTTGTCAAACAGTGAATTCTTATCCCAAAAGCTGGGGTCTTTGGGTTGTCAAACACTAGAATATTAAGGTTTTGTCCTTTGAACCTAACCTATTCCACTGATCAACTAATCTATTTCTTAACCAATACCAAATGGTTTTGGTAACTGCTGCTTTATAATATAATTTTAGATCTGGTGCAGCTAGGTCACCTTCAATTGTTTTTTTTTTTTTTTCATTAATTCCCTTGAAATTCTTGACCTTTTGTTTTTCCGTATGAACTTTGTTGTTGTTTTTTTTTCTAGGTCATTAAAATAGTTTTTTGGGTGTCTGATTGGTATAGCGCTAAACAAATAGATTAGTTTAAGTAGTATTGTCATCTTTATTATATTTGCCCGCCCTATCCAAGGGCATTTAATATTTTTCCAATTGGTTAGATCAGACTTTATTTGTGTGGAAAGTGTTTTGTAATTTTGCTCATACAGTTTCTGATTTTCCCTTGGCAGATTCCTAAGGATTTTATATTATCAGTAGTTACTTTAAATGGAATTTCTCTTTGTAACTCTGATTGTTGGATTTTGTTCGTGATATATAAGAATGCTGATGATTTATGTGGGTTTATTTTGTATCCTGCAACTTTGCTAAAATTGTGGATTATTTCTAATAACTTTTTAGTAGAATCTCTGGGCTTCTCTAAGTATACCATCATATCATCAGCAAAGAGTGATAATTTGGTTTCCTCATATAATATTTTATTTGAAAGGAAGAGATTTACTGGGACCAAATGGATCCGTGATTTGGTCCCAGGGCTGAATGAGACTATTATCTCCAAGAATCCAGCAACCAATGTCCCATACAAAGATTTTTTTATGGGATAACAAGAACAATGACATAATGGGAGCAGGCACCTGGGATGGGGATGACATAATGGGGGGAGGCACCAGAGAGGGAGAGGAACCTGATTTTCTAATGCTGTCTAAGATATAAGACCTTTAACTTACATGAACTGATGTTGAGTGAAATGAGCAGAACCAGGAGATCATTATATACCTCAACAACGACACTGTTTGAGAATGTATTCTGATGGAAGTGGATCTCTTCGATAAAGAGAGCCTTAATTGATCAAAGATGGACAGAAGCAGTTACACCCAGAGAAAGAACACTGGGAAATGAATATAAACTGCTTGCCTTTTTGTTTTTCTTCCTGGGTTATTTATACCTTCTGAATTCAATTCTCCCTGTGCAACAAGAAAACTGTTCGGTTCTGCACACATATATTGTATCTAGGATATACTGCAACCCATTCAACATGTAAAGGACTGCTTGCCATCTGGGGAAGGGGTGGAGGGAGGGAGGGGAAAAATCAGAACAGAAGTGAATGCAAGGGATAATGCTGTAAAAAATTACCCTGGCATGCGTTCTATCAATAAAAAGTTATTAAAAAATTAAAAAATAATAATAATAATAAAAAAAGATATAAGACTTTTATCCTATCAAAAATTCTTATGATTAAGGGGGAAGGGTGATGTTGCAGAATTACAATTAGGAACTGAGGCAGAACAATTTAGGGAAACTGGGTCAAGAAAATTAGGGAAACTGAGTCAGGACAATAAAAGAGAACTATGGTACAACATAAGGAGATAGGTACCAGGGATTTCAGTTTTGCTATCAAAATTGATTTTAAATGAATGCCCTGTTATAAAGGAAATATGGAAAGAACTTTATGAAATAACTCAAAGTAAATAATGGGAGTGCATGCTACCTAGGATCATATAAGAGAAAGTAAGTGAAACTTTAAAAGGACAAAGAATTCTGACTTGGAGGGATGACTGAAATAATGTTATGCTACTTTGCATATTGAAATTAATTTAAATATTAAGTAGTCACTAGGAAAGTCTAGTTGATTGATAATCAACATTAGGCTTTTAATAAAAACATTTTAAAGATGTGTTGTAAGAGTAGTTACTTTTGAAGGAGGAAAGGATTCACAAAATGGTAGACTGAGCTATGCGTGGAAAGTGGGTTGAGCCTACCTATTGTCTTAGTGATAGGTTAATTGCATTCATATAAGCATGATTTTTCAGCACCATCTGGTGCAATCTCCCTGAGTCATTGTCCAACAAACAACAATACAGTATTCTTTAAAGGAGTTTTAGGAAATAGGTTTCGTTGACCTAAGATTCTAGCTAGAAGAGGCTAGAAGTAGAGATGGCTTACTGTGAGTCTTTCTCCTACTCTGTCCTTTCTCTGATTTGGCTCCAGTATGTTTCAGTTCATTAATCTTTTTCTTCCATGAACAAATACTGATTTCTCAGAGTCTCTCTTGGTTTCTCCCTTCTGCCTCATAACTGCCCCCTGGAGTTCAGATGGGCTGGCACCTAGACTGATTTTTTCTAGCCCTGCCATGTCTTGAGGGGGCACTTGAAGAATTCAGAAGCATGTCTGGGAGTTTCATTCCACTTTTCTCCTCCTAATTATCTGGAAATCAAAATGCCACTGATCTGAATACAAGGATTAAAGCTGGTATAGATCGGATGAGCAGCTAAATGGCAACATAGTGCAGACTGCTGAACCAGGAGTCAGGAAAACTCATCTTGCTGAGTTCAAATTTAACCTCAGACACTTATTTGATAGATACCCTGGGCAAGTGACTTAACCCTGTTTGCCTCAGTTTCTTCATTTGTAAAATAAGTTGGAAAAGGAGATGTCAAACCATTCCAGTATCTGTGCCAAAAACCCCCCAAAACAAACAAAACAAAACAAAAAACCTTTAATGGGATCATGAAGAATCAGACATGAGTGAAAAAAATGATTTAACAAAAAACTAGATGATCCCCTGAGGGTACCTTCTCAGCTCTATACCCTAGGATTCTAAAAGATGTGTTCCTTTTCCCCCATTTCTTCCTATTACCAAAGAATGGATGTGGGGCTGTGAAATAGGAATCATTTTAGCTATATTGGTTTCTATGGTGATAGAGTAATTTTTTCCCCCCTTCTCTCTTCAATGATTGAAGAGTTTTTCACCTCATTAGCTTTTCAATTGTCTCATATTGGTGTTCTCACTGATTGACTATTTGAACTGTTCCTTTAGGTATATGGAATCCATTACTCACATTGCTGAGGTGAAGTATGGGACTGGTTTGGGAGGATACAGACTCTATGCTGCACAAGGTTGTGTGAATGTTTATCTGAGACCAATACAGAGGAAATATAAAGTCTTCACCTCCAAAATGGCTTTCTGAGAGCCTGAAGAGAATCATCCAAAAGAGTTGGCCCCAGGGACATTAGTGTTTAAAGAAGATTAAGATGCTTTCTCTGTTTTTGCATTGTTTTCCTTGAAATCTGGTCTTTGTCAAAGGCCCTTAGGACTGGTATATGTGCTTTATAAATAGATCAGGATTGCCTTGTAAACTCTGAGTAAGTTAGAAGTTAATCAAGCATGTTTACACACAGTAATAAAATGTGTTTTGTGTGCAAGCTTACATTTGTAGGAAACAAAAGAAAATGGTAATAAATGAATTGCTGAAATTTCTGATTCATACAGAACTGTGGCTTACAATCTTTGCATAAACTGGAAGCAAGTAATGATTTTATGTCTGTTTATTTCATGAATGATGTCAGATGTTTAGAAAATATGGAAACAAGATGAATTATTCATTTTACATTAAAAAGCTCTTTAAACTCTCTTAAAAGCCTTCTAATGAAGAACCTGTAACAAGTTCACAAAAGCCTCTTCTATTGAATGACTCAATTTTAATACTCTCTAATGCTCTTCAGATTCTCTCATTAGAACACTCTCTCCTTTCTCTTTGACTCCAAAGCACAGCTAAATGTTTCAGATTTCTTCCTGAAAAGATAGGATTTTTGTTAAAGGCAAAATGGAATCCAATCAAATTGGTCAGTAGTAGGGTTTATATCCAGAGGTTTTATTTTACAGGAATTAAGTTTAAAAAGGATAAGAAAATTGAGCTTCAATTTTCCTGTTGAGAATTATATAGCTGGGGAAAACGAGGTGGCACGGTGGATAGAGCACCAGCCCTGAAATAGGAAGACCTGAGTTCAAATTTGATATCAGACACTTAACAATTCCTGACTGTGTGACCCTGGTCAAGTCATTTGATCCCAATTGCCTCAGGGGGGAAAAAAAAGAATTATATAATTGAGACAGTAGTGGAAATAGTTATCTGGGACTATGATGACATGTCACCACAGGAAGAATGAATGAATACATAAATGAATGCATAAAGCTGTGGTAGGATAAGCCATTAAGCATTTATTTAGCACCTACTACATGTCAGACCATGTGCTGAGTGCTGTGGATACAAAGAAAGGTGGTGGTGGTGGTGGGGGGCTTGCCATTTCTATTAAGGAACTTACAGTGTGATAGAAAAATGCAAGCATCTATGTATTAACTAGATATATACAGAATAAATGGAGAATTATCAACAGAGGGAAGGTACTAATATTAAGGTAGATAAAGAAAAGTTTCTCATAGAAGGTGAGGGGAGCCACTGAAGTTTATTGATTAAGAGGTAGAGGAGGATGACATAATTAGATCTGAGCTTTAGGGAGATCGTTTTGATAGATGAGTGGAAGATGATGTGGGGAGGGATAAGAGAAGGAAACTTAATCTGATGTGACTGCTTTTCCTGATTTGTTTTTTTAAAATACTGTTTCTCATGGTCAAAGGATATGAACAGATGAAGAAATTAAAGTCATTTCTAGTTACATGAAAAATCACTATTGATTAGAGAAATGCAAATGAAGACAATTCTGACGTACCACTTCATACCTTTAAGGTTGGCTAAAATGACAGGAAAAGATGATGTTAAATGTTGAAGGGGATGGGGAAAAACTGGAACATTAATACATTATTGGTGGAATTGTGAAGTGATCCAACCATTCTGGAGACCCATTTGGAACTATGCCCAAAGGGCTATAAAACTGTGCATACCCTTTGATCCAGCAGTACCATTACTGGGTCTGTATCCTAAAGATATCATAAAAAAGAGAAAAGAACACACATCTGCAAAACTGTTTATAGCAGCCCTTTTTATAGTGACAAGGAATTGGAAACTGAGTGGATGCCCATCAGCTGGGGAGTGGCTGAATAAATTATGGCATATGAATGGAATGTAATATTATTGTTCTATAAGAAACAATCAGCAGGATGATTTCAGAAAGGCCTGGAGAAACATACATGAACTGATGTAAAGTGAAAATATTGTACACAGCAACAACAAGATTATATGATGATCAGCTGTGATGGACTTATGCTCTTTTCAATAATGAGGTAATTCATTATTCAGGTCATTTCCAATAGACTTGTGATGGAGAGAGCCATCTGCAGCCAAAAGAAGAATCATAGAGACTGAATGTGGATCACAACATAGTATTTTCACCTTTATTGTTGTTGATGTTATTTGCTTGCTTGTTTTTTCTTTCTTTCTCATTTTTTCCCCTTTTAATCTGATTTTTCAGGGGCAGCATGATAAATGTGGAAATCTGTTGGGGAAAAAAAGTACCATTTCTCTCACAAACTGTATTTCTTATATACACATTATATTTTCTTAAATATATTTTCTTGCTTAGTGTATTGGGTCCAACATGACCCAAATGTGTTGAATACACAAATATATTAAAGAAGATCACTATAGAAATGCTGGCAGATCTATTGAAGTTTATTCCTTTAAGATAGCATTTTTTTTTCAGTTGGAGAAAACTCTTCACTGATTTTTAGAGTTCCCAAAAAAGGGCTCACTTTGTCTTACTACTTAGAGGATGAAAACATTCTTATTTGAAAAACTCTCTAGGAAAAGGAAAACTGTTAAAAAAAAAAAGATGAAATCATATTTTTTTCTTTCTGTGATCTTTCTTTCTGCTGGTAATAACTTGCTCTGTCAAAATAAATTTTCTTTTTTTATCCTTGAACTTAGTTGCCTGATATAGTCATATTCTGTAACCCTCCCTCCCTCCCTTAAATAACCTGGTCTTTGGAAAGAATTTGGTAGATTCACACACACACAAAGCTTAAAAAACTGATAAAGTTGCACAATGTTCTTACTATAAAAGCAAGACAAAGTTTTAAGTTAAAAAAATTAATTTCAAATGATGGAAATTCATACATTACCAAGTCAACTTCATTTTGGTCACAAATATTTTCTCAGGAGTTCTTGAAATTACAACTTCTTTCTATAACTATAAGAATCACCCATAATCATCCCCATAAGGTATCCTTTAGAATAGCTGAGGGAAACAAAATACCTATAGAAACTGGAAGAGGTAACATGGATTAAAATATAGTCAATTCTTGGGAGGAGTTAGAAAGTATCAAGATACCAAGCACAGAAAAACCAAAATTCAAAAAATGAACTGACAATAAAAACCATGGCTTCAATTGTCTCTATACAAATGTATCAAATGTGGGTTAACAAGAAGGATGAACTAGAGATACTAATATAAAGAGACAAATTTTGAGATTTAATGGGATAACATCATGATGAAAATATGACACTAGAATGGTATGCTTTATTTAATAAAAACAAGGTAGTTAAAAGGATGTCAGTGTTGAAAGTGAAATAACATTGTCTATTTACAAGCTCCTCATATGAGAAAAACCAAGAACCAAAAAAAGGCAGAAACAAAAGTGATAATATCATCATAATATTTTACCTGGACAAAAAAAAAAGAGGAAATGCAAGAAAAGTTTGGAAAACAGATCCCTGTCTTAAGTTTAGATAACTGTCATAGGGACAAGATACAATAATTATTTTAATTACTCATGCATCTGTTATAGGAGACTCTATGCCAAAAGCAGAACCACAACCACAACTAATAAATTTATTAGTTTTTTAATTTCATGCTTTAGAAGAGGAATAAACAATGGTATTTTAAAGGAATAAACTTCAGTATATCTGTCAGCATTTCTATAGTGCTCTTCTCTGATATATTTGTGGATTCAACACATTTGGGTCATGTGTTGGACCCAATACACTAAGCAAGAAAATATGAGAAACTGATTATCACCAAAAAAAAAAAAAAAAAAAAAAGGAACTGGTTGCTGAGATGGAAATAATGGGATCTTTCATAGAAAATAACATCACAGAGAATGAAAAGAAAACTGGGTGTAATTGCATATGCACCCTAAACTTAGGAGAAACTGATTTCAAAGAATTGTCATATAAAGGGTAAATAGAAAGAGAGAGACAGAGAGGGGGAAAAAGAGTGTTAGACAAGCAGTTATGTAGAGGTCATTTGGTGTCTCCATTCAATTAGACATTATAGAATTTGTAAGACAGCAATCCCAAAAGCAAAAGCATTTAGTCAATATGTAAAAATAATGTAAAGAAACAGGAACAGAATCAAGCAATAATCATTCTGTACCCCATACACAAATGGCTATAATCTTATATACCTTTGGAAAGTAAGGATTGAATAGGATTTTCCCAGGGAAAACTTACAAAAGTGTAGCGAAACCCAATTGGCTTTCATTCTCTTCTTAACACTCAATGACTAAAATAGTGGTACAAGTAAATGGAACACTGGGTTTGAAGTCAGGCCAGAGTTCAAATTTGTTGTTAGACTCATAGTAGGTGTATGATCCTGAGTCATTTAATTTTTATTTGCCTCTATTTCTCCATCTGTAAAAGAGAAAAAAAAATAATAGCATCTATATCCAAGGCACAGTGCCTGGCACGTAATTAGGTATTTTATTGTTTTAAGTCATTTCACTCATGAACAGTCAGTCATGTTCAATTCTCCATGACTTTATTTGGAGTTTTCTTGGCAAAGATAATGGAATTGTTTTTCTTTTTCTTTTTTTTTTCTACTTTATTTTACAGATGGGGAAACTGAGATAAACAGAATAAAGTGACTTGCCCAGGATCACACACCTAGTAAGTGTCTGAGATTAGATTTGAACTCAGGAAGATGAGGCTTCCTGACTTCAGCTCTGATGCTCCATCAATCATACTACCTAGCTGCTCACTAATTGGCTATTAGGATTGCTATTATTATTATAATAGAGATATGCTATCTTTTTAGGACAGGTTTGAACCTGCTGAAATTTCATTGCTTAGCCCTTCCCTTCTGTCCTCAACCCTGAGCCTCCTTCCCTGGCTGTTCAGAAGGACCCTAAGCCTCCTAAGGCTTTTCCTCATGCTGCTTCCTGTCTCCTTTTTTTCCTATTGTTTTTCTCTCTCTTCCTTTTCTTTTTCTTTTGTTTGCCACCTGATGTGAAGCCTGCATCTAACTAAAAGGCTCCCTAGGAAGTCCAGGTTTTCTCCAATGAACAGCAGGCCCTCATCACTATGGACCTGAAGCTGCATTTGAAAGCTCCCATTAAGGCTAAGGTAATTCTCAGCCATATTATATTTAATTTTCTGAGTAATGAGCTTGCAAGGAGAATTAGCATCAGCACATTGACTTTCTGGGTGGGGACTTTAAGATAGAGACATAAGAAATTTCCTAAAGTGAACCTGATGCTTTTCTATGGTGAGAATCCCTGACATGAAGATTGCAAAAAAAATACCAAGGCCTACTTGCTGCTCTCAAAACATTTGAAGGCACATAAAAGACCAATTTCAGATGTTTCCAAAAAAACATAGGCTTGACACTGATTGGATATGTGTGATGAATAATATTAAGGAACTGAATATGATACTGAGGTTTCAGAATAGTGGTATTCTTAACAAAAAAGGTGAAAATGAAAAAAATTTTTTAAAAAAAGTGAAATTGGTGGGTTTGGGAGAAAGAAAATGAACTCTGTCTTAGACATGCATGAAAGAGAGTTTTATTTATTTGACCATGCTCTCTTCCTATATTCTTTCTCTTCTGAGTTTCATGTCATTTGTCTCTCTTGGTTTTCTGTCTACCTTTCTCAAAGTCATTCACTGAATGTCCCATCTACTAATTGTGGGTATCCTCCAAGATTTTGGCCTGGGCCCTTTTTTGTTTTTGCTATACTCTTTCATATGGGGACCGCATCATCTTTAGTGGATTCATTGTAAATATTCAAGAATTGCTTATTGAGCTCAGATATTTTTACATTCAGAGTTATGTCTTCTGAATGTTTTGTATACTAAAAATACTAGGAATGTTCAATAAATATTTAACCAGTATTGGACCTAACATTTTTTCTAATAAGGAGGTTATAGATATCAAGTGTGTATTTACAGATATGATCAGGGAAAGACAGAAATTCCAAGGGAAAAACCATAACTCAACTAAAAATTTCTGTCAGATCCTTGTTTTAGGATAAGAAGAGTAGGAAACTATGGATTGAAATCCTGAAGAGTGAAAAGATCAGTGACAGGGAGAAGGAAAAGTGATTTTTTCCTGGGGAGAGATTCCAATGAGCAGTGACTAAAATTACTGCCTTCTGAGACATGAGCATTAATGATTTCTTGAGCTAGCCAGGCTGAAGTAATGAGAAGGGCAATCAAATCTTATGCTGCAGGACAATAACAGACAACCTGGGGAGATACAGGGAATTGTTTTTCCTCTAATTGTTATCATTGTATTGCCTACCTCAAACTATTTATCTAGGTTCTACTATGCTTCTTTTAAATTTTAAACCACAGAGGCAGGTATTAAACAGATTAGTTGTGTCATTAATTGTCGCATTACCTGTTTTCTTATGAACTCAGTGCATTAAAACTATACCGAAAAATTTACAAGATTAAAAAATTGGAATTGGCATCATTACCATTGAAATGATATTTTTTCAGTCATGTCTTTTGGGGGGGGGGTCTCTTTAGTTTCTATTTGAATCACATTACTAGCTTTCAAAATCTGCAGTCCTACACCAAACCTCCTTCCCTCCTTTCCTCCCTCCCATCTTCAATTCTCTCTCTCTCTCTCTTTCTCTCTCTCTCTCTCTCTCTCTCTCTCTCACACACACACACACACACACATTCACTCACACTCCTGGCCACCATAGAGTCTGTAAGGGTTTGCATAGCAGCAACTGAATTCCATGATCCCACAAACCGCCATAGATAAGACATGTATGAAGAGATTTGTTATAGACAACTCTCACTTATAGATGACAATCCCTTGGAAGTTTTGGATAGTGAAGGGGGAAGCTGATAAATATTCCATTATAAAGATTACATATGCTAGAAAAACTGGAAAGCAGACTGCAAGAAACTAAGTATAGAGCAATAACTCATACTATATATGTAACAGGTGTCATAATAAACAAATTAGAGGAAGAAAGGAACTTTCTAATCTATAAACAGAACAGTTCATGACCAGATAAGGGATAGAGAAAATCTTAGAAGAGAAAAGAGCTAGTTTTGATTACATAAAATTAAAGTTTTTGCAGAAACAAAATCAATGCAACTAAAATTATTAGAATAGAAACAGATAATGAAGAAAAAATGTGTTCTCGGTAATTTCTCTGATAAAGTTTTCATGTTCAAGCTATATAAGGAAGTGATTCAAATTTATAACAATAAGAGTCATTCCTGTGGTTGATAAATAAAGGATATGAATAGGCAGTTTTCAGAGAAAGAAATGTAAGTTATCAATAGCAATATAAAAACAGGTTTTAAAATCACTGATAATTAAGAAATGAAAAATAAAGCAACTGTAAGATTCTACCTCATATTCATCTGATGGACAAAGCTGACAAAAAAAAAAAGGAAAATAACAAATGTTGGAGAGAGTATGGGAAATTGGTACATGAATACACTATTGAAGTAGCTATGAATTGGTTGAAACATTCTGGAAGGCAATTTGGAACTATGCTCCTAAAGACATCAAACTGTGGCCCAATATCCTATCACCAAAGAAAGTAGAAAAAGAACCATATGTACAAAAACATTTCAAGGAGGTGTGTCTGTAGAAACAAAGAAATAGAAACTAAGGGATCACCATCAATTGGGGGAATGGTTGAACAAGTTTTGATATATGAATGTGATGGAATATTTATCATGCCATAAGAAATGAATAGAAGACAGTTTCAGAGAAATCAAGCAATATTTATATGAATTAAAGCAGAGTGAAATGAGCAGTACCAGGAAAGAATAACAACACTATAATGACAAGCAACTTCAAAAAACTTAAAAACTCTAATTTATGCAATGACCAACCACAATTCCAGAGGACTGCTGATCAAGTACTGTCTGACAAAGAAATGATGGGTCCAGATAAAGATATATATATATAATTTAATCATTAATATATGAATTTTAGATAACCTATTACATTGTTTTACTCATTCTGTATTTGCACAGAATTAATGACTTTAGGCAGGGGCCATGACTAGATACCAGATCTTCTGATTATAGTTTTAGTTCTCTTTCAGGGGCTGCTAGTGACAAAATAATAAAGTACCTAACTACTCTAAATAAGTTGAGGTCATCTAGTTTAGATTAACTACTATAGCCTTTCCTCTATTGGCTTCTTTCTGGTTGCCTTCAAGCATACCATTGCCTTCCACAACCTTAAAAAAAAAAGACTCCTTTGATCTTATATATCTTTGCTAGATACAGTCATAGAGTTTTGAGAGAATAACAGTACTTTCATACTGATTCCAGCTTTATCTTTGCAGCTATCTCCTGTTGAACATCCCTTTTATGAAATGGTCCATCTTCCTGAAACCAATGACATAAGCCACCTACTAGCCCATGGATCTTTGGAATAGCACTGCTCCCTAATGACCAGCTTAGTCCCAGAAGCCATAATCCAGGGAAGCACTACTATGGAAAAGAGACTTTATACATCCAGTAACACTAACACTGATTGCCAACCACCTGCTACCAAAAGGAGGTCAGATAAGTCATGGCAAAATACCCTGAAGGGAGATAAAACAGTGTGTGCCAGAATCTTGACCATCATCTTCCCACATGCCCCTAGGATCCTAAGATCAGCAGCCCTATAATAATAGTATCTAACTTGCCCTCTCCCTTTCCAGTTTAACCTAAACCATCAGTGGATGTGACTGATACTTCCTTGTGGTTGCTGAAACCCTGATCTCTTCAGCAGCCATAATTATTGAAGACTCAAAAAAAAAAAGTTCTTATTACCAAAGTCCTAGTTGTTGTCAAATAGTTCACTGTTAGAAAGGGATATGTTGGACATGATGTTCAATAAGAAGTATCACTGTCTGTTTCAGTAGTGTATATATACACACATATACACACACTTGTATACCCTATGGATAGACATTAATAAAAATGGTAACATAATGTGGCATAATAAAAATGTAGCACTAATAAAAACAGTAGCATAATAAAAAATGGTAACATATCAAAGGGCCAAGGGATACATATATACTACAATAAATATACATAACAATATAATAAATATAAATATAAAATAAATATATACTACAATAAATGTGTTCCAGGCTGCATGAGCAAGCTAGACAGGCTGAAACTTCAGATGTTTGGGGTTGAGGATCATTGCAGAATGGGGTGGAGTTGGTAGAAAACAATTCTTCCCCCTCAGCCTATAACTTCCATCTACTACAGAATGTACATCAGAGAATACATAATACTGTATCATACCATGTGCATTAGAAGATATACAATAAATATGTCAATATACTTTTGACAGAGACCTGAAGTTTGCTTCTGGAAGTGGGTTTCCAGAAGGGTTGTAACTTGCTAGTTACTGTGAAGTGGTTCGTTTTTCTTAATTATCTCAGTGTTTCTAAAGAATGAATATTGCAGAAGCAAACTCAAAACTTATGCTTATAACTTATGTTTAAAATGCTATCTAATATATCAATTGCATTGGAATTAGAATTTATTCTAATTTCAAATATGCATTATAGGTAGAACGGACTGAGTGTGTTTTAGGCACAAGATTGCTAGAAACAATTTTATTTAACATTGATCTAAAATTGAAGTCATTTTCTGGCTTAGAGAGTTGTGAACAATTTCCCCATGTCCTTCAATAAATAAACATTTATTAAGCACCTACTATACAACAAACACTTTGTTAAGCACTGAGGATACAGAAAGGAAAAAAAAATCTCTGTCCTCAAGAAGCTCACAATGTAAGGGGGAAAGAATGTATAAAATGAAATCAAAATGGGGGGAAGAGCTGGCAAAATAGGGGGAAGGACTGGCACCTACTAGTTAAAGGTGATGAAATAGTTATCCTTAACCCTCTTCTTAAGTAGAGGAACTGAGAGATTTCCCATATCCAACTATTCACACTCTCCAATCATGGTTCTGACTCTACCTCAAGATGATTTAAGAGTTAACATTCCAAAATAAAAGTAACTATTTCTGACTTCTCCCCTGGACCTGTGGAGTAAACAAATTCATATCTTAATCTTTTCTCAAAAGGACTCAAATGAAGGAAGGTCATAGCACCAAATGATTCAGGGGGATATACAGAGACCAACTTTAATAGTTATCTCTTCAAGGATGGGGAAAACAATGATGAGTAACAAAAGCACAAAAAGAACAAAGAGTTACTTTCTTATTAAAATGTTGGTTTTTCACCCTTAATCCATTTTCTTATGAAATGTCTTTTTTTTTTTTGTCCTTTTCTAACCTATCTTTAAATAAAGAAATCTGGAAAGTTTTTTGGCTAAAACTCTATTATTTCTTAATATTTCTAGAGAAACTAAAAATGAGGTTTTAAATGTGCTTACACAATTAAGTAAAGTTTTTTCTTTGAAGTTTTGATAGTTAGAAGCATCTCTGGAGTATATGGGATAGGAATTAAACCTTTAATTTCTTGCTATAGAAACTTCCTCTAACAATGCAGATCAGCCCTTCTATTTATTGTTTTAGATAGTGATTTAAAGCATTGAGGATTCAGGTAATGCTTAGATTTCCTTATATGTAAAATGTAATAATAATACTTACCTTCCAGAGTTGTAAAAATCAACTGAGATATTTGTGAAATTCTTTGCATTAAACAAAAAAATAAATAAATAATATAAATATTTTTATTGATTAATTGATGGTCTATTTCTTTATGAATTACAGAAAATTGCAAATGAATCAAGAATGACATTCCTGATGTAATGGCCACCCAGAAATGGAAGCAGTAATCTTAAGAAATAATCATCTTTTCTCTCTTGTCCTAAATTTTCTCATCTCTAGATTAAACATCACCAATTTCCTCACACCCAAACTGCCAGTTTATAGGCATTTTGGTTATTTTGTACCAGACTGCTAGTGTTTCCCTTAAAATTTGACAAACAAATATATGTGATCAATATTCTGGTTCTTTTGTATTTTGATTTGGGCAGAGTCTCAGTGTCCTCATTAGAGAAGGTTCTGTGTTCTATGAACTAATTAAATTAGCCCAGAAGAAAAGCAAAATGCTCAAAGTTAGAGAAGCTGCCCCAAATGTTCATAGGTACTATTTGCATCTTACCTGTGGCAGAGCATTCCAAGTTTATATTGATCTGATCATACTGTAATTTGACTTTAACAGAGTGATATAATTTTAGTCTTCTTGGAGAATGAAGGATAACAACCATGGACAAAGTACGATAGAATTTATTATAGTCCTTTTGTAATGCTGGAGAAACTGAGCAAGATGGAGATTAGAGAGTATTTCATAATTTATTAAATGGGAGAGATTTACTGGGACCAAATGGATCCATGATTTGGTCTCAGGGCTGAATGAGACTATCTTCTCCAAGAATCCAGCAGTGAATGAAAGATACAAGATTTTTTTTATAGGATAACAAGAACAATGACATAATGGAGGAGGTACCTGGATGGGGATGATCTAATGAGGGGAGGCACCTAGGATGACATAATGGGAGGTACTGGAGAGGCTTCTGATATTCTAATGATGTTTAAAATGGTTAAAGACCTTTTTCCCATCAAACATTAAGAGGAAATGATTATAGCCTAAGGTCTAAGGTATAAGACCTTTATCCTAATAGGAAGAGGGAATGGTTATAACCTGAGGTAAAGTAACTAAATAGGACAATTAGGGAAATTGGGTTAGGACATTAAAAGGGAACTGTGGCACAACACTTTTGAATATTATACTTCTTTTTTCCCTCTTATTATATTTTTCTAACTATATCTAAAAATGTTTTTAATACTTTTTTTATTAAATTTTTTGGGGTTCTACATTATCTTTCTCCCTTCTTTTCTTTCCTTGAAAAAGCTAACAGTTCCACGTAGATTATGCATATGAAGTCATGAAAAACATATTGCAAAAGAAAACACAGATAACCCCTTCCAATATAACAACAACAACAAACAATTAAAAAAAACTTTTTTAAAGTATGCTTCTATCTGCATTGAGATTTTATCAGTTCTTTATCTGAAGGTAAATCTTTCATTGTAAATCCATTGGAATTGTTTTGGACCATTGTACTACTCAGAGTAGCTAAGTCATTTAGAGTTGAGCATTATTCAATATACAATTGCTATTATTTATATACAAAGTTTTCCTGATTCTGTTTATTTCACTTTGCTTCTGTTGATATGTCTTCCCAGGTTTTCCTGGAACCATCCTGCTTATCATTTCTTATAGCACAATAGTATTCCATCACAATCATATATTGCAATTTTTTCAGCCAGTCCCTAACTGATGGGTGAATACTGTATTATTATGAAATGTGGTCTAAATAAGGATGAATCTATGTTCGTAGGTCAGCCAGTCAATAGACATTATATATATATATATATGTATATATACCAGACTCTATGCTAAGCACTAGGGAAACAAAGAAAGGCAAAAGACAGCACTTGTTCTCTAGGAACTCACAATTTAATGAGGGAGAAGACATGCAAAAACTATGCACAAACAAGAGGTATGTAGAATAAACTTGAGATAATCAATAGAAGAAAAGCACTAAAATTTAGGGGAAATGAGAAATGTTTTCTGAATTGGAACTTTGATGAAGACGTGATGAGGTTAGAGAGAGAAAAATTAAAGGTCAATTAATCAATTAATAAGGACTTTTAGGTTCAATTTTTATTCTATTTTAAAGGTTGTAATATGTAAAATTCAATTATTTTTGTGTTTTTTTTTTTTTAAAGGCTTAAGTCCTGGTCTTTGTCCCCATTTCCAAGTCCAATAATCACTTACCATAATTTATTCCAAGAGCCCTCCCCAGTGAAGGAGCCCAGACTTGTCACAGCTTTCATATGGCTTAAATGCAGAATTTTAAATATTAAGATACTTTTAATCTTGCCACTCAAAGTCCTAATAGCATTCATTCAAGCAGTATTCATTCAACAAAAGAAAAATGTTATGTGATTTTTATCAGATTATAAGAATCAATTCAATTAATTGACCTCATTAATGTCTAACTCAATTCATTTACACTGATATACCCATTCCATGGATGGATAGTTCTCTAGTTATATTCAAGGTTTTAATTTTGTCACAGGCTTTTACATTACCCTACTAATACTTTTCTATTGCCATGCTTCCTTAGGCTACCTTATATAATCTTGGAAATTGAGGTACTATCATATCAGTCGCAGGGGGCTGGGTACTCCCAAGGTGTCCCAGGAAGAGACCCAGTTAAATACTATCAATGTGGAATTCTACTGATTCAAATTTTGTAAGAACTCAGATATAATATATGTGATTTTTTTTTTTTTAGTCAAAGCTTCAGAACAATATTCTTTCTTGACAGTTATCAGATTTTATGAATAAATGGAATCCAGGCTAAGATGATAAAATGATATAAACAAAGGACTCAAGAAATTAAAGATTTTTTTCAATTTCACTTAGCATGTAATTCTTTTATATTATAAGAAGTTTATGCTTATGACAGATTTTGATATTAGACTACTGCAAGCTATAAATTTTTATTAGCAACTAATTTTACTTATTAGGAGTTATTTTTATCTTAATTCATAATGTACAATGTACTTGACAAATAATGAAATTACATTTAAAAAAATAGACTTTCAAATCTAGTATTTCCTATTTTATTATCCAATTGAAGATGGAGTGTTACTGCAGTACTAGTGATGCTATATAGTTTTCCTATAGGGTAATGTGATATGATGTTTGGTCATGAATCATGCATGGAACATCATAATCACAGAAGCATCAAAATTATAGCTTACCCAAAAGGCAATAGAAGGGCATCTAGTAGGTACGGCGTAGGCAGCAATATATAACCAAAGATGACATCAGCAAGAAACATCTTGAAATAGCTCATAAAGGACATGTATGATTAGAAAAGGAGTTGACCTGGTCATTATTGGAGTCAAACTGATATTCTGGTATCTGAAAAAAGTTAAGACTATAACCACAACTAGCATTTATGTGGCACTTTAAGATTTACAAATTGCTTTTCAAAGCAATTTTTTGAACATCAATTATTTGATGCTCACAACAATCCTGGGGGATAGGCACTATTACTAATCCCATTTTGCCCAGTTAAGAAAAATCGAGGTACACCAAAATTGCCTAGGATTGGATAGTTAATAGCTAAGGCTACCTTTGAACTCAGGTCTTCCCAACTACAGATGCATTATTCATTTCACTAGCTCATTGCTGTAAGATTTTGGGGTTAGATAGCTACTCTATGGAGGATTTATAAAGAACATAGACAAAAGGAACAGCTAGGTGCCATAATAGAGTCCAGCCCTAGAGTCAGAAAGATCTTAATTCATATGAGATCTCAAAGTCTTACTAGCTGCCTGATCCAGAGCAAGGCATTTAACCCTTTTTGCATTGTTTCCTCATTTATAAAATGATTTGGAAAAGGAAATGGCAAACTTTTCCAGTATCTTTGCTGAGAAAACCCCAAATGGGATCATGAAGGGCTGGCCAAGACTGAAGAATGATTAAATGAAAACATATAGAGAAAAATTATCTACAATGACTCTCTTTGCATTTTCTCATCTATAAAATGATTTGGAAAAGAAAATGTCAAACCATTCCAGTATCTTTGCTGAGAAACCCTCAAATGGGATCATGAAGGGCTGGACAAGCCTGAAAAATGACTAAATGAAAACATATAAAGAAAAATTATCTCCAATGACTAGGCACAGTAGAAGTACTCTCTCACCTCCTCATTAGGAAAAATCATAAATTCAAAACATTATCAAAACATTTTAACCTTAGTTATTCATCCAGGAAGTGTTTATACCCAGAAACTTAGCTATGCTCACAACTGACCTTAAATTCTAAATCATAGAATCATGCAATCTTAGAGTTGGAAGGTCATCTCACTTTAACCTGTACCTTATCAGGAGTCTCTTTTACAACATCCCTGCAAATGGTTATCTGTTCCCACAATTTTTCACAGTTAACACTCTTAGCATTGGGCTGATTTCATTCTACAACCAACTCAATAATTGGTAAGAATCCTTCATGTAACCTTCTAGTGAGAAGGCTCAGTGGTCTTATTGCTCACCATCCATTATTAGCTAACTAGTTCTTTAACTATAAGTCTTTGGAATGCCTAATCCATGGGTAACAAACTTGCTTTCATCTTAAACCTTTTTCTTTATGGCTTCTTCCATCTTCTGCATTCACTGAGGGATGAGTTCTTACTCTGACAGGATATCCCTGGTCCTTCTTTTCAACACTGGTTGTACTTTCACTAGTGGAGGAGGTAGACTGTGAGTTTAAGAGAAAACATCTCCCTGGAAAAAGTAATCATAAAGGTCAAAAAAACAGAGTTATAGGGTTGTTTAAACAAAGACCTTCAGTCTCTGTTTTATTCAATAACAGAATGGATCCATTGATTCTATCTGGAAGGAGGCTTCCACAATCTTATCTTCTGCCCCACCTGGATATTCTGATGAGATTAACTGCAGAGAAAACAACCCCACTAGAACAAAGCTGATCTTTGGCAACTTCGTTAACTTGTCCTAACCCCAAGGTTAAGGCATTCTCCAAATCACCTGACATTCTGGCTCCGTTTTTCAATCTCTGAAATAAGGAGCCTCAAGGGAAATAAACAGCCTCAAGAGATAGGTTTCTTGATCTGTCTGCAATATCGCCCTAAGGCAGTGTAAAAGCTTGCGTGTGTAGTATGTGTGTATGTGTGTTATGTGTATATCTCCTGGTTCAGTAGATAGCTAGCCACAAAAGCTATCAGCTGATGCTAATTAAATTTTTTATCTTCTAGCTTTACCTCTCAGTTTACTGACTTCCAATCAATGGAAGAGTGGGAGGAATTACTTTTTGGAAAGACCATAGGAGTTCTGGATTAAGGAATTTCCCAACCTAGTCACACTCCAACTCACCAGCCATGGTGGCAAAGTTAGAATACTTCTTCCTCTCTCATTGCCATTTCAACTTTTTCCCTCTACTCCTCACTTAAGTAACTTCTCCTGCTCTGAATTTTACTGAATTGTATGGGTATAACCCAATCAAATTTCTAGTCCCTTTTATCTACTGACCTTGAGGTTAACTCCTCCTTCCTCAACTCAACATCTTTCTCTCCTGTTCAGTTTTTTCCCTCATACTAGAGCACTTCAACATACATACTGATACTTCCTCAAATACCCTAACTTTCAAATTTCTCACTTTATGCAACCTTATGACTTAATCCTTTACTAATTACCTACATACAAAGATGATGTTATATCCTTGATCTTGTCATTGTGGACAAATATTTCATTTCCATGTTCATGACTTTTGCACTCTGATAATCTGGTAAATTCTTCCCTCTGTCTTACAACCCCTAACCCTATACTACATCCACAGTAAGACCTCCAATGCTTCTAATTACTCCAGTCTTTAGTTCTTTACCAAGGCATTAGCTTTACTTTTGCTATACTCCTCATCTACTTCCTCTTGATTCCTTGATGAAATAGTTCAATTCTATCTTATTCTCTTCTCTAAAGTCCCTTATGTCCTTATTCTATTTTGACCTGAAAAACCTCAGTTGTGGATTACTTTATATCCATGAAGAATCTATGTGGATTAAATCTATGTGGATTACATTCATTTATACTTATGTGCTTCTGAATAAAGCTGGAGAAAAATCCCAAAACCAAGCTGACCTGGTCCATTACAATTTTATGTTACATAGTCTCACTGCAGGAAGGCAATCTTTTGTACTTCTATGATTTGAGGCAACTAGATGGTACAAAGCATAGTTCTGGGACTGGAATTAGGAAGTCCTGAGTTCAAATGTGACTTCTGACACTAATTGTGTGATCCTGGGCAAGTCAATTAATCTCTTAGAATTCTTTAGTGGAGAATGGCTGGGTAAATTGTGGTATATGAATGTTATGGAATATTATTGCTCTGTAAGGAATGACCAGCAGGATGAATACAGAGAGGCTTGGAGAGACCTACATGGACTGATGCTAAGTGAGATGAGCAGAACCAGGAGATCATTATACACTTCGACAACGATATTGTATGAGGATGTATTCTGATGGAAGTGGATTTCTCTGACAAAGAGACGGAGAACTGTTCGGTTCTGCAAATGTGTATTGTATCTAGGATATACTGCAACAGATTTAACATATATAGGACTGCTTGCCATCTTGGGGGGGGGGGGGAAGAGGGAGGGAGAGGAAAAAACGAAACATAAGTGATTGCAAGGGATAATGCTGTGTAAAAATTATCCTGGCATGGATTCTGTCAATACAAAGTTATTATTAAATAAAATTAAATTTAAAAAAAAAAAAAAGAATTCTTTAGTGGAAAATGGGATTAATAAGAGTACCTGCCTTTCAGGATTGTTGTGAGGATCACATAAAATATTTGTAAATTGTTTAGCTGAGTTCCTGATATATGGAAGGCACTATATAAATGCTTATTTCCTTCCGCTTTACATCCATCCATCTATCTATCCATCCATCCATTTATCCATACATATATCCATACATACATACATACATACACATTTAACTTAGAAATTAGATCTTTATTTGAGAAATTGTTACATAGATCCCTTCTCCACAATGTATCTGGTTCTCTTCTAATTCTAGCTGCAATGCTTTTATTTGTCTAAACATTTTTATTTAATCAAAATGGTCTGTTTTATTTTTTATGATCATTTCTAGCTGTTGTTTATTCATGAACTCTTTCCCATTTATAGATCTGGCAGGTAACTGCTTCCTTGTTCCTCTGATTTATTTATGATGTCACCTTTTATGTTTAAATCATGATCTTTTAATTACTAAATTGGATGATCTTTTCTTATTTCTCATTCTTCTTGATCTTTTGACACTGTCAATCACCCTCTTCTTGACATTTCTTTCTCTCTAGGTTTTCTTGACACTTCTCCACATACTTGAATGAAAAATCCTTTACTGTATCCAAGCACCCAAAGGATCTTCTTTTCTTTTTCCTCTATGCTAGTTTGCTTGGTAATCTCATTGGTTCCAAATCATTCAATTATCATCTCTATGATGATAATTTTCAAATCTATTGTCCAGTCCTAACTTCACTCCCCTCCTTCAGTCTTGCATTTCTAAGTGCCTATTAGACATCTTGAACTGCATGTTTCATAGACATTTTAAATTAAACATGTACAAAACTGAATTCATTATATTTTCCTCAAAATCTCCTATTTCAGACTTCCCTGGTATTGTCAAGGGTACAACCATCTATCTGCCTAGTTCCCAGGCTTACAGTCTAGGTGTTATCTTCAACCCTTTATTCTCTCTCACTCTCTATATCCAATTAGTTACCAAGTTCTGACATTTCTACTTTGACAAGCTCTCTTGTAAAAATGCCTCTTTCTCTTTTCTGACACTAACATTGCCCTGACCCAGGTCTTATTCATAGACTATTACAATAGCCTGTTGATTGGTCTTCCTGCCTCAAGTCTCTTCATATTCCACTGAATGTTCCACTCAGCTGTCATGTTGATTTTACGATAACTGCTCCTTTAGGTGCTAGATACACAATTTCTCAAGATCTAGAAAATAAAGTTCTTGTTGTCAAAGTCTTTGATGCTGTCAAATGGCTCAACATCATAAAGTGATATGACTTTATAGTGAAAATGACATGAAAGAAAAGGTAGTACTATTTATTTTATTGCTGAACCTTAAGGACTATGGGACTTTTCCAAATGATTTGCAGATTTGTTTTCTATATTCTTGTCAACCTAATAGAATATGAGATTCTTGAGAGTATTTTTTTGTTTGTATCTCTGATGGGTGCTAGCTAGTGCTTAATATTGCTAATTATAATTATTTTTCAAGTTGATGTCAATATTTTGTACTGATAACTGAAGATATTAAAAGAAAACACAAAAAAATCTGTATTACTTTGATAAATCAAAGATATTTTTATTCACTTGTATCCAGAATATAATAAAAGCCTCAGGTACAAAGATTTGCTTTCAATGTACTCTAGCAAGACAAAACTAATTAAGTGTTCATGTACAGATAAGTAATATCAAATGCATTATACTTATCTATGAAAAATGGTTTATCTAAGTTTAAAATAAAATAATCATTGCTTCTATAGACTTATTGAATAATTAAGCTGGGTTTTCATCTTTTCTTTTGTAATGTGCAAGGGAGATATTTTTAAAATTGAAAAAATGTCATCTTATAACTTTATTATTCAAACCTCTATTTTCTCCTGACAAATACAACTCCGATTCAATTTTTTCTTTTTTTTTTTAATGTCTTCTTTCTTTTATATTAAAAAAAAAGTAATATTTTTATTTTTTCCAGTTACATGTAAAATAATTTTAAAATATATTTTGGAGAACTTTGAGTTCCAGATTCTCTCTATTCCTCCCCATTTCCAACTCACATTAAGAAGGTACATGTGAAGCTATGCAAAACATTTCCTTAAAAGTTATTCAATTACTTTTTCTTTCAGGATCAGAGTAAGAAATTTAAGAACTTCCTTTCATTTATTGAGAATACTAAAGTTTTCAAAAATATCTACTAATTTTGCAAGTTTTATGAAATTTTTGTTATAAAAGAAAATTTTTAAATCTTTATTATTATTCCTAACACATTTATTAAATACCTACTGGGTATCAGGCAATATGCTAGGAACTCATATACAAAGACAAAAGCAAAATGATTCTTTTTTTCAAATAGCATTGACATTCTAAGAGGAGAGAGAAATATTTATCTATGGGTAGATACAAAACACAGCATCAATTATATTGAAAGTTTCTCTGGATGTGACATTACAATTATTAGGTTTTGCAGTGTAACAAATATTCCCAAACACTGATTTCAACAACATGCAGAGATGTAATAAAATGAAGCTTTAAAATTATATCTGTTGCGTCATCCTCTTCTTGTGAAAAATAGGTCTTGGTTTCTCAGTTGATTATAAAGGTATTTAGACATGGGCAATTTTCTTTTTCACTGTATTATTTGCAAATGAAACTATTTCTATTTCCAGAATTCCAATTTCCAGTATTGTTTTGACTATATCAATAGCTATAGTTATGTTCCTCCTAAGGAATGAGACTTTTGCATTTAGCAATTCTGTAAGCAATCTTAAGTGGTAAAAGCAATCTTCTTGTTCTGAGCAACATAGGGTTTTGTTTTTTTTTTAATGTAGTTGTTTTTCTTGATGTTTAATTTTGTTTATTAAAAAACATCTAATTTTCTTTGGAAAAATGATCTTATCTTGTCAATGTATTCTGCATGTATACCTTCAAAATGTCATTTAAATTTATCAAGCTTCATGCTTTGTGCAGTTAAAGCTGGTATATAAAGTAAACATAAGTTCTTTGTCTCTATCAGTAACAGTATGTTAACCATACTACATTTAATGACTTCTGAGTAGCATTCATTATCAGTTG
Source organism: Antechinus flavipes (assembly GCF_016432865.1). NCBI lineage: Eukaryota > Metazoa > Chordata > Mammalia > Dasyuromorphia > Dasyuridae > Antechinus > Antechinus flavipes. Next base: position 258,177,467 of record NC_067400.1, read on the forward strand.
GAACAAATTCACAACATTTATCTTGTTTTCGTTAACTTTGCTGTGAATTTTTTTATTAGAAAAGTGGAAAATTTATGTATAAATTATGCTTGAATATATATGGGAGATTTATGTGTGACTTATGCTTGAAATATGTGTAATTTTTGCCATTGCTTCAACTATCTTATCTCCTCTTTCTCTAGACGGTTGAAACTTCCAAGATATTGAGAAATTTATGGGCTGGGACTATGCCTTAAACCCAAATCTCTATGGTTCTCTTTGGCCAATGATAAGTACCAGGTCAAGCTCCATTTGGTTATTGTTTGGGCCTTGATTGGTTCAGAGTAAATGTAAATAGCAGTCATCTTTGTTTTAGCCAGAAACCCCAAAGGTTTCCCAGATTGATTTATTTTTGAATTAAGTAAAAGAGACTATTCTCTGTTTCATTTCTTCCCTGATCACTGATTAGGTGTTACCTTAGTCACCCTGGGGCCTCTTAAAGACCTTAGTTTAAAAAGACCAAGATCTCTTACTGCATCCAAGGTCATTTCTACTCATCCTGATCTATATCTTGCCACTGGACCCAAAATGGCTCCAGAGAATAATGTGAGGCTGGTGACTTTGCATAACCTGTTTTTATTTGACTCCAATCCACTTGCAAGTGGATCCAGTTGCATCACCTCCTTAAGGTCATGGTCTTCTTCAAGAATAAAGGACAAAAAAATAGCCCTTTCTCCATTCTCCAGTGTCACCTTCCCTATCAAAGAAATTGTACAATTTTGTACTAAGTCATGGAGGAACTGGAATCTGTGTCAGGGAATGCATTTAACTAACATTGGATACTAAGTGTGGATAGAAAGCACTCAAAAAATAATTCCCTAAATTGATAGAAAAAAATGCAAACAAAGGTGACTTAGTTGTACCAGATCTAAAACTATATTATAAAGCAGTGGTCATCAAAACCATTTAGTACTGCCTCAGAAATAGAGTAGTGGATCAATGGAATGGGTTAGAATCACAAGACATAATAGTCAATGACTATAGTAATCCAGTGTTTAATAAACCCAAAGACTCCAACATCTAGGATAAGAACTCACTATTTGACAAAAGTTGCTTGGAAAATTGGAAAATCATTTGGCTGAAACTGGGCATTGACTAATACCTAACATCCTATACCAAGATAAGATTACATAAAGGGTGAGACTGTAAGCAAATTACGAGTACAAGGAATACTCTACCTCTCAGATCTGTGGAGAAGGAAGGAATTCGTAGCCAAAAAAAGACCTAGAAAATATTATGAAATGCAAAATGGATAATTTATACTTATGTTAAATTAAAAATGTTTTATACATGCAAAACCAATGCAGCCAAGATTAGAAAGAAAGCAGAGAGCTAGGGGGGAAAAATTATATCCAGTGTTTCCAAATGCCTCATTTCTAAAATAATAGAGAGAACTGACTCAAATTTATAAGAATGCAAGCCATTCATCTATTGATAAATGGTCAAAGGAAATGAATAGACAATTTTCAGACAAAGAATTTAAAGCTATTTCTAGTCATATAACAAAATGTCTAAATTAGTATTGATCAGAGAAATGTAAATTAAGACCTCTGAGGTACCACTTTACATTTCTCAGATTGACTAAGATGATAGGAAAAGATAATGATAAATGTTGGAGAAAAAGTGAGAAAACTGGGCCATTAATGCATTATTGGTGAAATTGTGAACTAATCCAACCATCTGGAGATCAATTTAGAAATATACCCAAAGGACTATTAAACCCTTTGATCTAGCAGTGTCTTTACTGGGTACGTATCCCAAAGAAATCATTAAAAAGGGGAAAATTCTGACAAGTGCAAAAGTATTTGTAGTAGTCCTTTTTGTAGAGGCTAAGAAATAGAAATGGAGTGGATGCCTATCAGTTGGGGAATGTCTGAATAAGTTATGGTATGTGGATGAAATGGAATGTTATTTTTTTTATAAGAAATGATGAGCAGAATGATTTTAGAAAAGCCTGGAATTACATGAATTACATGAACTGATGCTAAATGAAGTGAGTAGAACAAAGAGAACATTGTATACAGCAAGAACAAGATTAAGTGATAATCACCTGTGAGGGACTTGGCTCTTTTCAACAACGAGGTGATTCAAGGCAATTCCCATAGATTTGTGATAGAAAAAGTCATTGACATCCAGATAGAGAACTATGGAGACTGAATATGGATTAAAATATAGTATTTTCACCTTAAAAAAAAATATATGTATATATACACACACACACATACATACATTTTAAAAATATATATAATATATATAATTAAAAAATAAAGCTCTAAATCACTTGTGAACAGATTATGAAGACTCAGGTGTTTTTTTTTTTTCAAGGTAGAATTATTTGCTTATTTTCCTTAATTAAAAAATGATGTTTTATTAAATACTTAACATATTTCATTAACTAAGTAAATTTGCTCAGTAAATATTTGCATTTAAATGATTCTCATCAGGCTTCTTTGTTAGTTTATTCAGTCTCATTCACTTTTCCTCTTCTATAGTCACAGTATCAATACCATTTTTCTGGTCTGCTTTTTAAAACATTAAAAAAATTATTGTTACTATTATTATTATTATTATTAATTTTTAACAATTCAGACACTGGAGACTGGAGCAATAGCTTTCTTAAAGATCTGGGGTGGGGAGTGAGGATGGGAGAGTACACTTTGCTAATAATTTAGGATTTTGTAGTTTTGGGGCATATATTCATAGCCAAGAATGTCTTTACAGTAAAGAGAGATTGCCTGGGAGAGAGAAGTTTGAAGAAAGGAGGAGAGAAAAAATTCCATGGTTCTACTTTAATGGTAGATAATCAAAGATGTGAAGGATAGAGATAGATTGCTTATTAACGGCTAAATCTTGTTTTACAGTGACACCTGGTGTTGTACATTATTTCCAAAAGTTATTTTAATATTTCTTTGTATTCTTCATATTTACTAGTTTTAATTGTAAAGCAGTACTAATGTAGCACAATTAACTTTACCATTCTCTTGTATGTTTAAGGTATTTTTCAGTGAGAGTGATTTCATAAAATGTTTGTATCGAAATCTTTGAAGAGACATCTGTTTTTGTTGCTACTGTACTGTACTGTAATGTTGTTACATTTGGGGTATATTTTGTGAAAGAAAAAAAAATTCTCTTGCATTTTAGCCAAATCAGTCAAGAGACACATTACTTATAAAATCTACATGTATCTGATTGGAGTGAGATTCTGACAAGTAGAATTCATAATGATAAATCAGAGAAGACCACCTCCTTTCCTCTCAACTCCTATAATGTCTACATTTTATACTACTGGGAAATAAAAAAAAATTAATTTCAACAACGATAGTAAAGCAAAAATATGTATTTTTTAAAGACTTTTTTAGAATTGCTAAAGAAAAAGATGTATATTAATTTTAACAGAAAAAAGATATTTCTACTGTTAGTTTAACCACCAAAAATTCCCACTAATGATCTATGCTCCAAAATTTGATCAAATATTATATTCAAGTGAGACTGATTAGGTCTTCATTTAAGGGAGGCTGAGGATTTCAAGATCAGAACACTATTGTAATACTAATTACTAATTAATGATCTTGGGATCTTTATCCTAATTCATTGCAATGGAATTTGGGGATTATCTTTATAATTTTTTCAGTGTACTGCCAGATTCTTCTTTAAAAAGATTGTACTTTTGCATTTGATAGTGGAATCATTTGATAAGAAAATTGCCTACTCTAAGTATTCCACTGATTTTGGAAAAAGCACATCACAATTGCTAGTCTAAATTAGGATAAAAATGGAAGTCAGTAACGTTTTGTGTATAACCTATTTCCAATCGAACCATTCTGTCCCTTGTATGTGGATATTATCCATACAAGTCTTCCTAAACTTGTTCTGACACCAAATACCAGTCTCTTATCTCTGAGAAAAGCTTATAATACATAGAATTTGAGTTCCCAGGGAAAAAAAAAACAAAACCCATAAACAAGAGCAGCTGCTTTTTGGCAAAAAGATATAGGTTTATTCCTACATTCAGGAAGCTAATACTCCTGAGGATATTCTGAGATTTTATTCACTGGTTTTTATGCTACTGAATTTAGGAATTCAAATAATAATGTGACACTATATGCTTTTCTGTTTTGTATGCTACTTTTTATCTCCTGATCTTATGTTACCTTGTAAGCTAACATTGCTCACTCAAGTTCATAGTTTGGTAATTATACTTTTTAAACTATAAACTTAAATTTTTATTACTCACCATAACAACTATTTACATTTCCACATTAGCTGATAGTTTACAAGAACCTTTTGGTATGAGAGTGGTAGAGCAAATATTTTTATTTTTATTTCATAGACAGGGAGTCTAGACTCACAGATGTTAGATGACTTTTTGCCATCATCACCCAGCACAGTGGCAGGTATTTAATCAAGCTTTCTCACACTCAAATGTTCTTCCCACTATAACTAATAAATTTATCTTTTTTGTCTCAATAGCATTTTATTTTTCCAATTATATATAAAGATAGTTTTCAACATTCATTTTTGTAAGATTTTGAGTTCCTTAATTTTTTTCCTTTCCTCCCCTATCTCCTCCTTCCCCAAGACTGCAAGCAATCTGACATAGGAATCATTTTAAACATTCCCATTGTAGTCATGCTTTGGAAGAAAAATCAAAACAAAAGAAAAAAACAAGCAAACAAAAAAAAGGGTAAAAATAGTTTGCCTCGATCTGCATTTAGTCTCTATAGTTCTCTCTCTGGATGTAGATGGCATTTTCCATCCCAAGTCTATTGGAATTGTCTTGGATCACTGAGCTGCTGAGAAGAGCTAAGTGTGTCATAGTTGATCATAACATAATTTTGCTGTTTCTGTGTACTATGTTCTCCTGGTTCTGCTCAGTTCTACTTAGCATCAATTAATGTAATTATTTCCAGGATTTACTGAAATCAGCTTGCTTATCATTTCTTATGGAACTATAGTATTCCATTACATTCATATACCATAATTTATTCAGCCATTCCCCAATTGATGAGCATCCCCTCAGTTTCCAATTCCTTGCCATCATAAAAAGAGCTGCTACAAACATTTTTGCACATTTTGGTTCTTTCCCCTCTTTTATGATTTCTTTGGGATATAGACCCAGTAAAGATACTGCTGGATTAAAATATATGCACGTTTGATAATCCTTTGCACATTGTTCCAAATTGGTCTCCAGCTGTTTGGATCAGTTCATAGCTCCACCAATAAAATAGAAGTGTCCCAATTTTCCCACAATCCCGCCAACATTTATCATCATCTTTTCCTATCATCTTAGCTAATCAGATAAGTGTGAGGTGGTCCCTCAGAGTTTTAATTTGTAGTTCTCTAATTAATAGGGATTTAGAGCATTTTTTTTCATATGCATAGAAATGGCTTTAATTTTCTCATCTGAGAATTGTTCATATCCTTTGACCATTTATCACTTGGATAATGACGTATTCTTTTTCTTTTTCTTAATTATTTATTTTTTTTAGTGCATTTTTCAACATTGACCCTTGCAAAACCTTCTATTCCAAATTTTCCCCTCTTTCATCCTATACCCTCCTCTAGACAGCAAGTAATCCAACATATATCAAATATGTTAAAATATATGTTAAAGCCAATATAAGTATACGTATTTATACAATTATCTTGCTGCACAAGAAAAAACAGATCAAAAAGGAAAAAAATGAGAAAGAAAACAAAATGCAAATAAACAGTAACAAAAAGAGGGAAATGCTATGTTGTGATCCACACTCAGTTCCCACACTCCTCTCTTTGGATATAGATGGCTCTCTTCAAGACCAACGGAATTGACCATGACTTGTATTCTTATAAATTTGACTCAATTCTCTATTTATTTTAAAAATGAGGCTTTTATCAGAAGCACTGGCTGTAAAAATTATTTCCCAGCTTTTTGCTTTCCTTCTAATCTTGACTGCATTGATATTGTTTGTGCAAGACCTTTTTATTTAATGTAATCAAAATTACCCATTTTGCATTTTATAATGTTCTCTATTTTTTTGTTTGGTCATAAATTCCTCCTTCTCCAAAGAGGAAAACTCTCTGTTAGTATTACCCTTTATGTCTAAATCATGAACCCACCTTGACCTTATTTTAGTATAGGTATGAAAGTTAATCTATGCCAGTTTTTACCATACTATTTTCCAGTTTTCTCAACAATTTTTGATAGATGGTGGGTTCCTATCCCAGAAGCTGGAGTCTTGGGTTTATTAAACAACAGATAACTTTAGTCATTAATGATTATGTCTTGTGTACCTAATCTATTCTACTGCTCTACCATTCTATTTTTTAGCCAGTGCCAAATTACTGCCATTTTTATTGTAGATTTAGGTCTGTTTTACGACTAGGTTACCTACCTTTGCATTTTTCCCCCATTAATTCTTGACCTTTTAAAATTCTTGATATTCTTGATCTTTTGTTCTTTTGGATGAATTTTGTTATTATCTTGGCAATTTGATTGGCATGGCACTGAGTAAGTGATTAATTTTGGTAGAATTTGGTAATTATATTGATAAAGCAGTTTAACCCAAATTTTAAAGTAATTGTAACAATTATTTTATATAATGACTTATTAGAACTATGCACAGTTTCCATATTCCAGATTTTCCCAAATTATTCAATCTCCCATCAGAGTTTTAATATGTAAGAAATAACAAGGCACCAAAAAGACAAAAACTGAAAAACATAAATTTTAAAAGATCATTCTGGTTGAATGACTCACTTCTACATATCCTTAACTGATTTAGAACTTTAAATTTGCATGTTTATTGAGGTTGGAGAGAGAGAAAAGGCCATGATATTTCTTTAATCACTTATCAAACAAAAAACCTAGCCCTGAATTTCTGGGAAAATATATCACCCCCAAACTGAGGAATATTTTACTCTCACTCATTGTCATTCATTTATTAAACAACAGATAACTTTAGTCATTGATGATTATGTCTTGTGTACCTAACCTATTCTACCTGCTCTACCACTCTATTTTTTAGCTAGTACCAAATGACTGCCATTTTAATTGTAGTTTTAGGTCTGTTTTATGACTAGACACTCAAACTCACATTACTTACTAATCATGTTTATTTGTTCTTATTTTTAAAAAACAAAAGTTTGGTTAGGTCACATATTCACAGACTCATAAAATCATAGGGACAGTTCAATGTTAATAGAGCTCTGAATTAGTCCAACCATTCTATATTGCAATTAGGAATTGTGGAAGAATCAAATTGATTACAATGACAAAAAAGGAAAAGGACAAATGCCAAAGGGGCTTTGAGAAAATAACCTCATTGATGCAATATTGTGAGCTGTGAAGTAGTCCAATCATTTTTGGGAATAATTTGGAACTACACTCAAAGAATTTAAACCATGTACACCCTTACTTGATGATACAGCTATTAGCTCAATATCAAAAAAAAAGTCAAATGAAGAGGCAAAGGATTCATATGTATAAAAATATTTATAAGAACACTGTTCGCAGGGACAAATAATTGGAAACTAAAAGGATTTCCATCAATTGGGGAATGATTGAGCAAGTTATGGTATATGCATGTGATGGCATGCTTTCATGTTGTAAGAAATTATTTCTTTTAGAAAAACCTGGGAAGATTTGTATGAATGGTTGCAAAGTGAAGTGAACAAAAACAGGATAACAATCTATATTATGAAAGACTTGGGAACTCTGATCACCACAATGCAACCAACTAGAGTTCCAGAGGACTTGTGATAAAACATATGATCCATCTCTAACTGGAAAAATAATGAACTTGGAGTGCAGATGGAAGCACTTTTTTTTTTTTTTTGGACATGATTAGTCAATGTGGGAATTTGTTTTTTTTTGTTGTTGAATATTCATTTTGTTTTTGAGAGCCAATTGGAGGCTAGGAACACACAGTATCTGAGTTAAAATTTGAACTCAGGTCTTCCTGACATCAGGGCCACTGCTCTATCCAAACTGACGTAGATTTAGATATAGGAAATTTAATGTCTTACTAGTTCTGTGATGTTTGGCAAGTCATTTCATATCCTTAAGTTTCTTTCTTTCTTTCTTTTTTTAAATTAAAGATTTTTAATTACAAAGCACATGCATGGGTAATTTTTCCAACATTGACCCTTGCAAAACCTTTTGTTCCAAATTTTCCCCTCCTTTCCCCCATCCCCACCTCTAGCTGGCAAGTAGTCCAATACATGTTAAATATGTTGAAATACATGTTAGATCCAATATATGTATACATATTTTATGCAGTTATCTTGCTGTACAAGAAAATCAGATCAAGAAGGAAGAAAAAGAAAAACTGAGAAAGAAAACTGAGCAAGCAAATAACAACAGAAAGAGTGATAATGCTATGTTGTGGTCCACACTCAGTTCCCACAGTCTTCTCTCTGGGTGTAGATGGCTCTCTTTGTCACTGAACTATTGGAACTAGTTTGAATTCTCTCATTGTTGAAGAGAGCCACTTCCATCAGAATTGATCATTGTATAGTCCTGTTGTTGCCATGTACAATAATCTTCTGGTTCTGCTCACTTTACTTAGCATCAGTTCATGTAGGTCTCTCCAAATCTCTCTGAAATCATCCTGCTGGTCATTCTTACAGAATAATAGTATTCCATTCATATACCACAATTTATTCAGCCATTCTCCAATTGATGGCATCCACTCAGTTTCCAGTTTCTTGCCACTACAAAAAAGGCTGCCACAAACATTTTTACACATATGGGTCCCTTTCCCTCTTTTAAAATCTCTTTGGGATATAAGCCCAGTAAAAACATTGCTGGATCAAAGGGAATGTACAGTTTGGTAACTTTTTGAGCATAGTTCCAAACTGCTCTCCAGAATGGTTGGATCTGTTCACAGTTCCACTAACAATTTGTCAGTATCCCAGTTTTCCCACATCCCCTCTACCATTTATCCTTGTCTTTTCCTATCATCTTAGCTAAGCTGACAAGTGTATAGTGCTAGCTCAGAGATGTCTTAATTTGCATGTCTCTGATGAATAGTGATTTGGAGCACCTTTTCATGTGGCTACAAATAGTTTCAATTTCTTCATCTGAAAATTGTCTGTTCATATCTGTTGACTATTTATCAATTGGAGAATGGCTTGAACTATTGTAAATTTGAATCAATTCTCTATGTATTTTAGAAATGAGGCTTTTTATCAGATCTTTTGGATGTAAAAATGTTTTCCCAGCTTATTGCTTCCCTTCTAATCTTGTCTGTATTGGTTTTGTTTGTACAAAAACTTTTTAACTTAATATAATCAAAATTATCTATTTTATGATCAGTAATGATCTCTAGTTCTTCTTTGATTACAAATTCCTCCTCCACAAATCTGAGAGGTAAACTATTCTTTGTTCTTCTAATTTATTTATAATCTCAATCTTTATGTCTAGATCATGAACACATTTCAACCTTATCTTGGTATTTGGTGTCCTTAAGTTTCTTAATCTATCAAATGAGGGTGTAAAATCAGATGGACTAAAGTTCTTTCTAGCTCTACATCTGTGCTCTTCTCAATCTTCACTCCCTTCCTCTTTTCAGAAAGCTGTTGATTATTGAGAGAAGAAGTGTGCAAATAGATAAAACTATGTAGGCATCAAGGGACAAGTGCCTCAGAAAATTCCAGGATCTTAGAGAGTGAGAAAAGAATTGATATATCTAGCAGGAACCAGCAATTTTATCAAAAAGATTGAACAGAGGGACTGGGGTAGAATGAGATTCCATGATGAATCTATTCCTGTTGTTTCCCAAGGAATGAAGGAGCTATGTGGAGAAGCAGTTGGAGATCCTTGCAACTGAACAGAAAAAGCCTTGGATTCAAAGTCCATGCCATGGAGTCTGAGGTAGCAACATATAAGTCCAGAATTCTAGGTTCTTCATCTGCAGATCAATTCCATTGGAAGTGTTAGCTGAATATTAGTTGGATTGATAGCAGGGCTGAGTTTTCCCTATACATTTCTATAAGTTTTTCTTATATATTTCTATACACTTCCTTCATATGATTGCCTGTATATCTTGCTAGCTGCCCAGTTTCTGTACCCTCTGCTCAGAGACTAGTCCCTGGAGAATTTAACTCTTTCATACCGGGATCACTAGTCTTCACACTCTGCTGTCTGATTGGCAAGTGTCTCATTGGCTCATTATCTCCAAGCAACTCTAGCCAAGCTTTATTTTATTCCCCATGCATCTTCTTGTCAACCTCTATGCTGAAATGTGCATCCCTCTCCTGACTCCTTATCCATATATGAAATATAATCAGATGAGTCCTGTTATTGATCCTGACAGGGTATAATATCTATTTTCTTATACCTGTAATATAATGTAATTATCCTATATAATGTAATCCTATAATGTAATTATCATATCCAAAATACTCATCAACATTGTTATATCTCCCATTAGAATATAAAATCTTTGAGGGAAGGTGCTGTCCTCACTTTTATGTTTTTATGCCTAACTCTTAATAAATATACTTTCATTCATTCTGTGCAGTGCATGGATCTAGGAAAAGCTGATACATAACTTTTTGATAGATTTTTATTCTGCATTGCCACATCGATTGTTATGCTGTGCACAACACTGTATAAGGCATCTAAGTGGTGAAGTGGACAGAAATTCACTCATCTTCCTGAGTTCAAATCTGGCCTCAGATACTTATTAATTGTATAATTCTGGTTAAATAACCCTGTTTGCCTTAGTTTCCTCATCTGTAAAATACTCTGAAGAAGGAAATGGCAAACCACTCCAGTATCTTTGCCAAGAAAACCCCAAGTGGGGTCACAAAGAGTCAGAGAAGATTGAACAATACCGCTTCACTATATATAGTTAAGCAGGTTCTCTTTGTGTTTTTGGGAAAGCAATTCCATTAAGTCAAAATCTTGTAACTACAATTCAGTGAAATATATATCTTCAGTTAAGAGATATTATTTTGTAAATTAAGTTCGGAGATAGATTAGATAGGTTTTCATTAATTACATATCTCCTACATTGCTAGGAGGGTGAAGAGAGATATGAGAAGTAGAACTTGGGCACAGATAGTATTTCATTTTCTAAGAACCATAGAGAGCTTGGCATTTCCCCAGTACTTCTTCTCAGAGGGACAGAGGGAGTAGATTTATGCCCTCATAATTACCAGGGTGAATGTAGGACTTCCAGAATTTGATCCTTCCTGTTCAGTAGGATTATAGTCTTAGCTAGCCTCACCATAGTTGATTAGTGGCAGACCCAGAATAAAAGCCCAATTCTTATGACTCCCCGTCTAGTCATTTTCTATGGCTAGTAGGAAGAGAAGCAATCTTTTATTGGGGGACAAAGAGACAGTGAAAAGAACAGAGCCATGAAGTAAATTGAGGGTGCTAGATTTGGTTTCCTTAATAACAGTTTCATTAGTTATACAAGAATGAGTCTGACACAAATGAATCTTGTGAATTTCAAGTCATTTGTTTAGAATGGAGAAAATAAATAAAAGAGAGGATTAAGTTGGATTTTTCTACATCACATTTTTGAAATATTGCTATAGCACATTATGTCATGAAGTAATTATGTCTATGTCTACAAAATAGCAAAAGAGTTGGGATGTATATGTGTGTGTATATGGTGGTATGTGTGAAAGACCAGTCATTTGCAATGTTTGATCCAATTCTGTTTTTATTTTTTTTTAATTTAAAAATTTTTATGTTGAAAAGCAGGTGGTATAACAGAATCCTGGATTTGAAGTCAGAGGATTTAAGTATGAAGTATGACTCAACTAACTAAATATAAGTACCACCCCACTTTGCTAATTGCTACTTGTGTGACCTTGGATAAGTCCTTATTCAAGTCAGAGACAAGTGGCAGTGTAGTGGATAGAGTATTAAAGTACTCTACTGAAGACCTGAGTTCAAATACTGGCATTGGAAATGTATTGTGTGAGCTTGGTCAAATCATTTAATCTCTTTTTGTTTCTGTTTTCTTAATTGTAAAATGAAAATAATAATAACATGTATCTCACAAGGTTGTTGTGAGGATCAAGTGAGAAAATATTTGTTAAAAAAAAAAAAAGGATCTAGCACAGTACTTGGCACATAGTAGACACTTTATAATGTTTTATTCTCTTCCTTCCACTTTTAACTCCTGTGAAGCTCAGTTTTGTCATTTGTAAAACAAACAAAAATTACCTCTAAGGTCCTTTCCAACTATAAATCTAAAATCCTATTAAACCAGTTGTCATTATAAGGACAAGATATTTCTTTTTAAATTTTTTTTTTTATTAAAGCTTTTTGTTTACAAAACATATGCATGGAAAATTTTTCAACATTGACCCTTGCAAAATCTTCTGTTCCAAATTATCCCCTCCTTCCCTCATTTCCTCCCCTAGATGAAGGGTAGTCTAATACATGTCAAATATATTAAAATATATGTTAAATCCAATATACGTATACATATTTATGCAGTTATCTTGTTGCACGAGAAAAATCAGATCAAGAAGGGGAAAAAAAAACTGAGAAAGAAAACAAAATAAATGCAAGCAAACAACAACAGAAAGAGTAAAAATGCTATGTTATGGTCCACACTCAGTTCCGATGGTCCTCTCTCTGGTGTAGATGGCTCTCTTGATCACTGAACAATTGGAATTGGTTTGAGTCATCTCATTGTTGAAGAGAGCCATGAAGGTCAGAATATTTCTTCCCATTACTTTCAGCTGCAGTTCAGCCCCAACTGGTGGTGATTGATCTTCAACAGTTAGTGCTCCTTTCCCAAATTACCTTGTATTTAACTACTTTATCTTCAATAAAATAGCTAGAATTTAAAGTTTTGTAAAGAACTTTACAATATTATCTTTTTAATCTTATAAACAACTCTGTAGGCAAAAGCTATTATTATCCCATTTTACAGATGAGGAAATTGAGGCAAAGATTAAGCAGCTTGACCAAGGTCACACAAAAAAATACTAAATATCTCTGGTTTGTACACACACAGCTCCCCGATTACAAGATCAGCTGCATTCTATCCTTCATGGCCTCTAGCTACCTTTGAAAATATTAATTTATCCTATCATCAACCTTGTGAAGTACGTGCAACTATTACCTCCATTTTATAGATAAGAAAACTGAGGTAGATAGAAGCTAAGGGACTTGCCTGGGATCACATAGCTAAATATGTCTAAGGCTGGATTTGAACTCAGGTCTTTCTGATTGCAGATTCAATGCTGTTTTATTTTTATATATATTTGTCATCTCCTCCATTGGAACATAAGTGGCTCACAAGAAAAAATTCTGTCATTCTATGTACTTATATCTCCAGCAGCTACTGCAATGCCTAGCATATACTACATTCATATTGATTAATTTGCATTGTTCAAATACCTCAGATAAATCAGTATTGAAATAACTGCTGGGATAATTTTCTCTTCCTCTTCTCTTTCTGAATTGAGTTATATGTAAAGCAGAGAATATACATAGGGACACCTCCCTATATACAATGTATCCAATTTCTCTGGAATTGTTGCTATTGTAGCTCTTTTTCCTTCTTGATTCTTTATACAGGGCTCTAAGGTAATCAAAGGATATATTCTAATAATCAACTTTAGCTATAAAATGGCAACATCTTTCTCATTAATAAGACAATTAACTATAAGTACACATCTCAGTTTATTAAATATAAAGATATAATTTACCCAAAAATTGTAGTTGAATCCATGAAAGCTCATGAAATCAATGAGAGGTAGAAAGACAAAAAGAGACAAAGACACAGAGACAGAGACAAAAATAGAGACACACAATACTACACACAGAGACAAAAATAGAGACACACAATTCATACACACACAGACAAAGACTGAGCAGAGTTCTCAGGTGCACGGTCCAGTGAGGGAAAGGAAGTTGGTGATATACCTGGAAATTGAAAGAGAATAGATAAGACACTGAAAAACTTTTATAAACATTAATAAACATTATCATGAACACTCAGGAAATAGGTTATCTGGAAGGAGGGACTATTCAACAGCATCAAATACTGAAAAGAGGCCCTGAAGTAGGAGGGCTGATTGGATCAGGCAGTTAAAAAATCACAGATATCCTTGGAAAGAGTAGTTTCCATTTAATGGTGGGGTCAGAAGTTAGACTGAAAGGGACTAAGAATTAAGTTCAAAGTGAGAATATAGTGCAACAAATTGAAGGTTTAACAGTTCAATGAAGTTTGATTTTTGGTTTTAGTGAAGGGAGAGATCTGGATTATACTTACAGGTAAGGGGAAAGAGCCAATGAATAGAGATTAAAAATTAGGAAGAAAGAAAATGATGAACATGAATGAAAATTTCCCTAGGAGATAGGAATAATAGGATTAAGAAAACAAATAGAAGAATTAGCCCCCCCCTAAAGAAAAGTGACTTCTTCCTATGAAATTGGAGTAAATGAGGACAGTTGGGGACAAGGATGAAAATGTATTTTGAGTATATTTAATGTGTAGAACTAGCTGGAAGAGGTAGCTTTCAAAGGATTAACTTTATTTTTTTTCACTAAAACAGGCAATGTCTTCTATGAAAAGGAATAGAGAATTTATGTAGATTGCTTGAAAATCTGTGAAACACACACACATTTACACACATACACAAATGGGTTCTTGCTACTTCATTTAATTGGATTTTTCTTGTTCATTCCAACCTCTATTCATAATAGCAGGTTTGAGTTCCTAGACATAGACCTTTACCACATAGTTATATTCAAACTCTCTCAGGATTTTAGAAGTAACCCTTTTAGAGGTAAAATAGGTACCAGGAATGGTAAATATGAAAGTTTTGGGAAAGCAAATGATTTTAAATATTGTATACAAATAACATAAGAGAGATTCAATTCATGATAGAGCAATCATGACAAGCAGCCATGACAAAACAATCCTTTAGATTACAAAGGAATGCTATTTATTATGTGAATTGACATACAGGAATTAGGAAGGAAACAATAATTTTAACAATTAAAAGGGAAAGACTAGTTCCCTAGTGAAACTCACAATTAACCAAAATGAAAGACCCATTAAAAGGAATAATCATGAGGTCATTGACTACAGGCTATATCCACAGAGTTTAGCAGACTAAAGGGGATTAGTAGGGGAAAAGGGATTACATTTACTTTTTTACTTAAATTTACCTGTAGGCTAACCCTTTTAGGGATTTAGCACCCTAAAAATTAGCTGTATTAAAGAGAAAGACACCCATGAGGCAGGATGCCAAGGTAGAATCACCCTAAAAGGGATTTAGTGAAGATTTATTTATACACCTTGAGTGGATCTTTTATAGGGGAAATATAACCTCAGGGATGTGACAGCATAATTTGGCTTTCTGATTAGATAAGTAAAGAGAGGGTTTCTGAAGTCTCGACTGGGGTGAGACTGTAATGAAAGTCCTCTTGAACAAAAGGCTAACTTAAGGCAGAGATAACCCCATCCTCATCTTTTCTCCTTGCCTAGGGAGTATTATAATCCTATCAGAGCTTCAGGCTTTCTCTGCTAATGCTCATCTACCTACCCAGGACCTTTTCACTAAAATTCAATATACTAGTATAATAAAATAATATATATTTATATTAATACACAAATGAATTAAATAAAAACTCATACAGTCAATAAATATTTGTTAAGTGCCTTTTATCTAATGGAGGAAAACAAGAAGGGGAGGTAGGGAAAAGTATCTGTTTTAGGGTGTGGTGAAGTCCAAAAGTGTACAGTCATGTGGGAAATGCAGATATGGCTGAACTAGGTGTTCTTTTTTTTTTTTAAGACATTTTTTATTAAGATATTTATTTTTAATTATTTATTTAAGACATTTATTATTATTTGTTATTTTTATTAAAATTATATACATCGATTTTCTTTTTTAAAAAAATTATAGCTTTTAATATACAAAACATATGCATGGGTAATTTTTCAACATCACTCCTTGCAAAAACTTCTGTTTAAACTTCCCCCCCCCCCTTCCCTCTACCCCCTCGCCTAGATGGCAGGTAGTCCCATACATGTTAAATAAGTATATGTTAAATACAATATATGTATACATATTTATATAGTTATTTTGTTGCACAGGAAGCTCGGATTTAGAAAGAAGGTAAAAATAACCTGAGAGGAAAAAACAAAAATGCAAGCAAACAATAACAGAAAGAGTGGAAATGTTATGTTGTGGTCCATACTCATTTTCCAGTGTTCTTTCTCTGGGTATAGCTGGTTCTGTTCATTACAGATCAATTGGAACTGATTTGGTTCATTTCATTGTTGAAGAGAGCCACATCCATCAGAATTGATCATCATGTAGTGTTGTTGTTGAAGTATATAATTATCTCCGGGTTATGCTCATTTCACTTAGCATCATGAACTAGGTGTTCTTAAACAGAAGTTTTGGGAGAAAGTTTACCTCTCCCCCTTTACCTCCAATCTGAAGGGCAGAGGGTCTTGTTGAGGTCTGAGTTCCAATATACCAATATACATATGTACATATATGCAATAATATGCCAATATACAATAACAAGCCTTCCCATACCCTGCCACCAATGTTCTTAATATTATAGTGAAATGTGGATGGATACACACACTTTTAAGAACTTGTCAGGAAAATACACAAGGAGGAAAACTCATTTGGTTTAGACTAACTTCCAACTTTAGGCTATCGTCAGTATAATTGATCCATTCAGAAGCTTTTGCACTACACTAAACTGTTTCTCTCATCACTTTTTGATTTACCTTCATCACTCTTGGGAAAATCCTCTTTTCTACTCAAGTATAGCTTTTACCAACTCTTTCAATTAGCCAGAACCCTTTAAAAGTCATTTAGGAAGTCTTAATGTGAATATCAGTTTTCTTTAAGCCAGGGAAGCTCAGATCAGCTCAGAGATGACCCAGACAGTTAGTTATTCATTCATCCAGATGCTGCACTGACCAATCAGAATAGAGTAACTTAACTGGGTCACCAAAGCAGCTGTGCAGCCCCCTCTGCTTTCTTTTCTTTTTGGAGTCAGAGGTGGTGGCAGGAAAGCAACCAGCCTTTATGAAAAGCAGCTGATTCTTCTAACCTTCAGGGTTTCAACAAAGCAGTCTTGTAGCTCCCCTGTTGGGTCTTCATTTGTCTCAGGTTCTTGTTCTTCACTGCTCTTATTGCCACTTTCTGCAGTTGTTTTGAGCTTAATTAAGAGTATTCTGCTGCTCAGTATCTCATCTTTCACTTAAAAAAATCACAGCTTCTTAAATTTTCCTCTTCAAAGTGTTAGTCCTTTTAAAAATCTATCTCTAAATGTTCATGTGACTTCTCATTAATTTTTAAAAAATATCTTTAGTTATAAAACATGTAAATACAAATGAGCTGAAGTATCCACTATGCTTAAAGCTCTGGAGTTCTCAATGCCGTATAACATCTCTTTGGAGTCCTTGACACACAGTTTATTTATACTAACAATTCTCTTTGTGATTATTTAGTTGATTAGTCACATCTGATTCTTCTTGACTTCATTTGAGGTTTTCTTGGCAAGGCACTGGAGTGGTTTACATTTCCTTCTCCAGTTCATTTTACTGCTGAGGAAACTGAGGCAAACAGGGCTAAGTGCCTTGCCCAGGATTACAGTTAGTACGCATCTGAGGCCAGGCTAGAACTCAGGAAGATCAATCTTCCTGACTCCACACTATATCCATTGAATCACCTAGCTGTCCCCACATTTTCCTAGGATTTAGTAAATAAAATATCTTGTTCTATCTCTTTATAACATTAAACAGTTTCCATAAAATTGAAGTATCGTTCCATCTTATTGACAAAAAAATCCAAGTCCTCAAATCAACAAATCATTTTTCTCCAAAACTGTGCAAATGAAGAAAGCTATTTCTTCATATACATATATTAACTGTGTACATATTAAAACAAAGCTTTTAAAAAGTGTTAGATACCAAAATGTTGAGTGGCAATATTCCACATCATTTCACAAGGTAAATCTCTTCCTTAACACAGAAACACTTTCCCTGCCTTTTTCATCATTAATTAGTACTTATGGAAAGGGTTTTAAAGAGACAGGAAATAAGGAAGAATTCGTGTAGTTTGCTTTAGAGAAGAGGTTTTAGAATAAATGCTGTGAGGAATACAGTGGAGACCTAAGCAGCTCTTAGTAAAAGTATTGGCATGCAGCAGTGAGGCTTCAGATGAAATTACATAACATATGTTTGCATTGTATTGAGCACAGTTGTATGACTTACTTCAGTGACATTTAGCAATATTTGCAGTGAAAGTGGAGATGGGAATAATCTAGGCTTGGGACACGAAAAGTGGTACCTGGTAATAAGATGGAAATTAGGGCACAAGATTAAAGGACAGAGGACAGTGTAAAGTGTAACTGGTTAATTATAGTGTGCACATTTTAAGAAGGGGGAAGTGAAATTAGAGAAGAGATCACAGGAACCAACTTTTTTTTTTTTTGGTGAGGCAATCAGGATTAAGTGACTTGCCCAGGGTCACATAGCTAATAAGTATTAAGTGTCTGAGACCACATCTGAACTTGGATCATCTTGACTCCAAGGCTGGTGCTCTATCCATTGTACTATCTAGCTGCCCAGGGAACAATTATTTCAAGATATAAAGGATCCAGAGTTCAATCCCCTTTTTACAGATGAAAAAACTGAGGCACGGTGACTTGTGCAGTCACACACTGTGTCAGAATTTGAACCCAGATCTTCTGACTCCAAATATATAGCATACTACACTACTTACTTGGAAAAGAAGGGAAGAATAGAGCTAGTGGAGATTGCAGTGAAGAAAACAAATATAAATGTAGTAGAAATAAGACAAAAGAAGGGATAGAAAGATATGAGGTTGTAGACAGAGAGGAATTTTAGAGTTCTGAATAATGGAAGGAGAATATTCCTTTGATGATAAGATCAAACCTCTGTGAGGTTGTGGTAGAATGAAGGTGTAGATCGTGGGAGATGAGGAAGCTGATAAATTAGGAATGAAAGATATCTGAAAGGCCATCAACATGCACATTAAAATTTCCAAGTATAAGATCAGGGACTAGAGTAGACAAATGTGAGTCAGGTTCTGCACTCCTTGAGGAAAAACAAATGACTTGGGGGCTAGTAAATCTAGATAGGTTTATATTTTTAGATAGAATGAGCATCTGTGGAAAGAAAGGTTGCTGAAGGATGGTGGCAGAAAGAAGTTTTGAAATCCCAACTAAAATCCTACCCTCTACAGCAAGCCTTCCTTTGTTGCTATCTAGTTGTTTCAGTCACGTGTGACACTTTGTGACTCTATCTGGGATTTTCTTGGCAAAGACACTGGAGTGGGAAGGAGGAAGGGAAAGAAAATTTAGGGAATTATGTCACATAAATAGAATGTACAAATAGACATCTATAAAAGAAGGACACATGATGGAGTAGTCACTACATCAAGAAAAGGAGAACTTGAAATATGATATTTCAAAAGGTAAAGGATACATGATCTTATGGTCAAGAATAACTTACCTAACAAGACTGAGTATAAAGAGAAAATGAAATAGAGAACTTCCAAACATTCCTGATAAAAAAGACCAACGTTGTAGAGAAATTTCAAAGTTCACAGACTGAAGAGAAGCATAAAAAAGTAAACATGAATGAACCCTGATAAAAGACTAAACAAGGATAAACTTCTTATATTCAAATATAGGAAGATGATACCAGTATTCCTACAGAACTCTATCATCATCAGAGTTCATAGAAGGAATCCAATTAGACAAAAAGTTAGGAGTGTTTCTATCATGTCTCGATATTAAGAAAAGAATGGAAAAAGAGGGAGAGAGGAAAACACTGGGTGAGGAGGAGGAAGGGAAAGTTTTGGGAATATTATCTCACATAAGTAGAATGCACAAATAGACATCTATAAAACAAGGAGGACGAGATGGGAGAGTAGTTGACACTTGACCCTCACTCTTGTCTGAACTGGTCAAAAGAAGGAAGAAAATACATTTCACTCAAAAGGGAAATAGGAAGAAAGGGTAAAAGTGGAGATGGGGAATTAGAAGGAGGGTAGATTAAGGGAGGGATCAGTCCCATATATTTTGTTGTTGTTGTTTTTTTTTTTTTTAACAGAGATGTATAAAAATAATAATATTGTGCTGAACTCTTAGCAGAGTAATGACTAAGCAGGATTCCAGAGGACTAATGATGAAACATGTTATCTTCCTCCTCATAGATAGGTGAAGGACTTAAAATGAGATATAATTTTTTTAGGACATGACAAATGTGGAAATTTGTTTTGATTGACTATACATATTTTTACTGATTTTGTTCAATTATTAGTTGGGGATGGGGGTTGAATAGAAGGATAAGAAGACAAATACTGATCACTTAAAACAAATAAAACATAAATGAATGAATCAATGAATACATAGATATATAAATAGATTGATACTGCACAGCTGGTAAATTTGCATTGGCTACAGAAACTTAGTCACATTGAGAGCTTCCTATAGAATAAATAAAAATCTTGGGAACAAGATTTTAGTGTCTAGATGTGTGAAGAGAGCAGTTCATCTACACTTCCAAAAGGGAATAATTTGAGGGAGGAGAGAAGGAGAGAAAGCCTCTGTTTCCTTATATCTCCTGTGAACTTTGGAAGGTTGGAGGGCTGGACTTCTAGGCACACTTGAAATATCCCTAGGACTGTGGCTGGCTGCAGAGTCTCATTGACTGCCACTGATAAACCAGTCATTGTAACGACAATATAGGAAGGACCCCATATACTTAGGGGTATGAAGGTTTTCCTGAAAGTTCTATGATGAGGGATTCAGACATCCAGCATCTGTAAGTTACCTTGCTGTTTCACTTTTCCTTGGACTCTGTGTATTTGTGGGAGAATATGACACATACTTTGGGGAAAATGTTTATGACAATTGAATAACAATGCATGTTGTTGCTCTACAACCTTAGTAAATTCTCTTCTCTAAAGTTTGAATTAAGTCTGAGTGAAAAATTGATAACTGATAATTATGGGGGGAGATATATCAATAGGGGCTAATAAATTATAGTCTTAGAAAACAACTCTCTCCACCACAATTCCTGGTCCATCTCTAGAAGGGGAGACATTATAGCTGCCCTGTGGTGATCTAAACAGTCAGTGCAAGTAGGAGTTGAATGAGCACCTTTGGAGCCTACTACATTATGATTGCAACAAGGTAAGATTGTGACAGAAAAGCTGCTAATAGAAATTGCAGTTTGTTAATAATAGAACATGGATGATATAGGGTACAATGTGTGTGTGTGTGTGTGTGTGTGTGTGTGTGTGTGTGTGTGTGAGCTCATGCAGAGCAGGATAACCACATCAAAGAACTAAGATTGACATGGATGGGGATGAAGAAGTGAGGATAAATAGTGTATGGGATAAACTGAGGGAAGATTCTTTCATAAGGATGTGGCTTCAACCTGAGTCCTAATTATGACTTGAGACTTTGCAATAATAATTTGTTATAGCTATAATTTTTCCCCTCAGGAAAAAAAAATATAAAAAAATAAAAGAAGTACTTAAATGCTAATTCACCTCTTAATTAGCATTTAAGTACTTTTATTTTTAAAATTTTTTATGTTTTTGTTTTTTTTTTTTTTTTTTTGCTGAGACAATTGGGGTTAAGTGATTTGCCCAGGGTCACACAGCTAAGAAGTGTTAAGTGTCTGAAGTCAAATTTGAACTCAAGTCCTCCAGATTTCAGAGCTGGTGTTCTATCTACTGTACCATCTAGCTGCCCCTTTAAGTACTTCTTTTTTAAATTTTATTTTTATTTACAAAACATATGCATCAGCAATTTTTCAACACTGACCCTTGTAAAACTTTCTGTTCCAAATTTTTCTCTTTTTTTTTTCTTTTCTTTTCTTTTTTTTTTTTTTTGGAATGATTGTCATGTGATTTATTTTTGAAGTCAGAATAGGTTTTAATAACAATTCATAAAGAGATAATTTCCATAAGAAATTACAGAAGGATTATTCTTAAAGAAATAAGACTTATTAATCAATACAGATTAAGCAAAAAACAAAAGTAGTACAAACTGTATGATATCTTGTTTTTTTTATTATATATTTTATTTTATTTTATAATAACTTTATATTGACAGAATCAATGCCAGAGTAATTTTTTTTTTACAACATTATCCCTTGCACTTGCTTCTGTTCCGATTTTTCCTCTCCCTCCCTCCACCTCCTCCCCTAGATGGCAAGCAGTCCTATATATGTTAGATATGTTGCAGTATATCCTAGATACAATATATGTTTGCAGAACTGAACAATTCTCTTTTTGCACAGGGAGAATTGGATTCAGAAGGTAAAAATAACCTGGGAAGAAAAACGAAAATGCAGATAGTTCACATTCGTTTCCCAGCGTTCTTTCTTTGGGTGTAGCTGCTTCTGTCCATCATTTATCAATTGAAACTGAGTTAGGTCTCTTTGTCAAAGAAATCCACTTCCATCAGAATACATCCTCATTCAATATCATTGTCGAAGTGTATAATGATCTCCTGGTTCTGCTCATTTCACTTAGCATCAGTTCATGTAAGTCTCTCCAAGCCTCTCTGTATTCATCCTGCTGGTCATTTCTTACAGAACAATAATATTCCATAACATTCATATACCACAATTTATCTAACCATTCTCCAATTGATGGGCATCCATTCAATTTCCAGTTTCTAGCCACTACAAACAGGGCTGCCACAAACATTTTGGCACATACAGGTTCCTTTCCCTTCTTTAGTATTTCTTTGGGATATAAGCCCAGAAGTAACACTGCTGGATCAAAGGGTATGACAGTTTGATAACTTTTTGGGCATAATTCCAGATTGCTCTCCAGAATGGTTGGATTTGTTCACAACTCCACCAACAATGTATCAGTGTCCCGGTTTTCCCGCATCTGTTCCAAATTTTTCCCTCCTTCTCCCCACTCCCTCTCTTAGATGGCAGATAGTCCAATACATGTTAAATATGTTAAAAATATAAGTTAAATTCAATATCTGTATATATATTTATACAGTTATCTTGCTGTATAAGAAAAATCAGATCTAGAAAGAAAAAAAAAAACCTGAGAAGGAAAATAAAATGCAAGCAAACATCAACAGAAAGCATGAAAACGCTCGCTATGTTGTGTTCCACACTCAGTTCCCACTTTCTGGGCCTTTCTCTGGGTATAGATGGCTTTCTTCATCACTGAACACTTGGAACTGGTTTGAATTATCTCATTGTTGAAGAAAGCCATCAAAATTGAAAGTATTTCTTTTAAAGGCAATTTATTCTTTTCTGTGTTTAGAATATAAGCCTGCACTTCCCCAGACAATGGGAGAAAAGGTCAAAGGGGAGGGGGAGGGGCTTCTGTTCTACTTTTTTTGCAGTTTGTTCTTTGCACTTCTTTATTGACAAACACCTTGTCAGATGGGAGTTGCCCTCTTTGCTTTTCTTTGAAAGTCTTCGATAGTTTTTGTGGTTGCTATTGTCCCACACAGCTTGAGGGCTTGTTCCAGAATAGTTCCTGTTCATGAGAGGTCTCTCCCATACTGAATCCTTGGGAAGATGCCCTCTGGATAGTTCTCCGGTGGTTCTTGGAGTTGGCTCAGGAACTCCCACTCCAGGTGGATAAAACACTCAGAGAAAGCAAAAACTGAAGTAGGCTAGCAAAGATAGATAATTAATTCTGCCCAGGAGATAAGCCAGCTGAGAAAAGTTTGAAATCAATTAGGTAAGTTGTGCACAACCCAAGTAGATAAGAAACTAGTAAGAGGAGGAAAGAAAAGAGGATAGGATACTGTGAATCTTAAGAAAGACCCATTTCCCTGTATAAGATCAGGTGAGTAATCCATACTTTTCCTCTGCAAAGAACTAGTGAGCTGCCTGGGTGATTGGGATTGGGAGAATTTAGGTGGTTAAATTCATAAAAGGATCCTATTTCCCTCTGCAATTGGGAAAATCCTAAGTGGTTCGAGTCCATAAGGATTCTTTTATTTTTCTTTGTTAAGATCGGGTGAGTCCTCCATTAAAGAGGATAAGAAACTGTGAACCTTGGGAAAGAAAGAATCTAGTTGTATCTAAAAAAAAAAAAATCTATCAAGTGTCCCAGGAAGTTGGCTTTTTAGGAAGAATTGGGATGAAGTACCAAAATACATAGGAAACACTATTGTTTTGTTTGGGCAAATGCCCTGCTCACTAGAAGAACTACTCCACTGTTTTAAGAGAAGTTAGTGGAATAACATTGGAACATATTATACCTAAGTATGGATTGGCAGTGACTATTGATTCTGATAAAGGAATTATAAAAAATAATGGGGAGGGATTGTAAATTGAGTGGCAATTCCATATACTTGGGAATCTGCCCTCATCAGGGAAAGTGGAAAGAATGAATAAGATTCATAAGAAACAGGTTACTAAACTGATGTTAGAGACTAAATTGCACTGGACCAAATGTTTGTCTATTGTTAAAGAATTAGAACTGTTCCCAGAAATGGGACTTTCCCCATATGAGATTAGTTTATTTCCATTTGGGAGGAAAAAAGGGAAAGACTCTCTTTTGAAACAAAGGATAAAATTTTAAGAAATAATATACTGACAGTGCCCTCATTCCTTTTAGTTCTTAGGAAGCAAGGATTGCTGATCCAGATAATACCTTTGGAGTTTGCAGTTCCAAGAGAGTAAGTGCTTACTAAATCCTGGAAGAAGCAGATTGGGCAGGACCTTAACAGATCTTACAGATGACTAAGACTACAGTTTGGGGGCTGAGAACAGCAGGCTTAAAGGACCTGTGGAGGAACCTCAAGAATATACTTTTAAGGACAATTTATAACCTTTAAAATTGATTTTGCAATTAGGAACGTTTTGATTGGAAGGGAGATTAATTGTGCTTAAAGGAATTTTATATTTCCAGAAAAGTGTATAGGGACTCCTCTATTGGAGAAGTTGAATTAACATTTTTTAGGATGAAGAAATTATTAATGTTAATTCTGATAGGATTCTTTAATGTGAAATTTAAATGATTGTTTTGAGTCATTTTAAAGCTGGTCCCATTGTTTAGGGAGATTCTGAGAACAGTGGTGTATATCTTTGTCCCTTTGACATGGTTAATACCTGAACATATTTTGATATAGATTGTTATTGAGCATCTTAAAGTAAAATGATTTGTGTAATATTGAATTTAAAACCCATCTAATTAAATATGAAGATAAGCTGTGAACTTTCTAGGATGAATCTCTTACTGTTATAAGATTATAGAAATTACTTTTTTAGGATATGTGATCCTTGAATGCTAAATTCACCTGAAGCTTTGATTAATGAGATTTGCTATTTGAGAGAAAATTTCTTGGGAGTGTAGCTGATATTATTTGAAATTTTGAATTTAGGTATGATTGTTTGATGAATCACCAAGACAGCTATTTACCATCTGAAAAGAATATGTCACAAGCTACTCAGAGGAATATGATCCTGAATTGTTACAGGTGGAGGTTAGTATTTGAGCGAGAGTTGGGAGGACAACCTTAGCCTCCAATTAAAATGGGATCCTTCTGACTCAGTTTCCCAGTGACATTCTTTTGAATAAGAACCCACTTGATTATTCTTGAGTCTGGCTATATGGTTCCTGATAAGGATGGACCCCAGTAGAGAAAAAAGATAAACCAGGTCCAGAGGGATTGGAGACTGAAAAAAAAATGGCTGAGAAATGTATCAAGAATGGTGAGAGGTCTTCAAAGGTTGATAAGTAAAAAGGAGGGATTGTATGGCATAAACTGAGTGTAGATTCATAAAGATGTTGTTTCAACCTATGTGCTAATTATAACTTGAGATTTTGCAATAACAAATTAAGTTATAGCTAAAAAGCTGCAGGTGTTTGAGTAACTTGAATAAACATTCCCCTCTTGTTTCCTACCACCTCTTAATTAGCATTTAAATACTTCTTTTAAAAGCAATTTATTCTTTTGTTTCTGGAATGGATTTCTGTTTTTAAAATAAAAGCCTGGACTTCTCCAGACAATGGGAGAAAAGGCCAAAGGAGGAAGGGGGGCTTCTGTTCCATTTAATCTTGTGTTTTGCAGTTTGTGCTCTGTTCTTTACTGACAAACACCTTGTCAGATGGGAGTTGCCCTTTCTTGTGAGATCATAATAAATCCCTTTTTGCTTTCTTATGCAGAGTCTGTTTTTGTAGTCCCTACTATCCCACACAATAGGAAGAGAAGGGAGTTGCCTAGAAAGTAATAACAGAAGCACAATGACCCTGTGTAGAACAGTAGGTTGTCACATCCTTCCCAGAAGCAGATGTAGTAGTTCCTCAGGACTCATTTGATTTCATTATTATATTGTAAGCCAGAGGTTTTGTAGAGTTTTGGAGTCGAGGATGAGGTTGGGAGGGTATGGGGTGGGTTTTTCTGAGTCTGGGCTCATGGGGAGAGGTGGGAATGGAAAGCTGAATTCAGAATTCATTTAATTAGTTATTCAATAAACATTTATTGAGTACATAAAGATGTCCAACAGGCAGTTACATCTGTGATATTCCTGAGTGCAGCCCCAGGCAAATTAAAATATAGTTGGAAAATACTAGACAAAATAAATAAAAATACAATATAATATAGTGTAACATGTCACCCACGCCCTCTTCACTACCTGAAAGCCAGGCAGATTACATTTCACCCTTTTGTCAGGATTCTTCTGGACTCTTAAGGTAACTGGGGGTAGCCTTTCTGAAAATGGCTCCAGCCTCCATTAATAATGCTCTCCTCCAAGAGTGTGGGGGAATGGGGTGGAGGGGAGGTTCCCTGCATTCCAGTTCCACTAACATTAACAATCAGATTAGCTTTTACAAGAAAATAGTTACTTCAAAGAATAATCACAAATATACACATGAGGCATATTTCCCTGCTCCTTTTGTACCACCTCAGCCTGGGGAGGGAAAGGGATTAGACTCATAGTTCAGCTTAATTCCCATAGAGCACAGCCCCAGTTCCAAATCCAAGCCTTCATTGGGCTAGAGTCCCAGAAATTCTGGCTACTCAGGGCTTCCATGCTGAGTTGGCTGGCGGCACCATCCTGCCTGCAATCTTGGCTCCCAGGTCATCATGGATCCAACTTCTGTGGATCTCCAGGACCTGAAAGAGAGGAAGAGAAACAACACAGAATATAAACATCTCCATATCTATTTTTTAGAGGGAAAGAGGAATGTCCTTCTTTCTTGAGAGTTCAATCCATCTACACTCATTCAACAGATGAACTGTGATCTCCACCCTCTGGACATAGCAGATAAAAGTGACCAAAGAAAGGACCAGTAAAGAGAATGAAGGGCTCAGTTTCACCAGTTTTAAAGATTCAGGTAGCTAATCCAAGGAGGCAAATTCTACCCCCACTCCACTTCCCAACATGGCAAAGGACACAGAACCCATGGCAATCAGGAAATGTTCCAAAGGCCACTGGGGTGCCTCCTTGTTAGGAAAATCGGGCGTGCACAGACAAGCCTGGGTTACAATAAAAAAATGCTAACTTGTGGTTTTCTAATTCAATATATGACTAGGCATAGTTTGGTGACCCCATTTCTATTTATTTGACACCGCTATTAAAGATGCACAATTTCTTTATCAAGCCATCTTATAGTTTTCTCTAGGAACATATCAGCTTTAGTAATTCTGTTGAAAAAAAATACAAAATCTACATGTAAAGTCTATAATGCATATGTAAGCAAAGGTTTTTGAGTAAGTTCTTTAGGAATGTACTGATTATTTTGTTTCTTTAGTTATATACTTTTATTTCTTGAGATTTCATGATAGAAAGTTTTACATTCTTTCAAGAAACTTTATGTGTAGTGGCCATCATTCTTTCTAACTATACTATGGACACTGGGGACTCTATCATTTCTGGAAATAAAACTGATGGAGACTGTCATTATTGTACCTTGTTCCTTTATTGAAATGAAAAGCATCATTATACAAAATTCACTAGAGTTCATAAACACCATGCATTCTTTTATACTTTTCTTTTCATAAGCTTTTAAGCAGAGTCCCTCAGATGACTGAAATATTCTTTCCTGATTACATTTGAATACACTATAGGGTAGGTAGGTAGTTCAGTAGATAGGGCATTCAGGAAGACCTGGATTCAAATATAGCCTCACACATATAATAACTGTATGATTCTGGGGAAGATATTTACCTCTCTTTGCCTCAATTTTCTCATCTGTAAAGGAAATGGCAGAACACTAGTATTTTGTCAAAGACATAGACATGAAAAGCTACATATGATTGAACAGCAAACACTATCTGCAGGGAAGAACTTTTTCAAATAATAGTGAAATACATATCAAATGTTGATACTAAATCTGTTATCTTTGGAAACCCATATAGAGACTATCATTTATCTAAAGGCTACTAGAAGAGAAAGAAAGAGAGAGGAAGAGAAGCCCTATGACTTTGCGCTGTTAATCTCCATATGATTAGTAGTTAATTTAAAGTTTTAGAAGACACAATGAGAGTCCTATGTTGCGATTTGGGCCACACTTGCCTTTCTATTCATCTCATTAGAAGTAGCATCTCTGATAAAAACAAATGTATAGTTTGACATTCAAGGCTCTCCCAGTCCTCTCTCTATCTAGCTCTCTTATCTTACCATCTGCTTATCCAAGTTACTCTCATTCTCCTTGAGAATTCCTACTTCTGCATTTTTCCTCATGTAATAATTCCCCTTGGCTTAGAATGTCCTGTCCCATGCTTTCTATTTTAAAAAAAACCCTGCTTGCCTTTCCTTTAGTTCTTTTTTTTCCCTGAGGCAACTGGGGTTAAGTGACTTGCCCAGGGTCACACAATGAGGAAATGTTAAGTGTCTGAGGCTAGATTTGAACTCAGATCCTCCTGATTTCAGGGTTGCTGCTCTATCCACTGTACCATCTATCTGCCCCTTTCCTTTAGTTCTTTGGATAAGCATCTTCTCTTTCCCTAGTTGCTCTAATTTAAAGAGTTTCTCCTCTTTCTCTGATTTCCAGAGAACTTGAAACTGGTATTTATCATTTGGCACTTAACCTATGCTCCCTTGCATTGTCCGTCACTTCTTTTTTTTGGAAGTAACTTGGGGCTAAGTGGCTTGCCTGAGGTCACATAGCTAGTAAGTGTCTGAATCTGGCTTTGAACTCAGGTCCTTCTGATTTGGGGGTCAATACTCTACTATGCCACCTAACTACCTCTCACCACTTCTTTTTTATTATTAAATTTTATTTGTAATTTATGGAATAAAACAAGCATTTCTATAACATAAGACAATAAAAAAGATGTTTGCACATGAAACTGCAAATCTATCATGCACCACTTTTTATTTCTTTCAAATATACCACAAAATTATCCATGTGTTATGGGCCAGAACTTTCTACTTGAAACAAAGATTCTTACAAGGCATTAAGTGGAAGTGATGATACAATGGTTATCTAGTTTAGCGTGGTTCAGTATGATTGATTTAATCTTACAACAAATAATGGTTCCCTAGTGATATGATGATTGGTTTATGCTCAGTATACTGCATATAAGCTGGGACAAACTCAGCCAAACAGATTAATTTCATCTTCTACCTTTGTGATGGCTGGAGGCTGTAGCACAAGCTACAGACAGACGTCAAGACAGAGAGTGTGGTGGTGGTCCTCCTGCCTCCCCCACAGAAACCAAGACACATTCTGGAGGACCTCAAGAAAGCTAGCCTGGGCCTCAGGCAAGGAAACTAGACTTTGAAGGAAATAATAAAGAATTTGGACTTTACCGCCTGACTATTCTTGTGGTGATTACTCTGCTGAAACAAAGGCTGGTCCAGAGACCTCCAGAAAACCAATTGGAACATTATGTTTTGGCATCCAAACGTGGGACTAAGGATTTACACTTAGATGTTCAGACTGACACAATCTAGAAATCAGTGAAAAAGTCTCCGTGACCCAGAAATTAGGGTGAGTACAAAAATAGACAAGAAGGAAACTTTGTTAAGGGCTAAACTAGTGTTTCAGCTGAAATGGGACAAATGTTTAGAAAACAGACTTCTCCACCACAAGGAAAGTGTATATAAAGCAGAGTTAGACTAATAAAAAAACCCCAAGGTTTTGGTTGTAACTCGGGAGCAGATCATTGGACTTTTAGAAACATTATAATACTTGTCGTCTTGGTTCTCTAAGGAAGAAGAATTTGATCCAGATGAGTGGAAATTAGTAGGCGAGCAACTAATGGAATATTACAATGATAATGGTCCTGATTCAATTCCTAAAGAAACATTCTATACATATAACTTGATATAATTGGCTTTAAGGAATTACATAAGTATTAGAATAAGGAAAAAGAAAAAAAGAGCAGGAGGGGAAGGGTACTGACACAGTAGGTAAAAAGCATAAAGAATTAGACAAGAAAGGAATTAAGTGCAAAGCTGATGAAATTAAGGAGTGTGATGCTTCACAGCAGGAGCCATTAGAACATTTCCCATCCCCTGAACTACTCCCCTCAATTAACCCTTCATGGGTGGAGGGAGAAAGAGGAGGAGGGGCAGTAACATAATCAGCATCACCTATGAAGCAGCCTATGACAAGATTACAAAAATCACTAGTTAAGGCTAAAAAAAAAAAAGGACAGCATATATCTGATTTAAAAATAAACGCATATCCTATTATTCGAGAGTTTGATTCTTCAGGTCAAGAAAGGAGAAGATACATTCCTTTTGATCTGGAAATTATCAAAGATTTAAAAAAAGGATTGCACTCTTTATGGGGCTACATCATCTTACGTTAACATGTTATGTTAAGATGGTATTAGAGAATTTGGCTTATGAAATCTTAACCCCTAGTGATTGGAAATCTATATCAAGGACATGTTTAGAACCTGGACAAAACTTGTTGTGGCTTTTGAAGTATAGTGAACTAGGTAGAATACAAGCCCAACAAAATAGGCAAACTGGAGTTAATATACAAATCACCTTTGAACAACTAGCAGGTATAGGTCATTATGCAGACACTTTAGCACAGATTAATTACCCTTTGACAGCATATGAGCAAATTGCTGCTGCTGCTGCTGCTGCTACTATCAAAGCATGGGACTCCCTCCCAGGAAAACAAGATAGAGGAAGCCTTCACAAAAATAGAGCAAGGTCTAAATGAACCCTTTGCTGATTTTGTGGGACATCTGCAAACAGTTGTCATATGAACTATTGGTGAAAATTCAGCAACAGGAATAATGATAAGACAACTTGCTAGAGAAAATGCTAATAAGGTTTATAGAAGAATTATTCTGGGATTATACAAGGATGCTCCTTTTGAGGATATCATAAGACGCTGTGCCACAGTGGGCAGAAATGCCTTTTATACCCAAGCTATGTGTGATACAGAACATGGGAAAATGGGGTCCCTCTTGGCAAGGGACTTCCAGAGAAACTCGTCAATGCTTTCAATGTGGTAAAGTAGGGCATTTGAAAGCTCAATATTGCAGAGAGAAAGAGTGAGAAGACAGGATTAGAGAATAAGACCCCAAACCCCATGTCCAAAATGCAACAAGGGCTTCCACTGGTACTCAGAATGTAGACTGACCCAGGGAAATGAGAGGTGGGGCCCAGATCCAAGACCTCAAAAAAAAAAAAAAAAAAAAAAAGAAAGAAACAGGCAGGGCATGATGGCAGCCGAGGTTATTTCCAGAGAATCTTTAGAAGTTCAATACCCTGATATGATCAATCAGCCAAAAAGTAATCAGATGGGAGAAAGGGATTACAACTGGGGTAATACAGGCTTTTAACCCAACAGAAGGGCAGTGTCCAGTGCAAGCAGCTCCAATGTAATTGCCAGGTGATGTGGAGAGATCCAAAAAGTGGTGAATGGAAGAGACCAGATATGTTAACTGCTGGGAGAAAGGATTTGCTTGTATTTCTACAGATGTAGAAGCAATCAGATAGGTACCAATGAGCCGTATTCGCCTTGTCCTTTGGAGAGAGACAGAAAAAGAGAAAAACCTCAAAACAAAGAAGACCTAAGAAACGTCTGACATTGAAAGAGCATGGCTGATAATAAGATCGATAAAGAACTTCAGAACCAGCAGGAATCATCGGATTCCCTGAGATGAAAAATTGTTGATAAAACTGTTGCAGAACTTCAAAACCAGCAGGAATCATTGGATTCTCTGAAACATGACAAGACTGATATAGGACTTCAAAACTTGCAGAAATTATTGGATTCCCTGACATGTGAAGTAATGGACAATAGATTGTTTTTGGATTATTTCTAGGACTTATGGACCTCATGTTGATTGATGTTGTGTTATATTGCTATATCTACTATGTTGATGGATTTGTGTATACCTGTTTCAAACGAGACTCTTTAGAAACCCGCTAATTTGGTTTGATTCCCCATTTCCTTTGATGTTTTCATCTCCCTTTCTGAGACATCAGGGAGGATGTAATCACCTCCTTTTTTTGGTGTTTTCACCCCCTTTTTCTGGGAAGTCAGGGAAGGCATGATCACTTCCTTTTGGGGGTTCTCACCTCCCTGAGAAGTCAGGCAGAGCTTGACCACCTATGTTCTAAAACAAAAGAAAGTAGAAGATGTGATGGACCAGAACTCTGTACTTGAAACAAGGATTCTTACAAGGTGTTAAAGTCAGTAGAATTAATGAGACAATAGTTATCTAGTTTAGCATAGTGACTAATACTTCAGTATGATTGATTTAATCTTACAACAAATAATGATTCCCTGGTGATATAATGATTGGTTTATACTCAGTATATTGCATATAAGCTGGGACAAACTCAGCCAGACAGATTAATTTCATCTTCCACCTCTGTGATGGCTGGAGGCTGTAGCACAAGCTCTTGGACCAAGACAGACTTCAAGACAGAGACCATGGTGGTGGTCTTCCTGCCTCCCCCACAGAAACCAAGATACATTCTGGAGGACCTAAAGAAAGTTAGCCCAGGCCTCAGGCAAGGAAACTAGACTTTGAAGGAGATAATAAAACATTTGGACGCTACCAACTGGCTTTTCTTGTGTTGATTATTCTTCTGAAACAAAGGCTGGTCCAGAAACCTCCAGAAAACCAACCAGAATACTACAATCATGTACATTTATTTTTCTATCTTCCCACCTTTCTCTCCCTCCCTATCCTACAGATGGCTACTATTATACACAAATAAGTATGTACGTGTCTGTAGACAGATAGATAGGATATAGATGGAGAGAAAGAGAGAGGAACTAAGAGAGAGAGAGAAAAAGAGAGAGACAAGACTGAGACACACACACATAGGAGAGACATAGAGATAGAAAGACAGAGAAAGAAATACAGAGAGAGAGAGAGAGAGACATAATTTTTCTATATATACTTAGTTTTTTCTCTGGATGTAGATAGTATCTTCCTTTATATATCCTTTATAGTTAATTTGGGTATTCATAATAGTCAATATAACTTTTTTATTCCAAGAATCTTCTTTAAACAATATTGCTGTTACTGTATACAGTGTTCTCTTGGTTCAGCTCATTTTGCTCTTCATTATTTCATGTAAGTCTTTCCATGTTTTTTTTTTTAATTCATTGATTTCAATTTCTTATAGCACAGTAGTATTTAATCACACTCTTATACCACAACTTGTTTAGCCATTCTCCAATTGATGAACATTCCTGCAATTTCTAGTTCTTTGTGACCACAAAATGAGTTGTTATAAACATTTTAGAACATGTAAATTCTTTTCCTTTTCTTTTAATTATCTTCAAAAATAGACCAAGTAGTGGTATTTCTGGGTCAAAAGGTATAGCTAGTTTAATAGTTTTTTGGCATAATTCCAGATTGTTCTTCAAAATGGTTGGATCAATTCACAATTCCATCAACAATGAATTAGCATCCCACTTTTTCTATAAACCCTCCACCATTTGTCACTTTCATTATATATATTTAGCTAATCTGTAAAATGATATCTCAAAGTTGTTTTAATTTTCCTTTCTCTAATCAATAATGATATAGTATATTTTCCCCCAAATGTCTAGAAGTTATTTTGATTTCTTCACTGGAAAGCTATCTGTTCATATACTTTGACCATCTATCAATCGGGGAATGACTTTGTAGTCTAATGGATTTGACAAAGTTTTTTATTCATTTTAGATATAAAACTTTTGTCTAACAAATTGTCTTATAAAATTTCCTCCACTCTGATTTTCTGCTTTCCTTGTGATCTTGATTATATTTATTTGTTTTATTTGTATGAAAACTCTAATTTAATATAAATCAAAATTATCTATTTTATACCTAACTTTGCTCATTATCTTTTGTTTATTTATAGTTTGCCTATCCATAAATCTGACAAGTAATATATTCCATGTTCTAATTTTCTTCTTAAAATCTCTCTTTAATATGTGGGTCATGTATTCATTTTGACTATACCTTGGTAAGTGGTATAATATATTGGTCTATGCCCAATTTCTGCCATATTGTTTTTCCCAATCATTTTTACAAAATAATGAATTCTTATCTCAAAATCTTAGGTCTTTACACTTGTCTGTTTTTGTTTTTTTGGATATTTTTGGCTGAGGCAATTGGGGTTAAGTGACTTGCTCAGGGTCACACTGCTAGGAAGTATTAAGTGTCTGAGATCACATTTGAATTTAGGTCCTCCTGACTTCAGGACTGGTGCTCTATCCACTGTGTCACCTAGCTGCTCTTTCACTTGTCAAATATAAGGTTATTATGTTCATTTGCTGCTATCAATTGCATGTCTACTCTATTCCATTGATCTTCTTTTCTATTTCTTAGACAGTGCTTTGATAATTATTATCCTATAATATAAGATAGGGTACTGCTAAAATTCCTTCTTTTATTTTATTTTTTTCATTATTTCATTTGATATTTTTTACTTTTTTGTTTTTCCAAATGAAGTTTGTTATTACTTTTTCTAACTTATTAAAAAATTATTTTGGTAATTAAGCTGGAATGGCATTGAATATGCAAATCAGTCATTCTTATTATATTGGCCTTGTCTACCCATGAACAATTAATATTTCTCCAATAATTTAAATCTGATTTTATTGTATAAAAACATTTTTATAATCTTGCTTATGTTTGTTTTGATAGGTATGCTATATTTTATTCTGTATGAAACTATTTTATTTATTTTTATTATAGCTTTTTATTTACAAGATATACACATGGGTAATTTTTCAGCATTGACAATTGCAAAACCCTTTGTTCTAATTTTTCCCTTCCTTTCCCCTCCCCTCTCCCCCAGATGGCAGGTTGAGCAATACATGTTAAACATGTTAAAACATAAGTTAAATACAATATAAGTATACATGTCCATACAGTTATTTTGCTGTACAAAAAGAATTGCACTTTGAAATAGTGTACAATTAGCCTGTGAAGGAAATAAAAAATGCAGGTGGACAAAAATGTAGGGATTGGGAATTCTATGTAGTGGTTCATAGTCATTTCCCAGAGTTCTTTCGCTGGGTGTAACTGGTTCAAGTCATTACTGCTCTATTGGAACTGATTTGGTTCATCTCATCTCCAAAGAGGGCCACACCCGTCAGAATTGATCATCACATAGTATTGTTGTTGAAGTATATAATGATCTCCTGATCCTGCTCTTTTCACTCAGCATCAGTTCATGTAAGTCTCTCCAGGCCTTTCTGAAATCATCCTGCTGGTCATTTCTTACAGAACAATAATATTCCATAATATTCACATGCCACAGTTTATTCAGCCATTCTTCAATGATGGGCATCCACTCAGTTTCCGGTTTCTAGCCATTACAAACAGGGCTGCCACAAACATTTTTGCACATGTGGATTCCTTTCCCTCCTTTAGGATCTCTTTGGGATATAAGCCCAGTAGTAACACTGCTGGATCAAAGGGTATGCACAGTTTGATAACATTTTGAGTATAGTTTATGAAGCTATTTTAAACTTTTTTTTTTTACACTATCTTTTTGTGAGGAGCTTTATTTATAACATATAGGAATGCTCATGATTTATGTAATTTTCTTTATATCCTGCTATCTTGATAAAAATTATTAGTTTTTTCAACAAACTTTTTAGTTGAGTTTCTGGGATTTTCCAAGTATTATCATCATATTGTCTGCAAAAAAAGAAAAAAAAAAGACAGTTTTATTACTTCATTCTATATTCTGATTTCTTCTAATTTTCTCCCTCCTATTACTATTGCTAGAATTTCCAATATAATACTGAATAATATTAGCATCTTTGTTTCACACATGATCTTACTGGGAAACCTTCTAGTTTATTCTCATTTCAAGTAACACTTGTACACAAGTTACTGTTACTGATGATTTTAGATAATTGATTTTTATCAACCTAAAGAAAATACAATTTAAGAAAAAATACCAACACTTAAAATTTTTTAAAAAATAAAATGAGTTAAATTTTATCAAAAGCTTTTTCTGCATCTATTGATATAATCATTATTTTAAAAACTTAATTATTGATATAATAAATTATGTTAATCATTTTACTTATATCAGTTCATCCTGTATTTTAAGTATAAATCCCACTTGAAAACAATATATAATTTTGCTAATATATTGCTGTAATCTTTTAGCTAGTTTTTTACTTAGAATTTTTCCATCTATAGTCATTAATGAATTTGGTCTGTAATTTTCTTTTCCTGTTTTAACTCTTCCTGATTTAGGTATTAGCATTATATTTGTTTCATAAAAGAAATTTGGTAAGATCTCTACTTATTATTTGAAATAATTTATTTGGAAAATAAACTTTTTATATATCTTAAAAGTTCTTTGAGGGAAATAGATATACCCAGGTATACATACCAGTAAATGGCATACTTTAAATTCCAAAAGAATTTGGAATTGTTAGAGAAATCTAGATGGTCAAAAGTATTTGGGGAAATGCTTCGTGGAAGTTGTGGCAAATGAAGTTCATTATAAGTAGCAAATTTGATTATTAGAGGGAAACACATCAAACTAATTTTGGAGCTTTTGGAGACATTTAGAAAGGGTATGTTAAAAAAGCTACTGAACTATTGGAACCTTGAGGAAAAAAATCAATTTCTTCCCCATGCTTGTGATTAGAATGGGAAATGGCCTGAAGAAGTACATAGATTCAGAGAAATGTTGGGTTCACTGCTGGTGTATGAGCCTAGTCTCAGTGTTAATACCTATGTAGAACATCAGAATGTTAGAAGATAGAAGAGTTAGGGGTGTATCCCACTACAGAAGAGGAGCAAGACTGTAGAGATTTTATATTCCTGTACATCTTTTTCTATGCATCAATAACTCTGGCTCCTTCTGCTCTATATGCTCCCTAGAGGAGTCTTGAGTGTTGGGCTATGCTGCCAAGCTTTCTGAGGTCTGAAACAGAAAGAATACCAAAGAAATTGGCAGTGATCAATCTTTGTCACAGAGCCAATGATATTCCTTATCCTGACAAAGCCATTTAAGATTTTCCCTCTTTCCTAATATATATTAGTTTCAGAGGTCTCCGAGTCCCTCATAATGCCTGTAGCAGCAGTTCTTACCAGGTTGTTTTTTTTTTTTTTTTGTGCCAAGGAACTTTTTGTCTGACTGATGAAATCTATGGATCCTTTCTCAGAATAATGTTTTTGAATATAAAAAATACTTAAGTTTACAAAAGAAACCAATTATATTGAAATATAGTTATTAAATATTTTATGAAAGTTGATGATTTGTTTATGTATATATATATATAAACATGTACTTCTTTATGAATGTATTTTTCTTTTTAAAATAGTATTAGATTTTCCCAATTTTATGTAAAAGCAAATTTTAGCATTCATTTAAAAATTTTTGAATACTCAATTTTTTTCTCTTCTTGACTCACTTCCACTCTCCCTATGTAATTTGATAGATTACTTATGTGCAATCATGTAAAATATATTTCCATATTAGCAATGTTGTGAAAGAAAAAAGATCAAAAAGAAATAAAACTATGAAAAAATAAAGTAAAAATAGTATGCTTTGTTTTCCAATTATTCTTTCATTCCCATAATTCTTTCTCTGGATGTGAATAGCATTTTTCATCATGAATCCTTTGGAATTGCCTTGATCATTGTATTGTTGGGAATAGTTCAGTTATTCATAAGTGATTATTGTACAAAGGGTCTATCAATATATGCAGTGTTCTGGTTCTGCTCACTTCATTTTGTATAACTTCACATAAGTCTTTCCAGGTTTTTTGAAATCTTCCTACTCAGCATTTCTCATATTTTGTTCAGCCATTCCTCAATTGATGGACATCTCCTGAATTTCCAATTATTTGACCACCATAAAAAGGGCTGTTAAAAACAAATAAGTCTTTTTCCTTTCTTAAAAAAAAAATCTCTTTGGGATATAGAACTAATGCTGGTATTGCTGGATCAAAGGATTTATACATTTTTATATGGTCATGGTTTTCAATTGCTCTCCAGAATTGTTAGGTCAGTTCACTACTACATCAACACTGTATTAATGTCCCAATTTTACCACATCCCCTCCAACATTTATAATTTTCCTTTTCTATCATATTAGCCAATCTGATAGGCATGAAGTGGTATCTCAGAGTTGTTTTAATTTGCATTTCTCTAATAAGTAGTAATTTGGAGCATTTTTCATGTGATTTCTTTATGAACATGTTGAATAATAAGAGATTATAATTAAAATTTAGACAAGTTGAAGTTAATTGAAGTTATTTTTTAAAAAGACATATAGGGATGAAAGCTTTTTTTGCTTAGGCTGATTAAGATAAAACATGGGATAATCTTTAACAAGGCAGTATACATATCATGTTGGCCATCTAATTAATTTCAGTTTTTTTGTTTAGATGGTTAAATTTTAAGAATTTGATGTGTTGTCAAAAATGGAATTAAAGCTCACTTTACAAGAATTCTCCAAATACTTTTTGAGTTAAACTACAATTGTAATAATTTTTCATCATACAGTGAATGAGTTCATCTTTGGTTACATCAAAATCTGCAGTATAGTTAATATCAGTTTTTTAAAAAAAGGATTATGAATCCACAGTTCAGTTTACAGACCTTTCAAGTCCTCTTTGGTGTCTCTGGGCTGAGAGTTCTAGAAACCTCCAGTACTTGACCCTGATTCAGAGATTCCTAGAACTGTTCCTGCTTTACTGGTATGGGACTGGGTTAATATCAGATGACTTTCTAAGCTGCCTCTGTCTGGAAAATGTTCTAATGCATCTTTTTGACTCTTTAAATTTTGTTTAGAATCATTATTTAAAGGAATTTGGAGTGGTTTCATTTAAAACCATCAAAGTAGAAATAACTGAAAAGCGCTGAAATGTCTAGAGGAGTCTATAGATTTCTCCTTTCAGAGAAATTGACAAAGATTATATATCCCAATTCTATATTGGTAAAGTACTTCCTCCAGCATCAGAAAATTTAAAAGTTATATTGTCCTCTACTCTCTTTTTGTGTATCAGCAGCTTAGCCAAGAGAGCTTGTAATTTTTTTCAGTAGTGTCCATAATTGTGACTTGAAGTCCTTGACACTTAAATAATTGAAATTATCTTCCAGTTAAGCCACCCAGTAAATAAAATCCTTTGTTTTAAGGGGTTGTATGAGTAAATTTTCGTTTTCTTTTAGAAAAAAAGCATAACTTCTTTCCTTAGTTTGAAAAGTACTTCAAGATGTGTCCTCTTATATGATGGAGAAGCAATTTATATTCAGTTCCTATTTCTGGATAAAATCTTAAAGCATCAGAATTGAGAGATCTGCTTCTGATAGAGTTGATGACTTTTATAAATTTTCACAAAACTTCTTGTAGGGTTATTAGATATCTTTGTTATTAGTGCATTTATAAAAATTAATGAGTGATAAGGATGTGAGAAGATTCCTTTTTCATTACAAAAGCAAAACCAGAGGCACTACCAAACATCCATCAGTGCAAAGGATATGAAATTTTTCATTTAAAAATTTTGTTTTGCAAAAAAACTCCAAATAAACAAAATTCAACCCATTTACTACTTCTAAAATATTGATGACCTCTATATTTTCCAAAAGAGATTCTTTAAATAAGAATTTATCTTTGATGGCATCAGAATGAATATAAGAAATAAAAACAAGAAGGTACATGTATTGAGACATGTGTCTGTAGCTTAATCCAGTTACATAGTGAAGAGGAATATAGCAGGACTCCTAATTCTCCAATGACCTGATTCAAATTGTCAAAAGAAATATCATCTACTCTAGAATGTATTAGATCATTTGACAATGGAACCACTTTCAGTTTTTTTCCACTCATCCAGTTTACCAACACGTTTAATCATTTCCAAGTCATATGGTTTACTAAAATCTCTCCAATAGCGAAAGGCTTCTTTTGTTTGGTAATCCCATAAACTGATAGTTGATCTTCCATGCCTATGAGCACATGTAGACTGGAAGACAGCAATCATATGGGTTCTGACAATGGTTCTAATAACTACAGCAATGTTAAAGTATTAATGATAAGACATTTCAAGAAGAGGTCTTGGTGAAATGCCAAATGCAAGTGTTGGAATTTTCCCAGCTGTTTTTGAATTGAACTTTCTTCATATGAGAACAACCTTTATCTTTAGATTAATTTGCTGGATGGACATAGATTTGCTGACTTCATTCTTCTGTTTGGAAGTATTTTTCTGCATGTACAAAAAAAAAAAAAAAGCTTAGAAATAGAGAAAAATGGAGAGGAAGGAAAAGAGGAAAAAGGGGGAGAGAGATGAATGAATATCCCACAGGGCCCTGTCCTGGGACCTTTCATTTTCTATATTATATATTATTTCATTTGGTGATCTCACCAGTTTTCATTAATTCATTATCATCTCTATGCTGATGATTTTCAGATCTATTAAGCCAGCCCTATTCTCTCTGGTGACCACCAGAGTGCTATCTTCAGCTGCCTATTGGCCATCTCAAACTGGATATCCACAGACATCTTAATCTCAATATATCTCAAAATGAACTAATTTTCTTTTCCTGTTATTTCTCCCTTCTTCCTAACTTCCCTATTACTGTAGAAGTTCCAACATCTTCCCCTTCCCAGTCACTCAGGCTCAGACACTAGGGGTCATTCTCAACTCCTCACTTTTTTTTCACTTCCTTATTTAATCTGTTGTCAAGTTCTGTTAATTGTGCTTTTTATGTCTCTCACGTAGAAGTATGTGTAACACTGCACATGCCTCTCACCTGGATCATGCTGGTTGTTCTGTCTGCCAAAAGTTTCTCCTCACTCTAGTCCAGCCTTTACTCAGCTGCCTTCCTAAAATGCAAATCTGATCATATTGCTCTCCCTACTGAATAAACTCCAAAACTCCAGTGGATTCTATCATCAAAAGAATCAGACCCTCTGTATGGCACTTAAAGCCCTGAAAGCACTTTACAAATATGATCTTGTTTCATCTTATTACTTCCCTTTTACATGTAGCTGAATGGAGGCACACAGATTACACAGTGAGTGTGGGATCACACAGCAAGTAAGTATCCAAGGTACCAAGTAGGTATCTACTTGAACTCTACTCTTCCTAACTGTAGGTCCAGAATTCACCCCATTGTATCCCCTAGTTGCCACAGAAATTTTTTTCTCTGTAGGGGCTTAAGGATAAAAGTTAGAATCTTATTCAGAACAGTCAAATGTTCTGTTATCAAAGATAAATATATAAATATATATATATATATATATATCAAATAACTTGATAATAGAAATGTAATCCAGGTCCTAATGCATTAATTTTCTAACTAGTCTTTCTTTAAAAATTTTAAATAGAATTTTGCTTTCCAAATACATATAAAAATAATTCTCAACATTCATTTTTGTAAGACTATGTTACAGATTTTTCTCTATCCTTCTTTTACTTCCCCCCCGCCCTCTGCTCAAGACAGCAAGAAATCTGATAGAGATTAAAAATGTGCAATACTTTAAAATATATTTTCATTTTTATCATATTGTGCAAGAAAAATCAGACCAAAAGAGGAAAAAAAAATCACGGGAAAAAAAAAAAAGAATCAGAAAGGTGAAAATAATATGCTTTGATCCACATTCAGTATCCATAGTTGTTCTCTGGATGTGGATGGCATTTTCCATCCTGAGTTTCCTGAAAATATCTAGAATCTCTACATTGTTGAGAAGAACTAAGTCCATCACAGTTGGTCATCACATAATCTTGTTACTGTGTACAGTGTTCTCTTAATTCTGCTGACTTCACTCAGCATCGGTTCAGGTAAGTCTTTCCAGGCTTTTCTATTGCATTCATCCACATTAACTTAGTCAGCCTTTCCCCAATTGATGGACATTCTCTCAGTTTCCAGTTTTTTGCCACCACAAAGGTTGCTGCTACAAACATTTTTGTACATGTGAGTTCTTTCCTCTCTTTTATAATCTCTTTGGGATGCAAACCTAGTAGAGACACTGCTGGATCAAAGGTTATGCACAGTTTTATAACTCTTTAGGCATACTAACTAATCTTTCTTGTTGAAAGGATGTGCTTCTTACTGTCACCTGACAAAGTCACTGACTGTAAATTATCACAAAACTCATTGCAAAATCAACTTTTCACAGATTCCCCCATACACTCAACCAGCCCTTCACCCCACTAGTAAACAAGTACCTACATCTCTGTTTTCCCCTGTGGGATATTCACTCCACTGTTCTTTCTATAATACTCATTTCTAATTCTTTAGAGACTATTTTCTTGAAACCATATCTCAATACTGGAAAAATGGTAGTAACAAAGAAATGGACATGAAATTAATTATCAATAGAACAAAGTAGCAAGGAACATGAAATTAGCAATAGAACAAGTGGCAAGGAATATGAAATTAGCAACAGGATAAAATGGTAAGGGACATGAAATTAGCAATAGAACAAAGTGGCAAGGAACATGAAATTATCAATAGAACAAAGTGGCAAGGAACATGAAATTAGCAATAGAACAAGTGGCAAGGAATATGAAATTATCAATAGAACAAAGTGGCAAGGAACATGAAATTATCAATAAAACAAAGTGGCAAGGAACATGAAATTATCAATAAAACAAAGTGGCAAGGAACATGAA
Source organism: Antechinus flavipes (assembly GCF_016432865.1). Classification (NCBI taxonomy): domain Eukaryota; kingdom Metazoa; phylum Chordata; class Mammalia; order Dasyuromorphia; family Dasyuridae; genus Antechinus; species Antechinus flavipes. Next base: position 258,220,496 of record NC_067400.1, read on the forward strand.
ATTAGCAATAGAACAAGTGGCAAGGAATATGAAATTAGCAACAGGATAAAGTGGTAAGGGACATGAAATTAGCATTAAAACAAAGTGGTAAGGAACATGAAATTGGTAATAGGATAAAGTAATAAGGAACATGAAATTAGCAATAGAACAAAGTGGTAAGGAACATGAAATTAACAATAGAACAAAATGGTAAGGGACATTAAATTAGCAATAAAGTGGCAAAGAACGTTAAATTGGTAATAGGATAAAATGGTAAGGAACATGAAATTGGTAATAAGATAAAGTGGTAAGGAATTCAAGGAAGAAGCCAGTGTGCTTTGAATTGATTGACCAAGGAGTAAAGTTTTAGGAGTGGAGAAGGATGTGATCATAACATGGCATCATGATTGGGAAAGAACTGATGGACTGAGTAGAAATCACAGTCAAGATAAACATTAGGGTTAAGAGTTTCAAGATAGAGTCAAAAATGGAATTATAAGATATTATATTCAGAGAAAGGAAAGGAAACAAGTATTTATATAGCACCTACTTTGTTTTTATTTTATTTTTTACAATAGCATTTTATTTTTCAAATACATGTAAAGATAGTTTTTAACATTTATTTTGGAAAGATTTGGCTTTCATTTTTTTTCTTCCTTACCTCTTTCCTCCCCAAGACAGCAATCAATCTGATAAATGTTATATTTGTACAATACTTTTAAATACATTTCCATATTTGCCATGTTGTGCAAGAAAAATCAGACCAAAAGGGGGAAAATAACTATGATAAAGAAAAAGCCAAAAAAAAAAAAAAAGGATGAAATTACTATGCTTCAATCTGCATTCAATTTCTATAGTTCTCTTTATAGATGCAGATATCATTTTCCATCCTAAATCTTTTGGAATTGTCTTGGATCACCACATTGTTGAGAAGAGCTAAGGCTATCATAGTTGATCATCATATAATCTTCTTGTTACTGTGTACAATATTTTCTTAGTTCTGCTTACTTTACTCAGCTTCAGTTCATGTAGGTTTTTCCAGGTTTTTCTGAAATCAACCTGCTCATCATTTCTTATGGAACAATAATATTCCATCACATTCCTATGCCATAACTTTTATTCAACCGTTCCCCAACTAATGGGCATCCACTTAATTTCCAGTTGCTTACCATCACAAAAAGAGTTGCTACAAACACTTTTGCACATGTAGATTCTTTTCCCTCTTTTGTGATTTTCCCTTTTTGGGATACATACCTAGTAGACAGCATCCACCATGTGCCACGCTTGATTCTTAGTCCTTTTATTTTTTTTAAACAAATATTCTCATTTCATTCTCAGAAAAATCCTTGAGTTAGGTAGTGTTATTGTTGCCATTAAACAGTTAAGGAAGCTGAAGCAAACAGAAGTTCAATGGCTTGGCCATGGTTGTATAGCTAGTGTGAGGGATAGAAAATCCTATTCAAAAATGACTGCTCAGAGACCTCTCGAAGTAAAAAGCAGAAAAGTTGTTTATTTAATAAATTCTCATGAGAATGAGCAATTCCACCGTGAGGAGGGAAAGAGAGAAAGCTCATGGTAGAAGGGCTAAAGAAAGGGATAAGGTATACAGTTTTTATAGATTTTAGTTACAAAGGATTACATCATGAGTTGGAAAACATTAAGAGATAGGTTTCTCTCCCTCCCTCCCCCAATTGGATGTTATTAGTGCCAAAAACAGCAGATTCCCTAGTTCTGAGAGGAACCATACATCAGGCAACTAGTTGTCTAAACATTGATAACTTGAACAGCGATAAATGTCATCATTCTAGGTTAAATACATATATCTAAAATCTAATTTTATATTGGCTACTACTCAATATACTTATGCAGGTCACAGAGACCTAGAGAAACTAAAATATAGAAGAGGAATTTAAACATTCTTGGAAATTCTTCACTTTATCTTTACTACACACAGCTGCTGGAAGTTCTTCACCTTATCTTTACTATACACACACACTAGTAAGTGTTTGAGTCTGGATTTGAACTCAGGTGTTCCAGACTTGAAACTAGTATTCTCTCCTTTGCATCAAACTGTCCCTAAAAGAATTTTAGCCTTCATGTACATGAAAAAGGAGTGTTTGTGGATGTTGGTGGGATGAAAGGCATAATCGTCTGTTTAGTTGAAGAATTAGATCACAGGAAATGAGTAAGTTGAAAAACAGCAGAGGGGTATTTTTTGAGGAAATATTAGTATGTATTTCAAAGTCTGTTATTATAAGGGCAGGAGTTATGAAGGAAAGAGATTATGAGCCAAGCACCAAAATTCTTGTGGGAGGGAGAAAGTGTCTGGGAAATTAGGGGTTTTGAGGGAATATTGTATGCATTTTGAAGTCCTTTAGGATGAGATTGGGAGATGGGGAAGAAGGAACCCTTCCCTCCTTTAGGGTACATACCAATATCACTAATGAATATTGATTGAAGAATCAAAGAAAACGTTAGTAAAGAAATTACAAGCATATGTTCTTCAAAATTATTCATTATGATCAAGTTGGATTCACACCAGATTTGCAAGGATTCATCATTCAAGAAGTTATTAATATGGTTCATCATCTACATAATAAAAATATCATAATTCACATGATTATTTCAATGCATGCAAAGTCACAGAATCTATCTATTTATGCCACACATGAACTGTATCTTTTCATTTAGGACATACATATCTCTCACAAAAGCAATTTTAAGAAATTAGACATTTTTTAAATGTCCAGTGAGTAGGGAATGGCTGAACAAATTCAGCATATGAATGAAGTAAAATATTGTTGCACCTTAAAGAAATGCATGAAGTAATGCAGAGTGAATAAACAAAAGAAAAATATGCATCTATGAAAAGACATCCAATAGGTATAAACAATAATATTAGAAATAAAAGTTTGTTAAACATACAGAAAAGGTGTGCACTAGAAGTTTCAGAAAGAAACAAAATCATTTTGATTTTACCTTGTTAATTTACACATCAAAGAAATCCTGTAAACAACAGGATTTTGTAGCTATCTTTACAATAATAGAGGTAGATTTAGAGGTATAATGTATCTTTTAGATGACTTAGTTCAATTGTATTAGACAAATAAGGAAACTAAGCCCTAGAGAATACAAGGGGAAAAAAAAGTAATAAATGGCAAAACTCAGATTTGAGCCTAGGATATAGGACATAAAACATAGTCCACCTGTACACTCTATCAAACCTCACCCAGTATGTATTTTTTTAAAGTTTTGTGTTGTTTATGGGTTTGCTTTTCCTTCTGCTTATTTTAATAATGTTATTATCATTATTTCCATTGTTTGTATATTTTACTATATCAAGGTAAAGAATGTTGGATTTAGGGCTAAAAGACCTGAATTCAGATTACAGATCTACCTCTTGGGCAAATCATTTAATAGTACTAGTTAACTTTTACATATTACTTTTTTATGTGCCAGACACTGAAAGCTTTCAAATCATTATCTGTTTTGATCCTCACATCAATCAGTTAGGTACAATTATTGTCCCAATTTTACAGATAAGGAAACTGAGCAAACAGGGGTCAATAACTTGTCCAACGTCACATAGGTAATCAGTGTCTGAGGTTAAACTTGAACTCTGGTCTTACTGATGCCAAGCTGAGTGGTCTGAACATTATGGTACCACTGAAAATTTTATCTTGTCCTTAATTTTTTTTTTTAAATCTGTAAAATAAAGCTGCTGAAAAAGATTAATATTGAGGCTGCTTTCAGTTTGAAATCTATGGTCTTACTTTTCACTTGTTAATAGAAGTGAAAAAAAAGTCTTTCTTAAAAACTTTAATGACTTTTAATTTACTCTTTGAGTGAAGTCATATGATATATCAAGAAGTCCAATAGTTTGAGTATTTCTAGGCCTGAGTATTAGTTCTGACTCTATCTGAGTCTATCAGCCCATGTGTTATGTCCATTCAATAGACTGGGAGGGAAAAGGCCAGCATAGAATGAGAAAGAATATTGGGGATGTTTGGGGTAAACCAGAAGATTTAGATTCCACTATCATTTTAAAAGAAATTGTATTGGAGTCAAGATGGCGGGGGGATGGGATTCAGTGCAGTGAGCCTCTTCATGAACTTCTCCTAATAGATATAGAAAATGTACCAGACTGAATGCTGATGGGGAAATTCAGAAAAAATGGTTCTTTGTCTAGCCCAGACTGGCATAAGGAGATGCACAAAGAAATGGGCAGAAGGGTTTTAGCAATCAGTGGGAAGTAAGACCTGTGGAGCACTCTAGTACCCAGGGAAAGCCTGTGCATCAGGGTAGAAGAGGTCTCAGATCTATAGCAGGGAACCCCCAGATCCACACTGGGATCTGATGAGAGACAGTATCAACTGGAAGCTTTGCTACCTACTATCCCGTTCCAAGTCTTAGGGCAGAGTGACAGGGGACACTGGGACCACAGTGGCATTTTCAAGTAGAGAAGCCCTAGCTGATGTGGAGAGGAAAAATGAAGCTAGCAGCAGCAGCAGTAGTAGCAGCAAAAGTGTGGCTCAAGCCTTAAGTGCAAAGCAGGGTGTCCCTCCCAGTCTAGTCCAACTTGCAGGGGACAAACCCAGAGTAGGAATCTTGAACCAAAAGGAGCCTGCAATTCTGTCACTCTGAGTCAACAGATCCTTCCAATTAACCAAAAGAGAAAGAGTCCAGGAGCAATTTGTTCTTGCACAAACCTAAATCCAGGCCAGGATCTTACTAAGCTTAAGCCAGAGAGGCAACAATCAGACTTGCTCTGGATCAAAAGAAATTGTACTTTCTACCTTTAGAGAAGCCCATTCTTGAGTCTCATGGACCATTGTATTTACATCTAGCTTATTATCTTATACTTATTTTACTTTATAATTATTTTGATGGATAAATGTAGATAGGCTGTGATCTAAACTCAAGGTTGGTCTAGTAACCCCATTAATGAGATCAAAGATTCATTGAAATTGAAGAGTGTGTGTCTTACATATCAACTTCTACTGCCTTATATATTCTAGGAAGTCTTACCTAACTTTTATATCTTTCCTCAATACCTAGTAAATTATTCTATAAACTTATCTATATTTAATAATTATTTGTTGAATTAAATCAAACATAAAAAAGATTCAGAGGAATTGTTGAAGAAGTATTTACACTTTTTTGTTCCTTTGGGGAGACTAAAGTAGTTCCTTTGGTAAACTTGATTTACTGGGCAAGTAGTCATTGTTTGGCTGAGTGATCAGCCATGTACTTGATGTGATTTTTCAAATCTACAATGTGGCAGGCCCTGTTCTAAGTTCCTCATTTGATCTCATTTGATCTTCACGAGCACCCTGGAAGGTGGTTCCTATTATTATTATTATCCTTTCTTTATAGTTAAAGAAAGGAAAGAAGATAGAGATTAAGTGATTTATGCAGTCACACAGGTAGTAAGTGAATGGGACCAGATTTTAACTCAATTCTTGCTGGTTCCAGCATGAATAAATAGTTGAAGGAGTTACCTTTGGCAGTCAAGAAGAGAGATAGTTATGGAGGAAGAAGCCAGTATGTAAGAAGAAATAGGTGTTCAGCTTTTCTATTACATTTGTTCTAGATCCAAGTACCAGGCCCTACAAAGGGCAGGTCTGGGGAGTTCAGCTGTGAAGTTGAGTCAAGTTGCAGAGAAGAGCAGGGCCAGGGAAGCCATTAGCATGGCAGCCCTGTAGAGAAACTCTATCTAATAAGAGGAATAAGTAGATGGATACCATGAGACCAGGGATCTGAAGAGTTTGGGCAGCCCTTCTTGCCAGCATCCAGTGACACCTTCGTCTGATGAACTACCTACTGGTGTAGAATATGCTCTATGTGGATCCCCTTTGATACTGTGTATATTTAGGAGAATATGCCCCAAGGTTTACCACAGAGATGTTTGTGGCTATTATTTCAACGAATGTCTTTGTTCTAAGCTAAGTGTCAATTGGCTGAAGATGAGAAGTAATCATACTTGATCAACTATGATAGATTTAATTCTTCTGAGCAATGTAGTGATCCAAGTTAATAGACTGGGAATGGAAAATGCCATCCACATCTAGAGGGAGAACTACGGAGACTAAATATGATTGAAAGAATACTATTTTCACTTTTTTTTTTTTTAGTTTACTTTTTCTTTCTCATGGTCCCCTTCCCCACTTTGGTTCTGATTTTTCTTCCACAACATGATCAACATGATTTTATGCTTAAAAGCACTGTACTTTATAACTTTATCAGATTGTTTGTCATCTTCAATAAGGTGGGTGAGGAAAGGAAGAACAAATTTGGAACTCAAAATCTTACAAAAATAAATGTTGAAAATTATCTTTACATAAAATACCACTAAAAAAAAAAAGAAGAAGAAGTAATGATACTGCTAGGGCTCTTTAGTTACATTTTCAACAGTATGGACTGACATGGTACCTTGGACCAGTAGGAATTGTCCCCTGAGGGCCCCAAAACCTTGGGTGGGTAATGTTCAGGGAGCAACCCAGCGGGGTTTTTGCATATATTTAAAGTGTCCTTTAAAGAAAATAGCAAATTTTTTCAGATGGCCCAAGCTTCCTTCTAGGATGATGAAAGTCCAGGGGCCACTTGATTTAAAGAAGAAAAGACTTTCCTTTTTCAAACAGAACTATGGCTTCACAGTTTGGAACTCTAGTAAAACAGTTTGCCAAGTGCCTGCAATTTAAAAGTTTAGGGAGTTGCCAAGGGTACTTAGAGATTGAGGGACCTGCCCATGATCATAATTATGTGTCCGAGGTAGGACCTGAATCCAGGTCTTCCTGTTAGTGTACTCTAAAGCCAGACTTAGGTGACTTTTAGTGCCAATTCTAAGTGTCCAATGGCCTGCCAGCCAAGAAAGCTTCCCATGTATGATATGCGTTCCCAATTCCTAAAAACTTATTCCTGAAAAATCCCAAAGTTCACACCAGACAGAAAAATGATCAAGAAACCCAAAGAGAAACTTCAGTGCAGTCCTTTTTGCCACCCCTAAACTGTCCCCTGCCCTTCCATTCCCTCCAAGAAAAAACCTGAGGAAGTAGCCATTGAGCATTGGGTAGAAGGGTCTTTCCAGCATGATCAGAGGTGGGATACCTCCATGTATGGTTGAAGCAAGAATGAAAGATTCCCTTCAGAAAGCCCCAAGATAATCAGAAAAGTTCAATGTAGGAAACTTGGAAGCCCCAGGGAATGGTAGTCAGAGAAACTGAAGCAGGACTGAGCAGTGTAGTGCCATACAGTTCCAAAATCACAGCTCAGCTCAAGGATGGGGGTCTCTAACATGTACCTTAAGACATCAAGGAAAGCCCTGAAGATCATTTGCTCATGAGGGGGAGGGCAGCAGAGGCATCTCTGATGTTTTCTTCCTATTAATCCCTCCCTCTCCTATCACTACTTGTTTCTTAGTTGAGATTGGTATATATATTTTTACACCAAAATAGATTGTGTGTGTGTATGTGCATGTTTTGCATGCAATCCGATTTTGTCTAATTCACATAAATGGGGTCCATGCCTTATCCTTCCCTCCCTTTATCATTGCTTATATAGTCTTCCTCACAATTACGAGAAAGAACAAATTCTTCTCCCCTTCCTTCACCTTGGGATACCTCTATCTGCCACATTTTACCCTCCCATCTCTTTCCAGTATTCAAATCCTTGAAAGAGAACCAATCCTTCCCATGTTTCCTCAAGGATCTTAGTTATCTCAGTGCAAAGGTCTAGATTTACAAATTAAGTGTATAAATCAGAAATGCTTTCTCTGTTCTGTACTCTCTTACAGAAGGATGGGCTTTGTCACATAAATTTCTGAGACCATAGAAATCATTCATGGGTATGTTTGAGGAGTCATATCACTGAAAGAAAATAAAAAAATTAGAGTGTACAATGTGATTATCTCAGGCATTTTAGAGAGGCTTCAAAATTGTTCACCAAGTTTCTTCACTTCTCCAAATCATAATTACTTCTCACTTCCAATGATTCTTACTCCTCAACCCCCACTTCAGCTGTATACAAAAAGGCTTATATGTTTAATATTACCATTATCCATAAACTAATGACTTCCAGGTTCAAGGATCCCCTCAGCTAACTATAATCCATCGACTTTCCACTTCTCCTGCTTTTCCTTACCAAACTCTACTCTTGTCTACACTGTGATCTTTCATCCCTCCATTCTCTCTCAGGCCATCACTTTGTATCAGTACACACTCCTATTTTCTCCACTTTGACCCCGATTCTCTTCACTGGAGTCCTTGACCTCCTTATCACAACCACCATTCAGCCCTGCCAAACTTCAGTCTTGGATCACTGTCATTATCTGCCATTTTTGACCCTACACACTTGTCACTGATGGACAGTAGAGATGGAGAAAATCATACAATCATTCTGACTGGGTCTGATTGACATAAATACAAATTTATGTTACATAATACCTGCTATTAGACAATCCTACTGTATATCTTTATTATTTTTTTTTAATCAACTCATTGCCTCTTTTTTCCATGGCAACTTTTCCAAACCTTTTCAACCCTTCTCAAACCTCTGATAGCTTCCTTTCCTTCAGCCTCTCAGCTAAGAACCTTGATTTATATTATACTAAAGAAAATTGAGGCTATTAGCCAACTACTCCAGCTTTGTTATCTTTTATCACTCAGATATCTTCTATCACTATCTCCTCATTCACCCCTATTTTACATGAAGAGATGGCCTTACTCCTTACCAAGACTAACCTTTCCACCCACTCAACTGATCCAATTTCATCCCATTAACTCTTGTTGATTGTTGCTCTCCATCCATTGCTTATTTTCAATCTTTTCCTTTCTTTTGGGTCCTTTCCTACCACTTACTTCTTCTTTTTTGGGGGGCCAAACTTCTTGAAAGGGCCATCTATAATAGGTGTCTGCAATTCTCTGCATTCACTCTCTTCTTAATCCTTATAATCTGGTTTCTGACTTCATCATTCTACCAAAATTACTATCTCCAAATGTACCAGTGATCACTTAATTGCCAAATCCAATGCTGTTTTCTCAGGCTTCCTACTTCTTGACCTTCCTTCCAAAATTGACACTATTAATCATCTTCTCCTTGACATCTCTCCTCACTAACTTTTCAGAAAAACTCTTTCTTCTGGTTCTCCTCCTACTTCTCTGATTGCTTCTTTTTCTCAGTTTCCTTTGCTGGAGACTCTGATCCACATCATAGTTAGATGTTCCATAGGGTCCTGTCCTGGGGCCTCTTCTCTCTCTACATGACTTCCCTTGGTGAGCTCATCAGCTCCTAGAAGTTTAATTAAAATCTTTAAGCTGAAGATTCTCAGATCTCCCCATCCTGCCTTAATTTCTCTCTTGCTCTTCAGTCTCCTATCTCCAAATGCCTTTCAGATATCTCAAACTGCATATGCAAAAAAAAGAAAAGAAGAAAAAAAAGAAAAGATATCTTAAAGTAGATTAAGTAGATATCTTAATGTAGTATCTTCAGTAAATATCTTAAGCTCAACCTGCCCCCAAATCAAATTATTCCCTTTTCCTGAAACCTCACCTATTGCTCCCTTCCTTGTAATTCTCCAGGGCAGCACTATCCGTCCAGGCTCTCAAGTTTATAACCTAGAAGTCATCCTCAACTCCTCACTCTTTCTCACCCCCATAGCCAAAGTGTTATCAAAGTCTATTGATTTTACCCTTGCAGGAATTCTTAAATACTTCCCCTTTTCTCCTCTGAAATTGCCAGAACCCTGATGCAAACCTTCATCATCTCATGCTGAGACCATTACAATAGCCTACTGCTGCTTTGAGTTTCTTTCCACTCCCATCCATCCTCCATTCAACCAGCAAAGGGATTTTCCTAAAGAGAAAGGCTTGACACACTACCTTCTCCTACTCAAATATCTCCAGTGGTTCCCTATGGCCTCAAATACAAAAACCCTCTACTTGGGCATTCAGAACCTTTCATAACCTAACATTCCTCCTCTACCTTTTCAGTCTTTCACCTTATGTCTCCTTTGCACACACACACTTTCTGATCCAATGACACTGACCTCTTAGCTTTCCATGAAAAAGACACTGTCACATGGTTTGGGCATTTTCTCTGGCTGCTCCCCATTATCTGAAATGTTCTTTCTCATCTCCTCCTCCTGGATTCCCTGGCTTCCTTCAAGTCATCTCATCTTCTGTCAGAAGCTTTTCCCCCTCTCTTTTAATTCTGATATCTTCCCTCTGTAAATTATTTCCTCTTTATTGTGTATAAAGCTTGTTTGTTCATGTTTACTTATTTTCTCTCCTCCCCTCTTCCTCCACCTCCCATTATTTTGTAAACTCCTTGAGCACAGGAACTGTCTTTTGTCTCTTTTTGTATCCCTGGTTCTTAGAACAGTACCCAGCACACATCAGGAGCTTAATAAGTGTTTATTGCTTGGCTGCAGCTAATCAATGATCAAGGAGCATTTAGGGTATGCTTACTATGAGCTACATTGTGCTAGGTGCTAGGAATAAAAAAGGTAAAAAAAGAAACAAAAACCCTCTTTTTTTGTGTGTGAAAAGAGTATTTTTAAACTTTTTTCCCCCTGGTTATATATGTATATTAACTTTTTAAATATATATTTCTTTATGAATCATATTGAGAAAGAAAAATAAGAAAAGGGGAAAACCACAAGAAAGAAAAAGAAAGGGGGAAAAAATAGAAAATAGTGTGTGTTGATTTACATTCAATCTCCATAGTTCTTTTTCTGGATGCAGTTGGCATTTTTTATCCAAAGTATATTGAGATTGCTGAATCACTGAGAAGAATCAAGTCTTTCATAGTTGATCATCATACAATCTTGCGATTATTGTGTACAATGTATTTCTGGTTCTGCTTGTTTCACTCAATGTCATTCACTAATCGATGGCCATCTACTCATTTTCCAATTCTTTGCTATCATAAAAAGAGCTGCTACAAATATTTTTGCACATATAGATCTTTTCCCCTCCTTTATGATTTCCTTGGGAGACAGACCCAGTAATGTCACTGCTGGATCAAAGTGTATACACAGTTTTATAGCCAAAAAGGTAAAAATATTTTTAAAAAAATCTGCCCCCAAGAAACTTATATTTTAACTGAAGCAGATAACATGTCTACGTGAAATCATGGAGGATACTAGATAGCTAAATTTTGGCTGTGTACTTCCCTTCCTAACAGACAAGAAAAGAGTTGAATCTTTCCAAACTGCTTTCTCTCCCTCCGCCTTCTTTTCCTCTTTCCCTCTCCCTTTGTCCTCCCCCCCATCCCAACTGTCTCTCTGTCTCTGTCTGTCTTTGTCTCTCTGTCACTCTCTCTCTCTTTCTCTCTCTCTGTCTCCCCCACTACCATTTACTATATGAAGCAATGGGATTCCTCAAGCATTTATTAACCATTTAAATGCAAAACACTATACTAAGCACTGGGTGGGGATGCTCAGAAAATGATAAACAATCTGTTCTTTAGGAATTTATATTCTCCTAGGGGGAAGTAACATGTAAAGAGATAAAAAATACACCTGAAAATTATAGGAGAAAGGAAGCCCTAAAAACTAAGGGGATCATGAAAAGCTGCTTTCTGATGTCACTGTCAGATTATATCTTGTCATTTCAAGACCTTGGGAAGAGAGAAGGAATAAGCACCTTACTTTTAACCACCTAATAGTTCCCAGGCTAAGTACTTTGTATAATATCTCATTTGATTTTCACAACAACTCAGAGAAGTATTCTTATGCCCATTTTTTTTTCTTTTTTTTCTTTTCTTTTTTTTTTTAAGTTGAGAAAACTAAGGCAAACAAGAGATTAAATGACTTGCCCAGAGTGAAATAATGTGGAATATGTCTGAGGTCTTATTTGAACTCAAAACTTCCTGATGGCAGGCCCAGAGCTCTATCCACTGCATTGCCTATCTACCTTTATTTTTGGTTCCCATTCAATATACAACATACCCATTTTTATTCTTTGGGCTCTTCTCAGGAACACTTGTAAGTAATGAATTTGTTGTTTATTCAAGTCTTGTTCTTAAATTTGTTTAAGACACATGGGTGACTTGTTTAAATTATTTTCAAAGAAACTATGTGTTAACACAGCAAGAATTACAAGCAAGTCATCTTTATTTATTTATTTATTTGTTTTGAGTTCAAAATCAGGGCATCTCCAAAGAAGATTTAATTGCATAGTCAAGTGTAAAAGCAAAATAATAACTGAATTGTGAGCTATGCCAAATATCCATTTAGTTCAATCCAATTAATTTCAGCATCAAGCTAGTTAGCACGAAGCTAGTTAAAAAAATCATAGTCAGATATTGGAATGCTTTTTTATCTTGGAGCTTGAGAAAACTGCACCTGTGTTTTGTGCTTAGAAATGAATGCGGAGGTCTAATCAAAGTGCATACTTTGCCCTGTGCAAAAATTACATTCTTTCCTTTCCTTTCTATTCTAAATTAAAACTGAAAATCAATAGGAAAAATATTTCCAATTTTTGAGCTGAAGTAACTGAATTTATTTTATTATATAATATAGAAGCACATGTGATTTTTTTTTAACATAAAGGTTCTTTAATGTAAAATGATTAAAAATATATTTTTTTCTATGTGATGCAAAAAAAAAAATTCAAGAGATCTTACTTTAGGGGATTTTCAAAACAATTTCCTCTCATTCTTTGTGTAATTGATTCTTCTTAAGTAACATTTGTTCTATCCATTTTAAAATAACTTACACTTCTGAAGTTTTGAAAACATTTCAAGGTCCTCTCCTTGGGAATACTCATAACATGCTCTCTTAATCTTGGAACAGCTGGAGTGCTGGAATGATTTCATTTGTAACTAATAACTGACTGAATATTACTAATTTCTTGAGAACAGGAGGATTTTAATTTCTTTAGGTTTCTTGTGCTTATTTGTTAAAGATTTATATTTTATGTATTGCATTCTAATGTATAACTATATATTCTAATTTCTAACACAAAGCTCTCTATTTTGTGTTATGAATGCTATAGCTACCGCTTGGATGGCATTGCATTTTTAAGTCCTTATCTCAAGGCCTTCAAAGAGCCTTGGAAAATATCTACTGGAGGTAAAATTCCTTGGGTCCTATTTCCAGGTCAAAAAGGCTTTTGGATTGGGAGAAGTTTTGGAATGGGGATGGAAAGCAGGAACAAGGGAGTCTTTAAAAGTGAAATTTTTAGTCATTTTCTTACTAAAATGATTGTAATTTTGAGATATCAATTTTTAATGTCTTCAAGATTGACCACACAATGATTTCATATTGACATTTAATTGTGAGATTACACAGATTCACAGCATCTCACAGTTGAAAGAGACCTCAGGGGCTAGCTAGTGTAACTATTGGACCTGTAATATGCAGACCTTCCTGTGAGGAAGGTAAAGAACCATACTGACCAAGGGCTTCAAGGAAGTATTGAACCCTTCAACCCAAAGGTTGAACTAAAGAAAAGTGACATTGGAGATTTTCCCAAAATGTAATAGCTGTGCTGTAGCTGGTCTGAATTAAATCAGCCCTTTGAGATTCACTGAGTATTGGAAAGAAATGAGATGCTCATAGTGCTCAGAATACTGAAAAAATAGATTGTATACAAATATTATGGAAAATCTCTCCATCAAAAAGAAAAAAAAAACAGCATGAATTCATTTGGACACATCAATCTCTGCTTCTACTTTTGCCACAATAATCCAGAAAATCAAAAGAATGTGTTAAATCTGAAGATCCCCAATGCCTTGTGACCTCTGCTATTACATATAGATGATCAAGAACAGTCAACAGTTGAAATCTTACTCCTTTGAATCAATTGAAGTCTATATGAGCAAAACTACAAAATACTTTTCACACAGATAAAGTCATATCTAAACAACTGGAAAAATATCAAGTCTCTTGGATAGGTCGAGCAAATATAATAAAGATGACAATACTAACTAAACTAATCTATTTATTTAGTGCTATACCAATCAATCTCCCAAGAAACTATCTTGCTGACCTAAAAAAAAAAATAACAATAAAATTCACCTGGAAGAACAAAAGGGCAAGAATTTCAAAGGAATTAATGAAGAGAAAAGCAAGTGAAAGCGGACTAGCTGTACCAGATCTAAAACTATATTATAAAGCAACGGTCATGAAAACCATTTGGTACTGGCTAAGAAATAGAGAAGTTGATCTATGGTATAGGTTAGGTTTACAGAACAAAATAGTCAATGACTATAACAATCTAGTATTTGACAAACCCAAAGGCCTGAGCTTTTGGGATAAGAATTCATTATTTGACAAAAACTGCTGGGAAAATTGGAAACTAGTATAACAGAAAGTAGGCATAGACCCACACCTAACAGCATATACCAAGATAAGGTTGAAATGGATTTATGATCTAGACATAAAGAATGAGATTATAAACAAATTAGAAGAACATAGGATAATTTACCTCTCAGATTTGTGGAGGAGGAAGGAATTTGTGACCAGAGAAGAACTAGAGACCATTAGTGATCATAAAATAGATCATTTTGATGATATTAAGTTAAAAAGTTTTTGTACAAACAAAACTAATGCAGACAAGATTAGAAGGGAAGCAATAAACTGGGAAAACATTTTTACATCCAAAGGATCTAATAAAGACCTCATTTCTTTTCTTTTTTTTTTTTAATAACTTTTTATTGGCAGAACATATGCCTGGGTAATTTTTTACAACATTATCCCTTGCACTCACTTCTGTTCCAACTTTTCCCTTCCCTCCCTCCACCCCTCCCCTAGATGAAAGCAGTCTTATACATGTTAAATATGTTATAGTATATCCTTGATACAATATATGTGTGCAGAACCGAACAGTTCTCTTGTTGCACAGGAAGAATTGGATTTAGAAGGTAAAAATAATCTGGAAAGAAAAACATAAATGCAAGTAGTCCACATTCATTTTCCAGTATTCCTTCTCTTGGCATAGCTGCTTCTGTCTATTATTGATCAATTGAAATTGAGTTAGATCTTCTCTTGGTTGAAGAAATCCACTTCCATAAGAAAACATCCTCATACAGTATCGTTGTTGAGGTATATAATGATCTCCTGGTTCTGCTCATTTCACTCAGCATCAGTTCATGTAAGTCTCTCCAAACCTCTCTGTATTCATCCTGCTGGTCATTTCTTACAGAACAATAATATTCCATAACATTCATATACCACAATTTATCCAACCATTCTCAATTGATGGGCATCCATTCATTTTCCAGTTTCTAGCCACTACAAACAGGTTTGCCACAAATATTTTGGCACATACAGCTCCCTTTCCTTTCTTTAGTATCTCTTTGGGGTATAAGCCCAGTAGTAACACTGCTGGATCAAAGGGTATGCACAGTTTGATAACTTTTTGGGCATAATTCCAGATTGTTCTCCAGAATGATTGGATTCGTTTACAACTCCACCAACAATGCATCAGTGTCCCAGTTTTCCTACATCCCCTCCAAAATTCATCATTATTTTTTTCTGTCATCTTAGCCAATCTGATGGGTGTGTAGTGGTATCTCAGAGTTTTCTTAATTTGCATTTCTCTGATCAATAGTGATTTGGAACACTTTCATATGAGTGGAAATAGTTTCAATTTCATCATCTGAAAATTGTCTGTTCATATCCTTTGACCATTTATCAATTGGAGAATGGCTTGATTTCTTATAAATTAGAGTCAATTCTCTCTATATTTTAGAAATGTAAAGGCCTCATTTCAGAGAGGCCCGGAGAGACCTATATGAACTGATGAGTTCATGAGTGAACTGAGTGAAATGAACAGAAGCAGGTGATCATTATACATGACAACAATAAGACAATATGACGATCAATTCTGATGGATGTGGCTCTCTTCATCATTGAGATGATTCAAACCAGTTCTTCTTGTGTGATGAAGAGATCCATCCACACCCAGAGAGAGAAATATGGGAACTGAGTGTGAAACACAACAAAGCATTCTCACTCTTTCTGTTGTTATTTGCTTGCATTTTGTTTTCTTTCTCAGTTTTTTTTCTTCCTTCTTGATCTAATTTTTCTTGTGCAACAAGATACCTGTATAAATATGTATACATATATTGGATCTAACATGTATTTCAACATATTTAATATGTATTAGACTACTTGCCAGCTAGGGGTCGGGGTGGAGGGAAGGAGGGGAAAATATGGAACAAAAGGTCAATGTTGAAAAAATTACCCATGCATAATGCTTTGTAAATAAAAAGCTTTAATAATAAAAAAAGAAAAAGAAAAGACTTTCTTTTGGTCAATGATTGGTCAAATGAAAAAGAGTTAAAAAAAACTCACTGAAGAAAGTAATTCCTTAAAATTGGGCAAGTGGAAGTTAATAACTCCCTGAGACATCAAGAAGCAATAAAACAAAGTCAAAAGAATGAAAAAAATAGAAGAAAATTTACAATATCTAGGTCATCCACTGACCTACAAAATATATAAAGAAGAAATCATTTTAAATATTATTGGACTGCCTGAAAATAATAATTTTTAAAAGAGCCTAGATATCTAATTTCAAGAAATTATAAAGGAAAACTTCCAAATGATCCAAAGTTAAGTAGAAATTGAAAGAATCTACCAACCTTCTCAAAAAGATCTCAAAATGAAAACTCCAAAAAATATTACAGTCAAATTCCAGAGCTCCCAGATCAAGGGGAAAAAAATTACAAATGGCCAGAAAGAAACAATTCAAATATAGACCACAGTCTATATCACACAAGATATAGTAGTTTTCATGTTAAAGAGACAGAAGGCATTGAATATGATATTCTGGAAGGAAAAGGATCTGGGATTACAACTAAAAATGCATTCTTAGCAAAACTGAGTATAATTCTTCAGGGAAAAAATGGATATTTAATGTAGTGGAGGACTTTCAAGCAATGCTGATGAAAGGACCAGAGCTGAATAAAGAATTTTATATTCAAACAAAAAACTCAAGAGAAGCATAAATGGTAAACATGAAAGAGACTTAATAAAGATAAGAAACTTAATAATGTTAAACTCCTTATAATCCTACGTGGGAAAATGACACATGTAATTCCTATGCATTTTATATCATTGTTAGGTCAGGTGGAGTATACAGAGAGAGAGGGCATGGGTCTGAGTCAATTATGTTAGAATGTTGCGATGATTTCCCCCTCCCCCACCAAAAAAACAAAATGAAGGGATGAGACAGAAGTATACACTGGAAGAAGAGGGAAGGGAATGATAAAATAAGAAATTTTTTCTTACAGAAAAAAGGCACACAAAGAAAAGCATTTATAGTAGAAGGAAAAATAAGGGGGTTCTGCTTGAATCTCACTTCCATAAGAATTGGTTCAAAGAAGGAAATATATGTATATATATACTGAATTGGATATAGAAATCTATCTTACCCAATAGAAAAATGAGAGGGAAAAAGGATATGCAAATAGGAGGATGATAAATTAAGGGAAGCAGTGGTCGGAAGCAAAACAGACTTTATAGGATGGATAGGAGAAAAAAAGGAAGAGAAAGATAAATAGAAGAAAATAGGCAGGAAGAAAATACAACCATAATCATAATTATAAATGTGAATGGCATGAGTTCATCTCTAAAATGGAAGCAGATAGAAGAATGGTTTAGAAAACAGAATCCAACAATATGGTGTTTACAAGAGATACACTTGAAACAGAAAGGCTTACATAAAATTAAAATAAAGAATCTAAAGCAGAATCTACTATGTTAAGTGGAATTTTAAAAAAGGCAAGGGTAGAATCATGATCCAGATTAAACAAAAACAAAAACAGACCCAAATAAAAGAAATAGTCAAGAAAACTATATTTTGTTAAAAGGCATAATAGAAAAATTTTCATCACATTTCTTTGATAAAAGCATTATCTTTCAAACATATTGACTAAGTCAAATTTGTAAAAATGAGTCATTCTTCAATTGATAAATAGTCAAAGGATATAAATAGGAAGTTTTCAAAAGATGAAATTAATCAAATTGTGCAACTTTTTGAATTATTAATACTAGTACGAGGTCTATATCCCAAAGAGATCGTTAAAAAAAAAGGGGGGGTGGGGGGATAGGACCTATATGTGCAAGAATATTTATAGAGTGCTTTTTGTTGTGGTAAGATATTCTAATAAAGAGGATGCCTATCATTTGGAGAATGGCTAAACTAGCTATGGTAAATGAATGTAATGGAATACTATTGTGCAATAAGAAATGATGAACAGGCAAATTTCAGAAAAATCTGGAAAGATTTGTACAAACTGATGCAAAGTGAAGTGAACAGAACCAGGAAACCATTGTATATACTACCCGCAACATTGTTTGATCATCATTTATGATTGACTTAGCCCTTCTCAGCAGCACAATGATCCAAGACAAGGACAAAGGACTCATGAAGGTAAAACTATCTATAACTAGATAATGAACTGATAGAATCTGAATACAGATCAAAGTATATTTTTTCACTTACCTTATTCTTTCTTGTGTTTTTTCCCCCTTTTGATCCATTTTCTTTCATAATTCTAACTAATATGGAAATATGTTTTATGTGATAGCACATTCATAAACTATATCAAATTGCCTATCATTTTCAGGAAAGGGAAGGGGAGAGAGGCAAAGAGGAAGAAAAATTTGAAACTTGAAATCTTATAAAAATGAGTATTATGGCAACAAGAAGATTATATGATAATCAACTCTGATGGACATGACTCTCTTCAACAATGAGATGATTCAGAGCAGTTCCAATGATCTTGTGAGGAAGAAAGCCATCTACACCCAGAGAAAGGACTGTGGGAACTGAGTATGGTCACAACATAGCATTTTCACTCTTTTGTTGTTGTTTGCTTGCCTTTTATTTTCTTTCTCATTTTTTCCAGTTGATTTGATTTTTCTTGTGCAGCAAGATAATTGTATAAATGTATGCATATATTGGATTTAACATATATTTCTATCATGATGAACATATATTGGACTATTTGCCATCTAGGGGAAGGAGCAGAGGAAGGGAGGGAAAGTTGGAACACAAGGTTTTGCAAGGATTAATATTGAAGAATTATCTATGCATATGTTTTGAAAAATAAAAAGCTCTAATAAAAAATTTTTAAATGAGTGTTAAAATTTTTTTTGACATATAACTGGAAAAATGAAATAAAAAGAAGAAATTAAAGGTATCATATAATCACTACTGATTAGAAAATACAAATTAAAACAACTCTGAGGTACTGTGTCACAGCTATCAGAAATGACAAATGGTAAAAGGAATGTGAAAAAAAGAAGTACATTTATAAATTATTGGTGGAGTTATAAACTGTTCCAACCATTCTAGAGAACAATTTAGCACTATACCTAAAGAGCTGTAAAACTGTACAAACTTTTTGACCCAGAAATAATTCTAGTTGGATGTGTATATCCCTAAGGAGATCAGAGAAAAAAAGGAAAAGGATCTGTATGTGAAAATTATTTAAAGCAGCTCTTTTTGTGGTGTCAAAGAATTGAAAATTGAGGGAATGATTATCAATTGGGAAATCACTAAACAAGTTGTGGCATATGATTCTGTTGGAATGTTATCATGCTGTAATAATGATGAGGTGGAAATATGTTTTGTATGACAATATGTGTATAACCTATATCAAACTCAGAATTTTTGGGGAAAAAGAATGTTAAAATCATAATTAGGGGAAATAAAATAATGAATGAAAGGGGAAATAAAATAATGGATGAAGTTCAAAAATAAAAGAAATTATAAGTCAATGGTTTCAGAAAAGTCATGGCAAAATTGTATGAATTGATGCCAAATGAAGTGAAAGGAAACAGAAAATCATTGTACACAATAATAGCTTTGTTATAATAGTGGTCAACTGTGAAGAACTTGGCTAGCACTCTAATCAATATAATTATCCAAGACCATTACAAGGGACTCATGATGAAAAGGGGCTGCCTACCTCCTTGAACTTAGAATTTTTTGCTCTTTTTTTTTTTTTTTTAGTAATATGGCTAATATGCTATGCATAATTGATATCCTTTTGCTTGCCTTCTCAGCGAATGGGAGAAAAAGTGGTGTGGAGAAAGAGAATCTGAAACTCAATTTAGAAAGAAAAGAATATTTTAAAAAATAATTTTTAAAGGAAGGACATTCCAGTATTCCAGTTAATGGACAGTCTGCCATAGAATTGAGAATTTTTTTTGTGACTTTAGATGGGGAGATCAGTTTGTGGGTGTAATGTGGAAGACACCAGCCCCAGTCTTGGGGAGGGGACAGCAGGTTTGCTGCCAGGGTGTAGGCAATAAGCACCTAGTTGTAATCACACTGATTATGAGGAATGACCAGAGAGCTGAAACTAGGAATGTCAAATATTAAATAGAAGCTCATTTTAGGACTATTGTTGAAACCTTTTTTTTTATCCTGCCACAGAGATCACTAGATCTGAAGTTCATGGATTGTAAATTTCCTTTGTTGTCCCTACCTCCCCATTCTGTTGATCTTTCCCTCCTCTCAGTGTTCCCTTAAATCTCACACTTTCCCTTGTATAAGCTAAATTGTGCCAAATAAAGACATACTGATTTTAAACGACTAATTAATCTGAATTTTTTGAGAACACCTTTAAGACCCCAAAATGGATACTTCCAGACCCAAAAATACATAGTAGATTAATAATACTCAAAAAATTTTGCAGCAATTTTAAAAATAGAAAAAATTCTCAGTGACATAGACTAGACAAGTCAGAAATTAATTGGACTCAATAACTCCATGTTTAATAATCTATATATATAGTGGATATCCCTGATGAGAGATCTTAGCAGGAAAAAGGCAGGTTTTCATAAGCAATGTTTCACAGTGGGATCACATCTTCACCCTCACAAAATTAAATTAATAATTTTGAGAAAACAAAATTCAATTTTACTTACGATTTGTTAATTATTTAAAAAGCATTTAATTAGTAGACCAAAACAACAGCTTAAACACTCCTTCCCAAAAAGATGTCTCCCATATAGTACAAAAAAATTATTCGTGATTCATTCATAACAAGAGACAACCTCAACTTAGTTCAGCTCCTATATAGAATTGTTTTCTTCACTTTTATATCCAAAGGCCTCCATTTCACCTCTGCTAGATGAATTCTTGTTTTAGCTTCCTTGACGGGGACAGCTCAAAGATCCTTCTGGAGATTGCTTCTTGCTTCCTGGAGTATTGATATTGCTCTGAATGAGGTGCCTGGCTCCCAGGATAAACATTTTTTGGAATATCTCTGTACCCAAAGAGCCTCATCTTCAGCATTTGTTTAATCAACCAGAAACTAGTCACAGATTCTCGCCAGTCTTTTTCTCTAAGATACCTCCCTTATACATCATTATGATTCTCCCACAACCAGAGAACTCCATGTGGAGAAATATCCTCTTCTTCCTAGTCCACTAACACTGTCTGAATGACTTTATACATACACCAGATTCCTACTACATGATGTGATGCAGCCTTTGGGAATGATGATAGAAACCCTAATAGTAGCAGAGACCCCCAATACTTTTCAAGAAACCCCAGGTCACCCAGCCTTGGGAATGATGTACATCTTAGAAATTTAGCCGTTGGGAGAAATGAGGTATAAACTTGGAAAATGTGTGTGAAAGAAAGGGAGTTGGACCTGATATCTTTATTCCACTAAGCTATCCTTCAGCAATGTCTGGTTTGTCATCCAAAAACTGGGTTGATATCTTGCACCTGGACCCAAATAACCATCACTTCTTAGTTTCAAGGACCCTGCTGATGGGAGATTTGCCCACCCCTTGAGCACATGCACTAAAACACATATAATGCACATGTAAGTTTACTCTCCTGTAGGATCCTCCCTAACTCCTCCCTAACGCTCTGGACTCCTTCCTTGCTTCCCTTCTCCCTCCTTGCCTCTGACTTCATTCTCAGCCTCCATTAGACCTTCTTTGGTAAGACCCTGTGTCTTTCATGAAATAAAAGTCCTTCTTTTGGCTCTGAGATTGCCTTTATCAGTTTTTCCACTCTGAACTGCTCCCCCAATCTAGTGCTTCATCATTACACATATGGCCCTTTGCTTTGTTTGTTTGTTTTTTTTTTTTTTTTTGATCGATTTGGAATATAAGCCTAGAAGTGGTATTGTTAGGTCAAAAGAAATACATACTTTAAAATGTACTTGAAGGATGTGGTTTTAAACTGCTTGGTACAGATAGCTGTAACAATATACTGCTCCCTCTACAATGTATTAATATGCCTATTTTTGCACAATCTCTCTCTCCAAGATAGAACCTCAGATTTGCTTTAACTTGTATTTCTCGCATTATTTGAAATAGTTTTTTCATTTGAGTATTGATAGCTTGGATTTCTTAGAAAACTGACTCGTTCATATCCTTTAACAATTTATCATTTGGGGTCAAAGTTTTTTAATGACTCCATATATCCCCCAGAAACAAAGACTGATTTTTAAAATGCTAGTGCATGACTATGTGACTTTGAGATCTGAAATTACAGTCTGCAAAGAATTGAAAATGAATATCACAAAGAGAACGCTGAAGAAGCACATTGTGTTTATGACCAAGTTGCATCATATAATTCAGGAAGAATTAATTTCAAAGAACAGGAGTAAAGGATGTCGTCATGGAAACATATAATAGAAAATGAAACTAGATTGATTTCATGACAAGGGATAACAGGTGGATGACAGGATGACAAAAGAAAGCAAAGAAGGTCTCCAGCACATTGGGTGGAAGTCCATCATACATTTATGGGAAGACATGGAAAAGAGATAAGCAGAATGATTGGGCATAGATTATAATCTGTTTTGCTGGAGAGAACATCCAAGTTAAAGAGACCACAAATCTGTTTGAGTATTTTTTGGGTTTCATCTATTAGTTGTCATCCTTCTAATCCTCCAGATATACTTGACTTGAAACAGGATCTTCAAAATTTCCATATGTTGGCCAGGTAGTGAATATAGAGTACATATATTAATACATGTCTAATTTATTGCACAATGATTGATTGAGAGTATCAGCAGCAGGATTGTTTTGGCAGGTCTCTCTCTATACTGTTGTACAGTCATTTCACTTCCCATTTTATAGTTAAGAAACCTGAGGCAGAAAGAAGTTAAATGACTTGCTCCTGGTTTTAAAGCAATAAATATCTGAGGCTGAATTTGAATTCATATCTTCCTGATTTCAAGCCTAGCATACTGAATGCTATATGAACTTAGAGTTCATGGAATTCATATATTTTGTTTTATACATTTAAAAATATTATTTTGAGAAGAGGTTGATATCTTTCATCACACTATCAAAGAGGTCCATTTCACAAGGGAAAAAAAAGGTTGAAAATCCCTGTTAATTCTTTTCAGGCTTACCACTCCTTCCCCAACTTCCCTCCTCACCATTGCTTCCTTTTCTTTGTCCTAGGATTCCTTCACTGCCTTTAACCATCACCCTGATGTGTTGTCTAAGTTTATGAGTAGGTCACTCACTGTATTTTGAACCATGGCAAGATTGTTCATTAGTAGATGAATAGAACCTCCATCTCTGTCAAGATGAATAAGACCTCCATGTGAATGGAGCTCTGTGATGATTGTGTTTAGCACCCAGGGTTTTTAAAAATCAGCCGGAGTCAGGATAAGTGAAAATCCTTGATCTTTATTCTTTGTGGAGGTGAAGGGGAATGGCAATACAAAGTGAGAGCAATCTCGACACTAATCCAGTCAGCAATGCCCCTGGCTCTCACATTCCACCCACCTAATCCTCTATCCAGTCTCCTATACACCACATCAGACTTGCACAGAGAGTGGGCAGGGCCATTCTTTCTCTAAACATATATTAATAGAGTATTGTCCAATTGCTAATTAGCCATAAGTGCTCGGACCAGACCTCAGTGCATCTGCTCAGCTTCAGCCCATTACAGAGCTCTTCCAGGGAGGTCATTCTGGCTATTCTAGAAATTTGGATAAGAAGAATGTTGGCTCATATCTGAATATTTTCATAGATCCAGGCCAGCAATTCCAAATTACACAAGAAGACAGCAACAATCCATCCCCATTTGTCACTCCACTAGTCTAATTAAATTAAATGAATTCCCAGGGGAAAGTCTCTCCTCTGGACTACTACATCAGTTTAGACCCTCTCTATGTTTTGAAATAGGACTGGATTTTACATTGGAATTCTTTTATTTTTATTTGCTGCATTTAATGTGTCAATTGTTAATATGTCAACTTATTTAAATTCCTTAAACTTATGCCATTAACCTACAGATTAAGGATCCAGTAGAAGAATATCTCTGTTGGAATTTACTTTGCAATCACCCCGCTCCAGATAATATATTATTCTACAGCTTCTAATACCTGTATTAGTGCCTTCTCTACCCAAGAAGCTAATTTAATGCTAATAACTTGATGACCTTTTTCCTATTCCTTCAATAAGGGGGTTACACAGCTATCCTATCCCAGTTATTGCCTTTACTTTCTCAGGAATTGAAGATAGATTTTTCAAATCAAATGGAGACTAGTTCTAGGATCCCTCTTCTCTAAATCAAATGGAGACTAGTTCTAGGATCCCTCTTCTCTATCCTTTAGGAATTGGGCTTCCTCAACTTTTGCATTCAGAATAACCAGGTAAAGTGCCAGCCCTGAAGTCAGGAGGATCTGAGTTCAAATCTAGCCTGAGATGCTTAACACTTCCTAGCTGTGTGACCTTAGGCAAGTCACTTAACCCCAATTGCCTCAGCAAAACAAAAAAAAGAAAAAGAAAGAAAGAAAGAAAAGAATAACAAGGGAGCAGCCTTTCCTACAGTACCCCATCTTTCTCAGTCCTCCTTTAGAATCTTTTATTCCTGCGGGTTTTGATAGGACATCTCTCCCACAGATGGCTTTATTCCACAGGATCCATTATTCTTAAGCCAATGACTACTTGGAATTCTTATCAGACTATCCCACCATTCAAGGATTCCATTCCTTTTGACTACCAGCCTTCCATAACCATTAAGCTTGCGTGGCAACCATTTGTGACCTATTATGCAATTATGTTCAATCTACGCTTTTCTCAGGAGCTATCAGGCAAATTCTGAAGCAATCAGGCCGTTTGGGTTCAAAGGACAACTTTAGTCTCAACAGAGTAGTAGTGACATGGAAGATAATTAGAAAATTCTTATTTCCTTCAGTCTTTTTCACTGGAAGGGCATCAGCAATGATCAGCCTTTCTCCCAAAGCAGTCCCCACTTCCTAGTTTACCTTAATCTAAAGGGAGAGGGGCTAAGAGAGGGCAATCCTCTAATACTCCTTGTGGGGGAATGGGAAGAATGAGGGAGAAAGTTCTCTCCATTTTAGATGGTTACTTATTGGAACCTGCACCTACATCCCAAGGATATTACCTGAATTAAAGTACTTAGTAGCCCAAGTTGATGATCAGAAAGTGGCTTAATCCAATTCCCAGGGAGTTTCACCTAATATGACTAATCATCACAGAAGAAAGAAAGAAAGAAAGAAAGAAAGAAAGAAAGAAAGAAAGAAAGAAAGAAAGAAAGAAAGAAAGAGAAAGAAAGAAAGAAAAGAAAGAAAGAAAGAAAGAAAGAAAGAAAAAAAGAAAGAAAGAAAGAAAGAAAGAAAGAAAGAAAGAAAGAAAGAAAGAAAGAAAGAAAAAAGAAAGAAAAGAAATAAAGAAAAAAAAAGAAAGAAAGAAAGAAAAGAAAGAAAAAAAGAAAGAATTTGTTGAGATTCGAATTTATCACATACAGAACACCTGTGCTCTAAATGAAACAATTTTAAAGACATTCAGGGATCAGTTAATCATTGGAAAATACTTAAAAGAAAAGTCTTCAAAATTGCACATTTTGCATTTTTAAAAAGCCTTTATGTAAAGAGATCATTATATGTGTTTATATGATGCATAATAAAGATAAATTCAATTCCTTCAGCTCAAAAATTGGGAATTCTTCTATTGATTTTTGGTTTTAATTTTTTCACTGACTAGAAAGGAAAGGAAAAACTGTTATTTTTGTGCAGGGTAAAATATGTACTTTGATTAGCACTTTACTTCTTAGCACAAAATATACAGGTGCAGATTCCTCAAGCATCAAGATTAAAAAAGCATTCAAGAATCCAACTATGATTGTTTTAATGTATTTTTGGTGATACTAGCTCGATGCTGAAAATAATTGGATCGAACCAAACAGATATTTGGTATTATTCACAGTTCAGTTATTGTCTTGTTTTTATGCTTGCCCGTGTAATTAAAACTTCTTTGAAAATGCTTTTATTTTGAACTATTAAAAAAAAAAGACTATTTGCATGTAATATTGTATTGACATGTGGCTTTCTTAATTACAGCTCAAACAAGTTACTAGTATATGGTTTTTTTCCATTTAATAGTATTCTTTCTAATTTTTTTTTTCCTTCCCTCCCTTCCCTCCCCCTTCCATAAGACAGCAATCTGTAAGTTATACATATACGACCATTTTAAATATTTTCATGTTGTAAAAGAAAAATCAGAATAAAAGAGAAAAACCACAAAAAAGAAAAAAGTAGAAATATATTCTTTAATCCATTTTCAGTATCAATAATTCTTTCTCTGGATGTGGATGGCATTTTTCATTCTAATTCTATTGAATTGGATCACTGTATTGCTGAGAAGAGATAAGTCTATTGTAGCTGATCATCACATAATTTTATGGAGACTGTATACAATGTCCTTTTGCTTCTGCCTACTTCACTCAGCACCAGTTTATGTAAGTTTTTCTAGGTTTGTCTGAAACCAGCCTGTTCATCCTTTCATATAAAACAATAGTATTCCATTATATTCATATATTACAATTTATTCAGCCATTCCCCAATTGATGAGCATCCACTCAAGATCCAATTCCTTTCCTGCAAAAAGGGCTGCTAAAAACATTTTTGCAAATGTGAGTGCCTTTCCCTATATTGTGATCTCTTTGGGTCACAGAACTCGATTTGGCATTGCTGGATTGAAGAGTTTGCCCAGTTTGATAGCTCTTTGATAGCATATTTCCAAATTGCTCTCCAGTTGGTTGGATCAGTTCACAACTCCAGCATCAAGCATTAGTGTCCCAGTTTTCCCACATTCCCTCCAACATGTATTATAATTTTTTCCTTTAGCCGAACTGATAATTGTTATCTATGTGCTTTAAACAAATTTAAGAACAAGATTTGACAAAAAATAAATTCATTACTGACAAGTGTTCCTGGAAAGAGTCCAAAAAATAAAGATGGATATGTTGCATACTGATTGGGGACCAAAAATGAAGGCAGATAGGCAATGGAATGGTTAAAATACTGGACCTGGAGTCAGGAAGCCCTATGGTCAAATAAGATCTCAGATATATATTAACTATTTTATCCATTGAGCTATTTTACTCAGATTAAGTCAATTAACTTCAGTTTACCTTAGTTTTCTCAATTGTAAAATGGGATTGAAAATGTTTCTCTGGGTTGCTGTGAGGATCAAATGAAATAATATTATATACAATGCTTAGCACAGAATCTGGCAACTAGCAGATACTTATTCCATCCCTCTACCCAAAGTCTTAAAGTGACAAGATATAATCTGATAGTGACATCAGAAAGAAATCTTTCATGATTTCCTTAGTTTTTGGAGCTTCCTTTCTCCTAAATTTTCAGGTATATTCTTATCTTTTTACATGCTACTTTTCCCTAGGAGTATGTAAATTCCTAAAAAGCAGATTGTTTCTTAGTATCCCCAGTGCTTAGCACAGTGTTTTACATATAAATGGTTAATAAATACTTGAGGAATTTGCTTCCTACATACAGTAAAAAGGGAGTAGAGACAGAGAGACTGAGGCAGAGACAGAGGAAGCAGAGAGACAAGAGACAGAGAAAAACAGAGAGACAAGAGAGGGAGGAAAAGAGGGAGGAAAGGGAGGAAGCAAGGAAAGGAAAGAGAAAAAAGGAAAAAGAGAGAGGGAAAGAGAAAAGGGGGGAAAAGAGAGAGAGAGAGACCGACAGAAAGCAGTCTGCAAAGATTCAGTTCTTCTCCTATTTCTATTGGGAAGAGATACCTGTCCAGTATCATGCAGTGGTTTCATATAGATATGTTGTCTGCTCCACATAGAATATAAGTTTCCTGAGGGTAGGTTTTTTTTTTTTTTAATTTTAACCTTTTTTATTCCTAGTACCTAGCACAATGTAGCTCATAGAAGGCATATACTAAATGCTCCTTGATCCTTAATTAACTGAAGCCAGGCAATAAACACTTATTAAACTACTGATGTGTACTAGGTACTGTTCTAAGAACCAGGGATACAAAAAAAGACAAAAGACAGTTCCTGTGTTCAAGGAGTTCACAAGATATTGGGGGGAAGGAGGAGGAGAGAAAATAAGCAACATGAACAAACAAGCTTTATACAGAATAAAGAGGAAATAATTTACAAAGGGAAGATATCAGAATTAAAAGGGAGGGGGAAAAGCTTCTGACAGAAGATGAGATGACTTGAAGGAAGCCAGGGAATCCAGGAGGAGGAGATGAGAAAGAGCATTCCAGATAATGGGGAGCAGCCAGAGAAAATGCCCAAACCATGTGACAGTGTCTTTTTCATGGAAAGCTAAGAGGTCAGTGTCATTGGATCAGAAAG
Organism: Antechinus flavipes; assembly: GCF_016432865.1. Classification (NCBI taxonomy): domain Eukaryota; kingdom Metazoa; phylum Chordata; class Mammalia; order Dasyuromorphia; family Dasyuridae; genus Antechinus; species Antechinus flavipes. The sequence continues at coordinate 258,249,061 of NC_067400.1, forward strand.
TGTGTGTGTGTGGAGGAGACATATTAGGTTATGAAAGGTTCTGAATGCCCAAGTAGAGGGTTTTTGTATTTGAGGCCATAGGGAGCCACTGGAGGTATTTGAGTAGGAGAGGGTAGTGTGTCAAGCCTTTCTCTTTAGGAAAATCCCTTTGCTGGTTGAATGGAGAATGGATGGGAGTGGAAAGAAACTCAAAGCAGCAGCAGGCTATTGTAATGGTCTCAGCATGAGATGATGAAGGTCTGCATCAGGGTTCTGGCAATTTCAGAGGAGAAAAGGGGAAGTATTTAAGAATTCCTGCAAAGGTAAAATCAATAGACTTTGATAACACATTGGCTATGGGGGTGAGAAAGAGTGAGGAGTTGAAAATGACTTCTAGGTTATAAACTTGAGAGCTTGGAAGGATAGTGCTGCCCTTGAGAATTACAAGGAAGGGAGCAATAGGTGAGGTTTCAGGAAAAGGGAATAATTTGATTTTGGAGCAGGTTGAGCTTAAGATATTAACTGAAGATACTTTAAGATATCTACTTAATCTACTTTAAGATATCTTCTTAAAAAAAGATTTTTTTTTTTTTTTGCATATGCAATTTGAGATGTCTGAAAGGCATTTGGAGATAGGAGACTGAAGAGCAAGAGAGAAATTAGGGCAAGATGGGGAGATCTGAGAATCTTCAGCTTAAAGATTGTAATTAAACTTCTAAGAGCTGATGAGATCACCAAGGAAAGTAATGTAGAGAGAGAAGAGGCCCCAGGACAGGACCCTATGGAACATTTAACTATGATGTGGATCAGAGTCTCCAGCAAAGGAAACTGAGAAAAAGAAGCAATCAGAGAAGTAGGAGGAGAACCAGAAGAGAGAGTTTTTCTGAAAAGTTAGTGAGGAGAGATGTCAAGGAGAAGATGATTAATAGTGTCAATTTTGGAAGGAAGATCAAGAAGGAGGCCTGAGAAAAGGGCATTGAATCTGGCAATTAAGTGATCACTGGTACATTTGGAGATAGTCATTTTGGTAGAATGATGAAGTCAGAAACCAGATTATAAAGTTTAAGAAGAGGGTGAATGCAGAGAATTGCAGACACCTATTATAAATGGCCCTTTCAAGGAGTTTGACCCCCAAAAGAAGAAGAAGTAAGTGATAGGGAAGGACCCAAAAGAAAGGGAAAGATTGAAAATAAGCAATGGATGGGGAGCAGCAATCAGCAAGAGTTAATGGATTGAAATTGGATCATTTGAGTGGGTGGAGGATTAGCCTTGGTAAGGAGTAAGGCCATCTCTTCTTGTAAAATAGGGGTGAATGAGGAGATAGAAGATATTTGAATGATAGAAGATAATGAAGAAGAAGCAGTTGGCTAATAGCCTAAATTTTCTTTAGTGTAATGTAAACCAAGGTTCGTAGGTGAGAGATTGAAGGAAAGGAAGCTATCAGAGGTTTGAGAAGGGTTGAAAAGATTTGGAAGAGTTGCCATGGAGAAAGAGGCAATGAGTTGATAAAAAAAAAACCAAAAAACCAAAAACAAAAACATATAACAGGGTTATCTAATAGCAGGGAGGGCCTGTTTAAGTTATATAACATAAATTTGTAGTGGATCCAGTCAAGACGGTTGTGTGATTTTCTCCACTTTTGTTCAGTGACAAGTTTGTAGGATCAAAAATGGCAGATAATGCAGTGATCCAAGGCCAAAGTTTGGCAGGGCTTAATTGTAGTTGTGCTGTGGAAGTCAAAGACTCCAGTGAAGAGAATAGGGGTCAAGGAGGAGAAAATAGGAGTGTGTGCTGGTACAAGGTGATGGCCTGGGAAAGAATGGAGGGATGAAAAGTCACAGTATAGACAAAGAGTAGTGTTTGGTAAGGGAAAGCAAGGGAGAGGGAAAGTCAATGGATTATAGTCAGCTGAGGGGATTTAGGGGTTCTTTAAGCTGGAAGTCATAAGTTTATGGAAAATGATAATATTAACCATATAAATGTTTTTGTGTGCAGCTAAAGTGAGGGTGAAGGAGTGGAAATGAGAAATGATTATGATTTGGAGAAGTAAAGAAACTTGGTGAAGAATTTTGAAACTTCTTTAAAATACTTGAGATAATCACATCATACACTCTCTAATTTTTTTGATTTTCTTTCAGTGATATGACTCTTCAAACTCATCTTCTCACCATGGATGATTTCTATAATCTCAGAAATTTAGATTGCAAAGCCAATCTTAAGGAGTACAGAACTCAGAAAACATTTCTGGACATTTATTCCATGTGAGTCCTGACCTTTGTGTCAAAATAATCAAGATCCTTGAAGGAATAGGGGAATGATTGGTTCTATTCCAATGGTTTGAATACTGGAAAGAGAAGGGAGGGTAAAATGTGGTATATAGTGGTATCCCAAGGAGGAAGAAGGGGGAGAAGAACTTATTCTTTCTCTTTTTTGAGAGGAAGAATATATAAGCAACGATTAATGCATACATACACATCCAACCAAGCACACTCACCATTTTGGTGTTTTAAAAAAAATTAAAGAAAAAAAAATCTCAACACTCTGGTGGCTTCCCAGGCCTTGATCTTCTCTGCAGTTTGACTCAACTTCACTGCTGGACTCCCCAGATCTGCTCTTTGTGGAGCTTGGTACCTCTTGTGGTTCCTGAATCTAGAACAAATATAATGGAAAAGCTGAACACCCATTTCTTCTCAAGTACTGGCTTCTTCCTTCATAGCTATCTCTCTTCTTGACTGCCAAAAATGATTCCTTCAACTGACTGTTCATTTATTCTGGAGTCAACAGGACCTGAGTTCAAATCTGAAGTCATTCACTTAGTAGCTGTGTGACTTTACATAATTTTTTATCTTCTTTCATTTCCTTAATTATAAAGTAAAGATTATATATGACAAGAACTACCTCCCAGGGTGCTTGTGAAGATCAAATGAGATAATATTTGTGAGGGCTTGGTACATTGTAGATTTGACAAGTTTGTATTTAAAACCACATCAAGACCTGGCTGATCACTCAACCCAATAAATCAAGTTTACTAAAGAAACTACTTTAGTCTTCCTAAGGGACCAAAAAACGTGTAAATACTTCTTTAAAACTTCCTCTGAATCTTTTTTATGTTTGATTTAATTCAACAAATAATTATTAAATATAGAATATTTATAGAATAATTTGCTAGGTATTGAGGAAAGATATAAAAGTTAGGTAAGACTTTATAGAATGTATAGGGCAGTAGAAGTTGATATGTAAGACACACTCTTCAACTTCAATGAATCTTTGATCTCATTAATGGGGTTACTAGACCCGCTTTGAGTTTAGATTACAGCCTATCTACATTTATCCATCAAAATAACTATAAAGTAAAATAAGTATAAGATGATAAACTAGATATAAATACAATGGTCCATGAGACTCAAGAATGGGCTTCTCTAAAGGTAAAAGGTACAATTTCTTTTGATCCAGAGCAAAGTCTGATTGTTGCCCCTCTGGCTTAAGCTCAGTAAGATTTAGGTTTGTGCAAGAACAAATTGCTCTTGGACTCTTTCTCTTTTGGTTAATTGGAAGGTCTGTTGGCTCAGAGTGACAGAATTTAGGCTCCTTTTGGTCCAAGATTCCTACTCTGGGTTTGTCCCCTGCAAGTTGGATTAGACTGAGAGGGACACCTGCTTTGCACTTAAGGTCTGAGCCTCATCTTTGCTGCTACTACTGGTGCTGCTGCTAGCTTCTGAACTTCACTTTTCCTCTCTACATCAGCCAGGGCTTCTCTACTTGAAAATGCCACTGCGGTCCCAGTGTCTCCTGTCACTCTGCCCTGAGACTTGGGACCCGGTAGTAGCTAGCAAAGCTTCTAGTTGGTACTGTCTCTGTCACCGGATCTCAGTGTGGATCTGAGGGTTCCCTGCTATAGGTCTGAGACCTCTTCTACCCTGCTGCACAGGCTTTCCCTGAGTACCAGAGTGCTCCACAGGCCTTACTTCCCACTAAATTTGCTAAAACCCTTCTGCCCATCTCTTTGTGCATCTCCCTAGGCCAATCTGTGCTGGACAAAGGATTCATTTCCATTTTTTTCTGAATTTCCCCATAAGTATTCAGTCTGGTATATTTTCTATTAGGAGAAGTTCATGGAGAGGGGCTCATTGCACTGGATCTCATCCCCCACTATCCTTGACTCCAATACAATGTCTTTTAAAATGATAGTGGAATATAAATCTTCTGGTTTACCCCAAACGTCCCCAATATTCTTTCTCATTCTGTGCTGGCCTTTTCCCTCCCAGTATATTGAAAGGACATAACACATGGACTGCTATCCAATCAATATTCCATACCTCTTTAATCCCTAGTTTTCTAATCCTCAAAAATGTTTGGTTCATAAAGAACAAAATACTGGAGTATCCACTTTTCTCAGAAGAAGAGATCGTGCACAGTATCCCACCTCTATTCTCCTTTCTTCTTGTTTGATCCTTAGATAGCTTTCAAATTCTTTTTTTTCCCTGAAGACTTCCCTCATCACTCCATTAGAAAATCATCCCTAGTTTTTCCTATGTCTTAGAGTTAGTAGGTATATTCATGCACCAGGCAGTCAAACAAAGAGCATTTAGTATGCTCCAAGCATTGTGTTCACTATTGGAAATACAGATATAAAGGATGATGCAATCCTTACTCTCAAATATCTTATACATCTTATTGATGATACTCAATATCTCATTTATAACAACAATGATGACTAATACAAAGGCAGCTAAATGGCACAATTGATAAAGTGATGAGTGTGGAAGGAAGTCCTGAGTTTGAATCTGACCTCAGACACTGACTACTTTGTGATGTTGGGCAAGTCATTTGATCTCATCTGTAAAATAGAGAAAATATCAGCACCTATCTTCCAGGATCAAATGAAATAATATTTGTAAAATGTTTTGTAAGCCTTAAGGTAGTATATATAAATACTAGATATTAGTATTAAATTGATAATGGATTGTGGATCTATGGATTCCTGGGCCTTACCATCTCCTGTACCTAACACTGGACCCATAGGATTTCCAAGTAATTTCATTACAATCTGCAACTGGACTTTCTTTTTTTGTTGTATACCTCAAGTAAAGAGCAACAACTGTCTCAGTTTTTCTATTATTTATCTTCTGTACTTAGCACAAATGTTCAGTATACAGTAAGTACTTAATAAAGATATGTCTGTAGAGCTATATTTATATATTTTTATTTCTAACAGTAGGTATATATGTGTATTTTGTGTGCATTATATATAGATATAGATATAGAGGAAAATATTTATAAAGATATCATTTAGATATAAAGAGATCTTCATATTTTAGATATATATGTGTCTAGATAGCTATATTTATCTGTAGATAAAGATATCTATATAAATGTATATCTCTATATTACATATATAGATATAGATATCTTTGATACACACAATACATACATGTATCTTTTCCCTTCATTTTGTTGAAGAGGAAACTGAAGTGCAAATTGGTTGAGTGATCTCCTTAAGAATATGTTAGTAAGAGGTAGAGTCAGGGCTAACACTCAGGCCTGGAAATGCCCAAACCAGTGGACTTCCTGATATATCACATGACCTCAATACTCATAAAAGCAGGAAGAGTCATTAAAGTTTTTTAAGAAAAACTTTTTTTTTCATTTCTATTAATAAGTATCAGTAAGACTAGATTTCAACCTGAAAGTGGCCTCAATGTTAATCTTGTTTAGCAGCTTTATTTGACAGATTAAAAAAAAATTAAGGACAAGATTAATGACATGTTCAGTGGTACCATAATGTGCAGAGCACTCAGCCTGGACTCAGTAAGATCAGAGTTCAAGTTTGACCTCAGTCACTGATTACATGTGTGATGTTAGAAAAGTCATTGACCTCTGTTTGCCTCAGTTTCCTCATCTGTAAAATGGGAAGAATGATAGTATCTATCGCAGGGTTATTATGAGGATTAAATGAGATCATGTTTCAAAAGCTTTTATCAGAGTGCTTGGCACATAAATAAGAGTGAGCTAATGCCATTAAATGATATGCCCTAAATACAGAGCTCAAATCTGAATCCAGGTCCTTTAGCCTTAAATTATTTCCTCTGAAATTGTCAAATATGCCATAATAACAAATATTAGAACAAGAAGAAGCAAAAATAAAACCACAAATGAGCCAAATCTTTAAAAATAATAATAATAAAAAAAGGAATTATAGCATACTGAGTGATACTTGGTAAAATGTATAAAGTTTTGCATCCTAGGCTGAAATCTCCGCTTACCACTTATTTTTGTTCCCTTGAGTAAGTCACTCTTTAGAGATCAGTTTTCTTATCTATCAAATGAAATTGAATTAAGTCATTAGAAAGGTGGTTCTAAATTGTGATTCTATAATTGTAAATGTAGCTACAAAATTCTGTTACAGAATTTCTTTGATGTGTAAATTAATTTAAATAAGGTGAATTCAAAAGGATTCTGTTTCTTTTTGTAACTTCTTTTGAACACCTTTTCTGTATGTTTATCAAACGTTTTGTTTCTTTTATTATTGTCTTTACCCAATTGTTATATTTTCATAATTGCATCTTTTAATTCACTGCATTACTTTTCTTATGGTGCAACAATGTTTCATTTCATCCATATTCTGATTTTACTCAGCCATTCCCCAATCTCTGAACACTTAAGTTATGTAGGAGCCTCTGTGAGATATGTATATCCTAAATGAAAAGATGCAGCTTGTGTGTAGCATAAATAGATAGGACTTTGTATTCATTGAAATAATCATGTGAATGATTTTATTTTTGTTATATATGTGATGAGCTATGTTAATAACTTCTTGAATGCTGAATTCTTACAATTCTGCTTTGAATCTAAATTGATTATAATGAATAATTTTGATCAACATATGTTTGAAATTTTTTTGCTAGAATTTTCTTTGATTTTTCCATCAATATTCATTAGTGATATTGAAAGAAGGGAAAGATTCTTGCCTCCCTGCCTTCCACACTCATGCTAGAAGACTTCAAAATACATATAATATTCCCTTAAAACTCCCAACTTCCCAGAATACTGTCCTTCCTCCCATAAGAATTTTAGTGCCTGGCTTACAGTCTCTACCCTCCAAAACTCTTTCCCTTATACTAGCAGACTTCAAAATACATACTGATATTTCCTTAAAAACACCCTTCTTTGGAGTTTTTCAACTTACTCATTTCTGTGATCTAATTCTTCACTCCACTTCAGCTAAACAGAGATTATCATGTTTTTCATCTTTCCAGCATCCACAAACACTCCTTTTTCATGTACATGAAGGCTGAAATTCCTTTAGGAGTAGCCTGATGCAATGGAGAGAATACTGGGCTTCAGGTCTGAAGTACCTGAATTCAAAACCACCCTCAGAGACTTACTAGTCACATCTGAACACCTGAATCAAAACCATTCTCATACTAACTAGTTTATGTGACCCTAGGCTAGTCAATCAATATGTTTCTTTCAGTTTCCTTAATTGTAAAATGAGAATAAACAGCGACTGTCTCAAAAAGTTGTTGTGAGGATGCAATGAGATAATATTTGTTAAAAAACAAAAAAGGGCTAATTATCATGCCTAGCACATAGTAGGTACCATATAAATATTTGTTCCTTTTTTACTTTATTTTTTAAAATAATAGATCTTTTCTTCTTTTTTTACTTAATAGAATTTTATTTTTTCCAATTACACATAAAGATTGTTTTCAACATTCACCCTTGCAAAACCTTGTGCTCCAAATTTTTCTCCTTTTCTTTCCTTCACACCCTCCTAGACAGCAAATAGTCCAATATGTGTTAAACATGTGCAGTCCTTCTATACCTTTTTCTACATTTATCATGCTTCATAAGAAAAATCAGATCAAAAAGGAAAAAAAAAATGTGTGAGAAAAAAAAAAGCACAAGCAAATAACAACAGAAAGGTGAAAATAAAATGCTGTTCCCACAGTAATCTTCCTGGATGCAGATGGTTTTTTCTATCACAAGTCTATAGGAACTAGCCTGAATCATTTCATTGTTGAAAAGAACCACATCCATCAGAATTAATCATCATATCATCTTGTTGCCATGTACAGTGATCTCCTGATTCTGTTCATTTCACTCAGCATCAGTTCCTGTAAATCTTTCCAGACTTCTCTGAAATCTGTCTGTCTCTGTCTCTGTCTCTCCTTCTCTTGGATATTCAGAGGATAAAAAATGCTTTTGAGAGCATCTGCTGATAATGAGCTTACTTTCTATCAGAGGAGATATATACATATACACATACATACATATATAATGTATGTATGTATATATACACATATAAAATAAATAAATAAAGTTGAGATTTTGGAAAGGGGCAGAGCAGTAGATCTAAGATTCAGGAAAGGTAACTTTCATGTATAAGATTATGTTATGATGGATCTTTGAGAGACATTTAGGGATTCTCTCTAATTGGCAAATGTCAGGGAGAAACCCAATCCAAGCCAGAGTGATGGTCAAAGCCTGAGAATAGAAATGGAGTGTTAAAGGTAAAGAACAAAGAGTAAAATATTTAAGCTAGTTCAGTTTAGAAAGATAGATTAGAATGATGTGATTCAGGCCAATTCCAATAGACTCCTGATGCAGAGAGCCATTTGCTCATCCAGAGAAAGGACTGAATGTGGATCACAACATTGTATTTTCACCTGCTTTGTTGCTTGCTTTTTTTTTTTTTGTCATTTTTTTCCTTTTTTGATCTGATTTTTCTTGTGCAGCATGATAAATGTGGAAATAGAAGAATTGCACATGTTTAACATATATTGGATTATTTGCTGCCTAGAAAAAGGGGTGGAAGAAAGGAGGGAGAAAAATTTGGAACACAAGATTTTGCAAATGTGAATGTTGAAAACCATCTTTGCATATATTTTGAAAATAGAAAGCCATTATTAAAAAAAAAAAAAGGAAAGGAAAAAAAGAAGAAAGGAAGGCAGGTTAGAGAAATTCTGATGAAGAGAGATGTTTGGGGGTAAAACATGAATTCCATTATATGTTTTGTTTGAAAAGGCTATAGAACATCCATGTTCAAAACATCTAGTAGGCAATTAATGATGCAAGGCTATTTATTGCTCAGAAGAGAAATTATGGCTGGAAATATAGATTTGGGAATTGTCTGCTTAGAAATGGTATTTCAACCCATGGGAATATATGAAGTTACCAAATGAGATGGTGTATGGAGAGAATAGAAGCAGTCCTAGTACAGAACTTTGGGATATATTCACAATTAAAATGCAGAATATGGATGAAGTCGCAGTAAAGAAAACTGATCAGTATGCATACAAGCAAGGGGAGAACAATATCATGGATTCCAATGGTGAGACAGACACTGAAGCTGGAGGCAAAATCTAGCAGCAAGTCTTACTAAAATGACTTTGAAGAAGTACTGAGCATTTAAGATATCTGCCGCTTGGACATAAAGATGGGATATTTCTACTGAACAACAAACCAAGCAGACACCTTTCCCATCACACATAATTCTTACAACTGTTCATTTACCCTTTAGACAATTTTTCTCAGAGTCTCTAGGACAAGGGTTCTTATCCTGATGTTCATAGACATACTACAGAAGGTCTATGAACTTCGCTTTCTTGGGGAAAAAAAACTTTATTTTTGCTAACCTCTAATTTTTTTAAAAAGAAAGCATTAGGACTGCTTGCCATCTTGGGGGGGGGGGGTGGAGGGAGGGAGGGAAAAAACGAAACATAAGCAAGTGCAAGGGATAATGTAAAAAATTACCCTGGCATGGATTCTGTCAATACAAAGTTATTATTAAATAAAATAAAATTAAAAAAAAAAAAGAAAGCATTTTCCTCAAATATGAATGTAGACAACTAATCATAGCCCCATCAGCAGTTCCTCTAACTTTGTCATCAATAGAAATAATCTATTTTTATAAATTATATATAAATTATTTCAACTATATCTCTTACACTCACTAATAGTTTGAAATTGATATAGTTATTAGCCCTTGTTAGACCTTATATGTTTCCTTTCTTCTAGTCTGCATATGCTCATAGGTCATAGTGGGCAAACTATTAGCCTATTGTGCCATTAAAGAGTAAAGTTGCATTTTTTCATATTGGTGATGTGTATTATTTTCCAGCATTCCCTATCTATAATAGTTATCGTTCAATATATGGAAGAAGATAATTCATTTTCATTGTTTATTATAATTTTGTAGAATAGCAGTTCAAGTGAGAATTTTAAAATCTCTATAAATTGATGAGTCCTCCCCCACCCTTTTTGAAAACAGAGATAGCTAATATGGCTCAAGCAAGTTTAAACATATCTGACAGTTGAGATAACTGTTTCATTTAAAGTAACTTCTCATTATTGCTAACAGATTTCTCAGTGACATGGCTCAGACAGTGTTCTGTATTCTGTAAGTAGAGTTTCTTTATTTTTTCTCTTTGTAATCTCATTTTGTATATTTCTTGTGTTCTGAAATAAAGACATGCATACAATGCAGGCTGCATAAATGGTGTTACTATATTATCATTCTATGAAAATTCCATTTATATTTTTAAAAAAATAACTTCATGAGAAAACTGCGAATAAGATTAGAAATGAGAACTATTAGTTTTAGGAAGCTACAGAAAGTCTTGCAACTCTTGTGAAATGACAGCCAAATTTCAGGAAGGATATAACACATGAATAACTTCTCTAAACTATATATCTAATTTATATGTAGAAGGTTAATAAGCCATTAAAAGTGTTAAAACTTTTCATAAATTTGAAAAATTATCTAATTTCACTGCTTGACATAAATTCCTTGAATATTTTAGACTTTATTTAATTAGCATATAAATTACTTATTTCTGTGCAGAATTATCAAATAAATAATAATATAAAATATTGAATTTCAAAAATATTAATGAATTAAATCTTTTGGGTTTAGTCATTTAATATTTTTAAAGCCACAGTTTAAATAAAAAATGTTGAAGGGAAGAAAATATTATGAAGAATATATCTGATCTCAATTTGCATTAAAGAACATAGGACACAAAAATCACAGTTTTTTTTAATATGTGCAGAAAAATATTTGCAAACAGAATAACGAAATCAGCAAAACTAAAGTCATCTTATATATGTTCGTTCTGCAAATGAATCTAAAGGTTATTTTCATATGAATAAAGTTTAATTTTTTAAAAGTTAGGAAAATTCCAATACTTGCATTTGACATTTTACTAAAATCTCTTCTTCAAGTGTCTTATCATTTAGACTTTAGCACTTCTGTAGTTTTTAAAGCCATTATTAGATCCCATGTGATTATTGTCTTCTGGTCTGCATGTGCTCATAGGTCATGCCAGACCAACTATCAGCTTAAAAACTATCAGTTTACAGAATTGCCAAACAAAAGAAGCCCCTCATTCTTGGAGAGATTTTGGAAAAGTTATATGATTTGGAAGTGGTTAAGCCTGTTGGTGGACTGGATGAGGGAAAAGACTGGAAATGATTTGATTCCATTGTCAAATGATGTGAACCTCATATCTATCAGATTGGCTAATATGACAGAAAAGGTAATTATAAATGTTGGAGGGGATGTGGTAAAATTGGGACACTAAAACAGTCTTGGTGGAGTAACAATTTTGGAGAGCAATTGAGAACTATGACCATATAAAAGTGTATCTACTTTTTGATTCAGCAATAACCAACTACTAGTTTTGTATCCCAAAGAGATTTTTTTTAAAAAAGGGAAAAAGACCTATTTGTACAAAATATTTATAACAGCCCTTTGCAAAAGTAAATGTTTTGGAAATTGAGAAGATGCCCATCAATTAGAGAATGGCTTAACAAGGTATGATATATGAATGAAATGGAATATTATTGTGCTATGAGAAATCCTGAGTAGGTAGATTTCAGAAAAACCTGGAAAGAGTTATGTAAACTGATGCAAAGTGAAGTGAGCAGAATCAGAACACTGCATATATTGATAACAACACTGTGTGATGATCAAGAATGTTACTCTCAACAATACAATGATCCAAGACAATTCCAAAGGACTCATGATGAAAAATGCTATTCATATCCAGAGAAGGAACTGATGGAGACTAAATGAAAATCAGAGTATACTATTTTTACTTCTTTTATTTTTTCAGTGTTTTTTAAATTTCTTTTGCTCTTTTCTTTCACAACATTGCTAACGTGGAAATATGTTTTACATGATTGCACATATAAATACCCTGTATCAATTGCTTAGAGAGGGTGGAAGTGAGGCAAGGAAGGAAAATATTCAGAATTCAAAATTTTTAATAGATTGAATGTTAAATGTTTAACCTATATTGAATTACTTGCTGTCTAGGGGAGGGGAAAGGAGGAAAGAGAAGAGAAAATATTTGGAACACAAGTTTTACAAGGTTGAATACTGAAAATTATCTTTGCATGTATTTTGAAAATGAAAAGCTATTATTAAAAAAAGAATGTTAAAATTTATTTTTACATGTGAATTGAAAAAAGATAATGCTATTTTAAAAGAAAAGGAAAATATATTAATAAAGAAGTATATATATTTATTACAATTTCACAAAATTTTATAAAATATTTTAGGAACTCTATTTCAATTTAATTAGTTTCCTTTGTGATCTTAAGAATTTTATGTATTTAAAACCATTATTTTGAGAAGTGATCTATATGTTTCATCAAACTGACAAAAAGGTTCCATGGAACCAAAGAAAACTGTTAAGAACTGCTGCTATAGGATTATTTGTGGAGGATCCTGAGATCTCTGAAAATAATTTATATTAGGAAAGAAGGAAAATCTTAAATGGTTTTGTCCAGATAAAGAATATCATTGGCTCTGTGACAAAGATTGATCACTGCCAATTTCTTTGGTGTTCTTTCTGTTTCAGACCTCAGAAAGCTTGGCAGCATAGCCCAACACTCAAGACTCCTCTGGGGAGCATATAGAGCAGAAGGAGCCACAGTTATTGAGGCATAGAAAAAGATATATAGGAATATAAGAACTCTGCAGTCTTGTTCCTCTTCTGTAGTGGGATATTCACTCCCTTAGCTCTTTTCGCCATCCTCTAACACTTTGATGTTCTACATAGGTCTTAACACTGAGACTAGGCTCACACACCAGCAGTGAACCCAACATTTCCCTGAATCTATGTACTTCTTCAGGCCATACCCCATTCCAATCCCCAACATGAAAAAGAAATTGATTTTTTTCCTCAGGATTCCAATAGTTCAGTAACTCTTCTAAGATACCCTTTCCAGAGGGTGATTACTACTAAATGTCTCCAAAGGTAACCTGTGGGGCCAAACTTTGAAAATTGGAGCTTATGATCTTTGACCAGTGTGTTTCCCATTAATAATCACATTTTCTAAGAAAATATAGTAAAATCAATAGCAATAAAACATTTTCCCTCTTTCCCTCATAAGGCTAAGGGAACACTCTCCTACAAATACATACTCTGTATACAGGAAGAATGGATTCACATGTATAGTACATATGACACTCATATGGGATATACACATGAGACAAAGGAAATCTCTCACATAAACTCCTCAAAGAGCTCCCCCTGGCTTCAACTTCTGCTATATTTTTCTCAGTTGAGTTCTCAGAGTGAGCTCTTCTCCAGCTGTCTTTGCTACCATTCCACATTTATTTCTGTTTGGAGTTTGTCTTTGCTCCTTTAATTGTGTCTCAAATTCTCTGGAACATATAAATTCTCTGCTAAACCTTTTGAAAGGAATATTTCTCCTTGGGATAATCAACTCTTTGTCCAGTTTAGATAACAGTGAGGTTCCTACTCCCATAATCATGTTTGCATATTCTTTTCCTCACAAACACATCCCAAGTACAAGAAATGGCAAATTCTTTATTTAAAAAAATCATAAAATGATTTTTTAAAAAAATAATCTTTCTCCTGTATTTTTTACTCTTATTTTAACAAAACAATAGCACAAAAGCATGTTTGTCTTTTTTTATTCGTTTTGTCACTTTTAAAGACTGTTAGATTCTGAAAGAACTCTTGTCTCTTATTCCTTTATTAGAATATAAACACTCCATCATCAACATTTTCAAATTGATTTATCTTTCTAGTCTATTCTTATCTTCTGTGTTTGCATTTCAAATATTCTACCTAGTTCTAATCTTTTCATCAGTAATGTTTAAAAATCCTGCATTCTATTAAAGGTTTATACTTTGTCCTTTCCCAAGATTATATTCAACGTTTTAGACTTTTATTCTTGCTTATGTCTTTTTTTTTGCCTCCTAGTAAAAATGGGTTTATTTCAGATTTCCTATAAGAGGAGGATTTTTGGGGGTCTGTTTTGTTTTTTCTTATTTTCACTTTGCCCTCTGGGTCTTATAGTCTAGGAAGTTTCTTTTATGGTTTCTTGAAATAGGTTCTTTGTTTGGTTATGACTTTAAAGGAATTCAATGCTTTTAAAATTATATCTCTTGGACGTGGCTCTTTTCAACAATGAGGTGATTCAGGCCAGTTCCAATAGACTTGTATTGGAGAGAGCCATCTGCATCCATAGAGAAAACTATGGAACTGAATGTGGATCACAACATAATATATTTAACCTTTTGTTATTGTCATTTGCTTGCTTGTTTTTTTCTCTAATTTTTTTCTTTTTTGATATGATTTTTCTTGTGCAACATGTTAAATGTGGAAATATGTCTAAAAGAATTGCACATGTTTAAATTATATTGTATTACTTGAGGAGGAGGAGGTGGGGAGGGAAAGAAAATATGGAATACAAGGTTTTTCAAGAGTTAAGGTTGAAAACAATCTTTGTATTTTTTTCCCATTTTATTTTTTTATTAAAGCTTTTTATTTTCAAAACATATGCAAGAATACATTTTCAATATTGACCCTTACAAAATCTTGTTCCAAATTTTCCCCTTCTTCCTCCCACTCTCTCCACTAGATAGCAAGTAATCCAATATATGTTAAACATATTAAAATATACATTGAATCCAATATATGTATACATATTTATACAATAATCTTGTTGCACAAAAAAAGTCAGATCAAAAAGAAAAAAAGAGAAAGAAAACAAAATGTAAGCAAACAATAACAAAAAGTGAAAATCTTTGCATGTGTTTTGAAAAATATAATGTTATTATAAAAAATGATATCTATTCCATGCGTTTTCCAAGTTTGATTTTGCTTTATATCCCTGATTTTTCAGTCTTTTAACTTTGTTTTAAGGTTGGAAGGGTTAATTAGGACCTGGTTCTGTCCCTTCCATAGTTTGAATGTCATTATCACTGTACTTTTAAGTAGTATGACTGGTTCAAAGTCTCCCTTCCTACCCTCTTTCACAACCCTCATCAGGGACAAGAAGTCAGCCCAGAAGAAGGAATATGCTTTATCTCCTTCAATCCTTAGTTTGGCTCATATCTTCTATTGATCTCTCCTTCTCCTCAAGCCATAATGAACTAAAAGTTGACTTTTCCTACTACAATGCCTGCAAGCTTCTGGCCAATTTTCTGTGCAACCCTGGACAGGGTAGGAGTTTACTGATGGTCTCCCTTAATTTTTCTGATTTATCTTGCAGCCATAACTATAAATCAGAGATCATTATCAGGCCTCCTAGAAAACACTGTTGACATGGGCTTCCTGGGCATGTCCCATCTCCATCTCCTTGATTCCCTGGAGTCACCAGAGACCACATTGCCTCCTCCCCCAACTCAGATTGTTCAGCTTACTCTGCCCTATCTCTGGGTCCTTGAGCAGTCACAAATAAAGAGATAGCTTTATCTCCTATTGTAGCTGCCTCCTAGTATGTACCTGACCAGAATAACTACATCCTTCCAGTTAAGTTTTTGTGTAGTCCTAGGCTGCATAGAAGAACTTACTAAGGTTCTCCTTTGATTTTCTTGATCATTGCTTAGACTTATGCCATTTTTTTTCATTGTTGTAGGGAATGTCTTTGGGGAGTTCCTCTTGAATGTAAATTTTCATGTCATCATCTTTATTTTAAGTTGGTTTGAACTTGTACAAAAAACTTGATACAATTTCCTTTGCTTGTAGAGTTTAGAAGACATTTATGTTATCTTCTATAGTTTATTTTTTAATAGGCTTTTATGCTGAAATACACAGGATGACTCTCATCTACTTGATGTCTCTAATAGATGAAAGGTTTGATAGTCTTTAGGTCACTTCTGCATCCTTCTGAATGGTAGATTACTATGATATGAATGGCAGTGGATACTAACTCCACCCTAGGAATGGGAACTCAGAATAAGTCCAAATGGTATGAATTAGGCAAACAATATTAAGATAGAGCATTCTGTATCATTCTATAGCATTACTGGCAGCATAAGGTACTATCTGGATTGGCACAAACACCCATTAATCATAATAATGTCATAAAGAGGGAAGTTTAATACTAAACACCAGAAGCATCACCACTTTATCATGCCTCCTAACCTCAAGTGAACCCTATTCTAACTAGACTTTGACTCCATAGATCTATGAACTTTCACCTAAAGTAGAGATCCGTTTGCATATACTATCAAACTACATAGTTTCCATAATCCAACAATTTTTCTAATTTCCTGGAGATAGAGAGGACTGGTTGTTCCTAGTTCTTAAGTAAACTTTTGAGGCTGTAGGTTGATTAGAACAGTTCCAAAGGAAAAGAATCTGTAAGTATGGGTCCTTTGTCTAGAATTGCATTATTAAAGTTGTGATTCAAGAAGACCTGTTTCTTCTGCCACATGGGAAATCTCTAGAATGTAACCTTCTACTATGGTAGTATGACACCCAACACAAGAATATCTCTGGTAGGAGTGGGAGAAGGGACAAAGCATTTACCATGTGCCAGACATTGTGCTAAGAGTCTTATGAATATCTTGGTTGATCCTCTGAACAACGCTGTGAAGTAAGTGCTGTTGTTATGATCCCCATTTTGCAGCTGGAGAAAACAGATAGACAGTGATTTGTCCAACATCACACAGCTAATCTGTGTCTGAGATCCCATTTGAACTTGGTTCTTTCTGACTCCAGGCCCAGCACTCTATCTACTCTGTCACCGTGCTGTCTCAAGGTAGAGCTTGGTTTGGCCAGTATGACTGAAAGGGTCTCAGTGAGAATGCTGGACACTCCTGCACAATGAAATGGAGTGATGCTGGCTGCCACCTGCTGGGAGATGTAAAAGTAGCTATGATAGAAAATTTGCACCTCTTGCTGGCATAGCTGCCATAGAACTGGAAGAAAGAATGCCTTCTGGGAGCCTTGTATACTCTGGATGAATGTATACTCTGGAGAGATTTGCTTACTGGAATATATCTTTTGTGCATTTCATCTTTTGAGCTTTTCATGGCTTAGCCACAAAACAGAAGATGCTGAGGATGGGAGCTCTCTTTTGGCAGATGGTCTTCCCCAACAATTCTTTAAGCTCACGATAAAGCTCCAGACCTATTTTTTCCCCTTTAAGACACAATCTCTTCCCCTAAAGAAGTGCATAGTTGCATATATTACCATCTTCTACTATTCTTTGTATTTCAAAATATTCATGTTTGTTTATTATTAAGGATATAAGAGAAAAGAAAATTCAAATAAAAAATAAAATCTAGTGACACTGTTCTCAAGCAGTAGAAAAAAAAAGAAAATGTTTTTCTTTTAAATATTATTTTTTATTTTGAACTTAGAAGCAAACATGAATATTTCCATGTATCAAGACTAGTAAGAAAGAGAACTAGTGTCTAAAAAATGAATTTCTGTTAAAGAAAAAGAGTGTATTTTGTGGCCCAAAGGGGACCTGGACCTCTGAGTGAGTGAGATCATAGTAACTATGAGTCAGGACTCCCTAATATCCTCTTTTCAGAATGACAAAGAATGACTATGTTTTGAAAATTCTATATCACAAAAAGAAGCTTAAGAAAATAGTTCTACAAACAAAACTAATGCAGACAAGATTAGAAGGGAAACAATAAACTGGGAAAACATTTTTACAGTCAAAGGTTCTGATAAAGGCCTCATTTACAAAATATATAGAGAATTGACTCTAATTTATAAGAAATCAAGCCATTCTCCAATTGATAAATGGTCAAAGGATATGAACAGACAATTCTCAGAAGAAGAAACTGAAACTATTTCTAGCCATATGAAAATATGCTCCAAATCATTATTAATCAGAGAAATGCAAATTAAGACAACTCTAAGATATCACTACAGATTGGCTAGAATGACAGGGAAAGATAATGCAGAATGTTGGAGGGGATGTGGGAAAACAGGAACACTGATACATTGTTGGTAGAATTGTGAATACATCCAGCCATTCTGGAGAGGAATTTGGAACTGTGCTCAAAAAGTTATCAAACTGTGCATATCCTTTGATCCAGCAGTGTTTCTACTGGGCTTATACCCCAGAGAGATACTAAAGAAGGGAAAGGGACCTGTATGTGCCAAAATGTTTGTGGCAGCCCTGTTTGTAGTGGCTAGAAGCTGGAAAATGAATGGATGCCCATCAATTGGAGAATGGTTGGGTAAATTATGGTATATGAATGTTATGGAATATTATTATTCTGTAAGAAATGACCAGCAGGATGAATACAGAGAGGACTGGCGAGACTTACATGAACTGATGCTGAGTGAAATGAGCAGGACCAGGAGATCATTATATACCTCAACAACGATACTGTATGAGGATGTATTCTGATAGAAGTAGATTTCTTCAATAAAGAGAGCTAATTCAGTTTCAATTGATCAAGGATGGACAGAAGCAGCTACACCCAAAGAAAGAACACTGGGAAATGAATATAAACTGCTTGCATTCTTGTTTTTCTTCCCGGGTTATTTATACCTTCTGAATCCAATTCTCCCTGTGCAACAAGAGAACTGTTCGGTTCTGTACACATATATTGTATCTAGGATAAACTGTAACCTATTTAACATGTATAGGGCTGCTTGCCATCTGGGGGAGAGGATGGAGGGAAGGAGGGGAAAATCGGAACAGAAGTGAGTGCAAGGGATAATGTAAAAAATCACCCTGGCATGGGTTCTGTTAATAAAAAGTTATTTAAAAAAGAAAGAAAGAAAGAAAGAAAATAGTTCTACTACCAAAAAGAAGGAAAAAAATAAATCAACCATATCTAAAAGGAAAATTAAAGTAATTGGGCTAAAATTAAACATATTTCTACTTTTTCTTTAGCTATTTCTATCTAAAATTCATCAGCTCACACAGAATACTGAACAATGTACAGTAAAGGTGGAGGTAGAAATAAAGGAATATAGACAGATGGACCCAATTTGTTCTAATGTGCTTTTAAAAGAAAGATTGGCAAAGCTTTTTCCAACATGATTTTCTATAGGTATCACAATAGAATATAATTAATCTATTTTTTCTGTCTGTCTGTCTGTCTGTATATACACATATTGAATCAGCTACAACTATAACAAAAGACCCTCCATTTTTAACATTCTCTAGTAGAATAGATAGCTGAGTATTTAGTCATTTTGCTTCTAATGATAGAGCCTTCCAAAAAATAGAAATGGACATATGTGGTTAAAATCAATTTTAGAGACTAGTTGAATCACTGGTTGCTTGCTTGGGTGGAGCATTACCTCATTTAGTAAGATTTCCAGGCTCTAGAGTGCTTTCTTCTGAATAATACTTACTTCTGGCAATAGCTGAGCCAACATTGTGCAATTTTAAAGGCTTCTTTGGGGACTTGGAGGAGCTGACTCAAAAATATGCATTGAAGGTATGGGATTGGGAATCCAGATTGATGGAACTGCTAGCTATCACTACCCCCCTTTTTTTTCTCTAGAAATTATCTCCTTTTTGACATCTGTGTATATGCTATATCCTCTCTATAGTAGGACCAGTTTGCCATTTTTCTACCAATAGGAATTAGCTTTCCTCAAAAGTCAACAAAATTTATTTCTAGGACCTTACTGGCTCCTATTTCCTTTGATGTATCTTTCTGAGCAGCTAAGGGCATTAAAAAATCTCATTATGTGGAAATAGGGCAGACTTTGGGGAGTACCATGAGACTCACTATACTGTGCCCTGCTGATCTGTGGACCAAATGGTTTTCTGTAAGGAGATGAGGGAAATTGTGTCTATCAAAGCTAAATATAAGAGCTACTTTGGGTGCAGCTAGATGGTGCAATGGATAGACCACCAGCTGTGGAGCCAGGAGGACCTGAGTTCAAATCTAGCCTCAGGTGCTTAATTTATTAAATGGGTGATCTGGGCAAGTCACTTAACTCCAGTTGCCTCACCTCTCCAAACCCTACCCCCTCTAAAAAAGATATTCTTTTAAGTTTTCCCGAGTCCTAATTATAAAGTAATAAAGTGAATTTTTTTTGTTAACTGTTCGATGATTTAAGAGTACTTCAATGCATCCCCAAACAGAATCTGAACTAAGAGATTGATGAAATTAGAACTACTTCTGACATCGGGCATAGCCTGGGTAATGGGATGATATGAGATAACTTGCATAGGAGCTTGCATAGTGGATTCTGAGTTGGGGAAAGCTCTGTAAAAATGGAGGATAGCTGAAATGACTAGGATGGCAGGACAGTGAATGGCTCTCATCCTGCATGGAAAGTCCTCTCTGAGGAATAGGGATCAGGTTCACTTTAGGCAGAGAGATTACCTCAGTGGGTGCCGGAGTGCTGGGGGACACTAGGAAGGGGAGGTGCAAAGCTTAGTTCTAGCTACCGGTGATCATTTGGTGAAGGGATTTTTCCTGATGGACATCCTGGGGACTAATAGATTTCAGTCAGGAAGAAATCCTCTGCTTTCTGACCCAGCAATTACACAATTCTTGTTGAAATTAGAGCCATTAGGCAGGAAAATGAAGGAGAAATAGGAAGGGAGTGTGACTCTAGCTATTGAGAGAGGATCAAGTGGACCATTTCTACCTGGGAGGTGGGGTGTTTACGCGAACAGAAAGCTGATAAGTCACTGCAGCACTATTTTGAGGCCATGGACTAATGCAGTCAATGCTAAGATGCTCTTCGGCAGCTGACTTCCACAGGCTGTGGGATCTTTCTGTGGATGTGGAATAAGCTACATTTATTAAAGCCTCTAGACTGGTTCCATATAACTTACTCCCTTAGAAGTACATCCAGTAAATTTCTGGGCAGAATTCCTTCTTACATCATGGGAAGGTAAGTGTCAGTAGCTTTTTCTGGACTTAATATTACCTTCCACCCACAACCCCCTTCCCTCCCCAGGAACTGATAGTGATGGTTCAGATAACTCGAAGAATTTCCATATGGCTCTACCCACAGGATATAGAGAATACAGAAAGGACCTGCTGTTCCAAGTTCACACCCAAATGTCACTAGTTATTTAGGCTATATCTATATGATTATATGACTAGTAAGAACCAGACTTGAAGTCTGATGCCATTCTGGTGGGATTCCACTCAGAAGATAGGATGTAATTGCTTTTGAAGCATACTGTGCATAAGGTATGGAAAGCTAGATTGGAATGAGGGAGTAGAAATATAAACCAAACTTATCAAATATACTCATTTTTTAGGAATTTAATTTCTTCCCTTGGAGATTCCCCATGGGAGTGCTAGTTGAATTGTATAGGAAAATTTAGTACCAGGGTACAAAGTCACCTCACCCATAATCTCACCCAAGCCTAAGACATACTCTAAAATCCCTGAACCACTCATTTAGGAAAAGTCATAGAGAACATACTATGGAAGAAGAGGCTTTATGATCTCAGAATCCATTAATATCTTTCAGCAATCTCTATGAATTATTACCATGGGAAGGGCCAAATAGAAACTCTTAGAGTTATCTAAACCATCACTATTAGTTCCTTGGGTGAGGGTGGGGAAGAAAGGTAAAAGCTATTTAGTCCAGAATAAGCTACTGACACATTTGTCTTCCTATAATTTAAGAAGGAAGCTTAGAAACTCTTGGACTCTTGAGGTTTTGGAGAACTCATATTCCTTACTAGGTTATCTTGGTGCTCCCCTCCCCATGATAACACAAATCGCCCATAAATCTACTTTTTTCAAGTGGAGTCTACTATAGGTTATAACCCTGGAAGATGTAAAACAGGTTATTCAGCAGTCTCTCCTTTGAGTCCTTGTGAAAGACTCAGATTTCTGGAGCTTTTTGTCCATAAAGACCAAACTGAATGGAACTTTTGGTGGGCATCAGGAGGTGGCCAAAATAAATGACTATCAAGCTTCTGGAGTTCCTATGAAAATTGGATGAAGGTTTATTTTTCACAGAATTATAAAACTTAAAATAAAGAAATGAAATGGAAATCTGAAAGTTTCAAAGCTTTAGAGGAAAGCCATAAATTAGAATAAAAAACACTCTATGAAATGTAATCAAGAGTGAATATTCACACTCGTATGAGGGAATTAGGCGCTCTGGAGAGGCTGTAATCTCTGTAGAACCCAGTCAATAGGGAATCAGGGGAGCGACTTGTGTTTCAAGGACAGGCTATAAAAAGATATGTTTTATTGATTTTACATGAGCCAGTTTCAGGACACCCGGTTTTGCAAATTGTGAATAATACTGGTTTCATCAGTGTGTCTGTAGAGTTCTGGGTAAGATATTTGTCTCTTACAATTCCAACTTCCTCAAAGCAGCAACTCACTGTGCCCACTTTTGAAAAGTCATTGGTCGACTGTTACTAGACTCTGGTTTTTACTGAACATACAACACATACAATCACCTTTATCCAGAGCTACCTAGTATAGGTTGGGTAATGCAAGACACCTCTTCCAACGAGATGGGTCAAAATACAAAATGTTTCCACTGCTAAATGGAAATGGTACATTAAAAATTATGCTTACCTGTTTTCTTCCATTGTTAGTGACCTAAGAAAACAGGTGGTAACCATGTCAGAGACTAAGACCTCAAGTCTAGACCTTGGAAGATCTCCTCCTTCACCACCCAGTGGACTCCCGACTATTGTGACTCTAAAGAAACACATTTTGTGTGATTTACCAATGGCTCCATCCACTATAAGAAAAGTATGTACAAATAGATTTTAGTAGTCATGAATTTGGTAATGAGTAGCCCTAGGGAGTGGGGACCCTGGTATGTCTTTTCAGTGGGTTGAACTTCAGGTTGCACAGCTAGAATTTGAGAGAATTTTGAGGGATGAGGAAAAGATCTTCATCTATACTAATTCTAAAGCACAGAACAAGATAACCAAAGATTCTCCATTTGGAATCAGAACCCAATGGAGAAATTTTCCCAATGCTTTCTATATGATGTAGTTATTTATGGGGCATTACAGTACCCATTAGAAGAATAATATACTATATAACCAGTTAGAGCCATTACAAGAACAGCAAAAGCTGGGATGTGTCCATTGCCAATATAGACATTAGAGTGATAAATACTATGTTATTTTGAGCACATGACTTTATTATCCCCCTAATTAAGAGCAAAGAAACTATTTCTATCCAACTGGACTCCTTGTGCCAATTGAAGGACGCATTTAACCCACATAGCCCACAATCTGTCACTGTTTGGCAAAATAACACTCATATTAGTACAAGAAAGTTGTTTCTGCTCATCAAACAGCTTCATTGTTGTGTACCTGATTGCCCAGATCAGGCAATCTCCCAGAAACCATATCTGTGACAAATCAGTACCAGTTTGGGAAAGGGAAGAGCTTTCTGTTGAAGTGATTTCTAGTATGGTTTTAGGAAGACCTGTGTGATAAAATGCTTTGGGATATAATTTTGCCCACCACTTTCTGGCCATTCTCATTCCTTTTCTAGTATAGAGTTGCCTTGGCTTCAAGTAGTTACCTCCTCAGAAGACTCTGTAATCCCTCAGGAGAAGTAATTTAAATTATTATTTCATCTAACCCACTCCTCCACCCTATCTCAGCCACAAAGAAATGGTCACACCCTTGTTCTTGTCAAAACCCACAAATGCATTATTTTTATATTTATGAACTCTGAAATTCCCTTATCTGATTCTAACATATTGTCATCCTACTTCTCCTTCAGCCTTACAATTCCAAACCCTATTCTTGGCCACACATGGACCTCCAATCCTTTTCCTAGGTCATCACTCTTATTGTACTTCTATTTTTCTTTTGACATCATGATCCCTGGTTGAGTCCATTCAATTCTACACTATTCTTTTCTCTTAGGTTCTTGCCTTCCTCTCACATCACCTATCTAGTCCTTCCAAGCTTCCACACTGGATCTAATTCCTTCATTCTTACACATGTGCTGCTAAACAAAGTTGGAAAAAAATCATGAAAATATATTGATTGTCTGCTTTAAGTTAATGTCACATAACCTCAACTAGGCCTTCACTGCTGCAAAGCAATCCTATTTCTCCCTAATTGAGTCACTTAACTCATATACCACAGTAGCTCTTCCAAACTTTCTTCTCTCTTTAGATTTCCCATGACTTTCCCTCCCCATTCTCTCAGCAGATAACCTTCCCTTCTGTTCTACTGAAAAAAAATGATACCATTTTCAATTTTCTAAGAGTTCTCCCTTCTTCCTTCCTCCTCCTCACACAATACTCCAATGATTTCTATCACTATCTATTCCTTTCCCCCATCTCACATGAAGAGGTAATCTTTCTTGCCAAGGCTAATCCTTCTACATACCCAAGTGATCTATCCTGTCTTCTCCAACAGATTATCATCCATATTCTCACTTCAGTCTCTCTATTAGCTGTCACTCTACTAAGTATAAACGTGCCCATGTCACCTTCATTTTCAAAAAACCTGCACTTGATCTTACCTTCCTTTATGTCCCTAGTACTTAGCACAGTGCCTGGCAATAGGAGGCACTTATTAAATGTTTATTGATTGACTGAATAATCATCCACACAATAAACTCTACAATCCAAGGCATCAATCACTCCTTAGGACTCAACCTGCTAGCTTGACTATAAGTTGGGGGAGTGAACTTAGAGGATGTATACAGCATTTAAAAGATAAATCTTACTCTTAAAGAGAAATTTAAAGTCTTTAAATGTACACAATTTTTTTTTTAATGGAAAAATTTTTATGGAAAAAATTCCATTTAAAGACCAAGTCAAAGAGGGATTTTTTATAGACAATGAGTCTTTTAAACCAAAGCTTCTTAAATTGTGAATCATAACCTCACATGGGGTCATGTAAGTGAATTGCAAAAAATCTGGCAACAGTAAAAAGTATCAAATATTCTGCAGAAATTTAATTCTTTATGTAAAAGTAAACATGTATAATCATCTTACAAAGAATTATTTTAAAATAAATGTCTTGCGGGCAGCTACATGGTGAGCACCAGATCAGGAGTTAGCAGGACCTGAGTTTAAATTCTGTCTCAGTTAATTCATTTAGCCTCAATTGTCTTGCCAAATAAAATAAAATAAAATAAATTTATTTATGATTTACGATCAGTAAATGTTTGGTTTGTATACTTATTTTATACTCCCATATACCTAGGTTTGCATAAAAATTTCTCAGGCAAAAAGGGGTTATGAGTGGAAAAAGTTTAAGAAGACTTGCTTTAGACACTTATTTTTTAATATGATGCTGTGCTAAAGACACTGCAAAGCTTCCTATATTAAGCTCCATTGCTACTCAAAAGTGTTTCTACCTTGGAAAAAAACAAGATTGAATAAGGCTTATTGTACAGTCAATAATAAACAGTGAGATGAATAACCTCTTTAACTAGTGATATAGTATATATACACCCATACCAACATATAAATGTACATATATACATGTATTTTTCTTCATATATGCCTACATATTGTGCATATATAAAAATGTGTATATGTATTATTTTAGAGATAGAGATACATCTTGGACAGAGACTGCAAATTGATGAGCTAGATTCAAAACTGAGCTATAGGAGAGGCTTTATTTCCTTTGAGAAACTGCAAAATTCTTTGCATGACCCTCAAATTTAGAGAGCATCATGGATCAAAATGCTTGATTGATTAGCATTATGGAAAGCAAAACAAACTGATTGTCCAAAAGACTAAAAATGAAAATGTATTGTAGGAAATTTATTTGTTGAATCTTTCTTTCTTTCTTTCTTTCTTTCTTTCTTTCTTTTTTTCTTTCTTTCTTTCTTTCTTTCTTTCTCTTTCTTTCTTTCTCTCTCTCTCTCTCTCTCTCTCTCTCTCTCTCTCTCTCTCTCTCTCTCTCTCTCTTCTCTTCTCTCTCTCTCTCTCTCTCTCTCTCTCTCTCTCTCTCTTCTCTCTCTCTCTCTTTCTCTCTTTCTTTTTTTTGTTTGTTGTTGCAAATCTCCCTCATAGATCTAATTCCTAACAGAGCCAATCCTGCTAATACAAGAACTGTCATAGTATGCTAGTTTTTTTGGACTGAAAACTATTTTGAAAGCTGTGTATGGGGGTGAAAAAAGACATATACTATAGGGAATGGGCTGTTGGCAGCAATTCTATCTTCTGACATAGACAGGGCTGAGTATGCTGGCCATGTGTTTGCTTTGTGATCCCAAGAGAAAGTGTTTCAGTTATATTAAAAATTAGCTAGAAAAGAAAAAAAAAGTCACAGAAGTTTTCCAGATTATTTGCCAACAGGTTTTGGATAGGCTATGATAAGTCAGGTGATTCAGGGAAATTTTATTATAACTTTAAGCCTTTGTGTCCAACTGAAGGTTATTTCCTTAATTTGCTATCATCTGACTGATAAACAATTTTTTCCTTTCCATAATTGTAGTGTGCTTACTGAATTGAGCTATGTGCAGTTTTTTTTCCCTTCATTACAAAATAGTTGGTAAAAATTATTACTAAACATATTTTTTCCTTCTTTCTTAAAAATCAATAGATTTTCTATTGATCTGGTATTTCATGTTCTAGTAACAGAAAACAGTTTTTTATTCTCCTTTTTGGCTATAACTTTTTTCTTTAATTATTTAAAAACTTTTTGTTGACAACTTAATAATCATCAAAATGAAAACATTTCAGTGTTTCAGCATACAAAGAAAAAAAAGTGCATTGATTGTGTAAAAAAAGTCTTCAGTTATATAGTTTAATATATATCTGTATAATGCACATACATGTATATACATATCAAACATACATATCTCAAATCTATACTTACAGGTATTTAACATGATAGTTAAAAAAATAACTCTACTTTTTGTGTTCATTTCTGTACTTTGGGGTTTTTTTCCCCTGTGTATTTTATAGTGTTTTGTTGATGCTCTGTCACAACTCTACTTGCATAAACCCAGACTTCCTTTGTAATCAATAGGTATAGTCAAGCAAAACAAATCAACTTATTAACCATGTCTGAGAATGCATATCTTATCTTCTTTTTGTCCATAACTTCTTTTCCATGAGGTATTTGTTGCTGCTTTGATAAGAGTTTTGAATTATTTTAATTTCTTTCTTCACACTATTTCTTTTTCACATTATTATTGTGGTCATCATGAAAATTGGTCTCTTCGTTCTGCTCATTTCACAGTTGAACATTGATGTTCAAATTGCCTTTCCATATTTCTCTAAATCTGTGATATTCATAATTTCTTATGGCATAATAATATTCCATCATTTTCACATATTACCTTTTTTTTCACTTGCTATTACCCAATTAATTGGGACTTAGTTTGTTTTTAGTGTTTTGCTACACTACAAAATGTTGCTATAAATATTGTACCTAAAAGTTCTTTCTTTCTGTTGATAACTTCTTTGGTGAAAATGCCTAATAATAGTTTCACTGGCAGAAAGAGCATATTGTTTAGTGACTTTTGGGCTGTTATTCCGAATTGCTTTCTAGCATGGCTGCATCAACAACTATTTTGTATATTTTATAATTACTTTTGAATAGAATTCTTTTTTTTTTCTAATTCTCTCTGGTGCGTTTTATTATTAGCATTCAAAAAGCTGATGTTTTATGTGTGTTTATGAATATCTTGAGTTCTTCAAGTAAATCATTGGTAAATAAAAACATTTTTGCTTCTGATTGACTATTCCTTCAATTTATTTGTTCTTGTTGGTATAGTTAGCATTTTCTGGAACTATAATAATCTTGATAGACTTGTTTTATCTCTGATCTTATTGGAAAGGCCCCTAACATTTCTCCCTTACAGATAATAACAATTCTTATTTTTAATAGATCTTTTTTTTTCAGCATATTAAGAGAAGTATTGTTTGTTCCTTTTTTAAAATAGTATTTTACTTTTCCAAATACATGCAAAGATAATTTTCAACATTCATCTTTGCAAAATCTTTTGTTTTGAATTTTTCTTCTTCTTTCCCTCTTCCTCCCCAACACATCAAGCATTCTTATATAGGTTAAACATGTACAATTCTTCTAAACATATTTTCATGTTTGTTATTCGGAAAAAAAACACACACACAAGAAAGGGGATGGGGCAGAGCAAACAAGTAACAACAACAACAAAGCTGAAAATACCATACTTTGATCTACATTCAATCTCCATAGTTCTCTCTCTGGATGCTGACAGCTTTTTCCTCCACAAGTCCATTGGAATTGCCTAGAATCACCTCATTGTTGAAAAAAGCCAAATCCATCACAGTTGATTGTTTCATAATTTATTGTTACTGAGTGCGATGAATTATTCAGCCATTCCCCAAATGATGGACATTCACTCAATTTTCACTTTCTTGCCACCACAAAAAGAGCTGCTACAAACATTTTTGCACATGTGGGTCCTTTTCCCCTCTTTTATGATCTTTGGGATACAAATCCATTAGAAATAGTGCTGGAGCAAAGTATATGCACAGTTTGATAGCCTTTTGGGCATAGTTCTAAATTATTCTCCAGGATAGTTGGATCATTTTACAACTCTACCAATAATGCATTAGTGTCCTACTTTTCCCACAATCCCTGCAACATTTCTCATTATCTTTTCCTGTGATCTTAGCTAAACTGAGAGGTGTGAAGTGGTATCTCATAATTGTCTTATTTGCATTTTTCTAATCAATAGTGATTTAGAGCAGTTTTTCATATGACTAGAAATGACTTAAATTTCTTTATCTGAAAATTGTCTGCACATCTCTTTTGACCATTTATCAATTGGGGAATGGCTTATGTTCTTCTAAATTTGAGTCAATTCTCTATATATTTTAGAAATGAGACCTTTATCAGAAACACTGGCTATAATTGTTCCCCCTCAGATTTATTTCCCTTCTAATTTAAGCTACATTGATTTTGTTTGTGCAAAGCCTTTTAAATTTAACATAATAAAAATTGTTCATTTTGCATTTCATAATGTTTCCCAGTTCTTCTTTGGCCACAAATTCCTCCCTCTTATTCTCCTAATTTATTTATAGTATCACTCTTTACTTCTAAATCATGAACTCATTTTGATCTTATCTTGGTTTAGAGTATTAGATGTTGGTCAATGTCTAGTTTCTGGCAAACTGTTTTCTAGTTTTCCCAGCAATTTTTGTTAAATGATGAGTTCTTAACCCAGAAGAACCCTTTATTCTGATGCTAACTTGTATTTATCATAAACTAATACTGCATTTCTAAAAAACCTGAATATATTGAAATAGCTACATGATTTTTAAAAGAAATTATACTGTCTTGTTGATTGCTTTTTAAATTTTGAAACAGCTCTGAAATCCTGGTATAAATTCAATTCAGCAAGCATAAATAATCTTTTGAATATAATCCCATATTATTTGGTAAAATTTTTTTTTGCATCAATTTTTATTAGAAATCAAAGTTTATAGATTTCTTTCTCCATTATATATCTCCCTAGTTTAGGTATTAGGACCAAATTTGTTTTATAGAAAGAGTTTGTTAGGATGCCTCTTTCCATATTTTTGCAAACAATTTTTTAAATGGTATTATTTGCTGAACATTTTATTGAATGCATTTTTGAATCCATTTCATTTTTTAAAATGATCATCTTTTTTTTTAAGTTATCATTTTTCTTGGCACATGATTCAATAAATGGTTTATAATAATTCTTTTTGTTTAATTTTTATCCGGTTTTATTTCCTTTCACTTTTTGCTATGTATAATTTATTTCCTCTATTTCAAAATCAAATTAGATAATGGCCTGTTTTATTAGTATTTTTTCCAAAAATCCAAAAATTATTAGTTCTATTTATCAATTCAATTTTTTTTTGCTTTTAATTTTATTAACCTCTTGATTTTCAGAGTCTCTATTTTTATGTTTTGTTGCTTTTCTACTTGTGTTTTTTTTGTTGTTGTTTTACTTTTTGTTTTTCAGTTTTATGTCCAAGTCATTGATTTCTTCTTTCTTTTTTGGACAAAAGTGTTGCAGAAATATATTTTTTTAATGATTTCCTTTGATTAAATTATGTAAGATTAGGTATATTTTCCCACTTTATAATTTTCTGGGATGAAATTATTTGCATTATTTCTTCTTTAATTCACATATTCTTTAGGATTATATTACTTAATATACATTAAATCTAAACTTTTTCTTCAAATTATTCTTCCCATTATTATGATAACTAAAAGATGTATTTAAGAATCTACATTTCTACATTTGGTGTGCGTTTTTATGGTCAGTTTTCATGGTCAGTTTTTGTAAAGGTACTATGCATAGATGAGAATATATATACTCTTCATATTCCCATTAAGTAGGTCCCATAGATATAGCATATTTAACTTTTCTAAAATACTTTTGATTGTTTTCTTATTTATCTTCTTTTTAGGTTTACCTAAGTCTGAAAGGCATACATTAAAGTCCAAAACAATGATTGTTTTATTGTCTATTCCTCCTTAAATTGACCATTGATTCATGTGTTTATGTACTTTATTATTTTCTACATGTTTCTGTGATTCAATTATCAGATCAGGTGTAATCACAGAAGACTTATAATGTAGTGATACAGTGTTAAGTATTAAAAGTGTAAAGGTATCTATGTCCTGATAAATTTAAAAATTATGAACACATTTCTAATTGACAAAGGAATAGCTATGATATAATAACATGATTGGCCAAGCTGATAAATTAGCCTCCAAATTCTATATGAATTTTAGCAGTTTGAGAGATGCGAGCAAGGAGCTTGCCCATGAAAGCGACCCATAAAGGGAGAATAGAGGAAACTTTTCTCTCTTTTCTTTACCTATATTTGTCATGTAGCTTTGAGGGGAAGTTACTAGATGAGAGTGAGATACTTCACCCAACAGTGAAGAGAGGCACTTACTCCAAATAGTCAATGAATTTAAGAGACAATCATCCAAGGGAAGAAGAAACTTTGAAGAACTAGACCTACAGAGAAACAACTTCTGAGAGCTCAGCTGACCAAAAAGAGAAAGGATTTTCAGATGCCAAGATTTAAATTAAGATAAACTGTTAGTTAAGCTAACAGTAATTAATGAATTGAGTCTATGGCTTCTCAATAACCAAAGACCTTAAGTAAGTGCTGACAAGATTTTTTGTTTTGTTTTTAAATAACAAGCAGCAAGATGACAGAACAAAATCTTGAGCAACATAGGTATATATGGTTGGTTATCATTAACATAGAATTGAGATTATTTGCACCTTCCTTTTTGAAAATTCCCTAACTACAATCAAGACAAAATGTGATTTGAATCTCTAGACAAAAATTATCAGTTAATGGGAGTTGCTACAAGAGTTTAGATTGATGGGATTTGACCTTTAGGTTTAATCAAGTTTCTCTGGGAAATGGGTAATAGAGTTACAAAGGTAGAGGTAATTATAAGACAAAAATGTGACCTTTAGGGATATGAGTGGTACATGAAATTTACCAGGAGAAGAATCAGAAAAGGGAATATTAGATCTAGCTTGATTACTACCTTAACAAAATGGAATTAAATCAATTTTTTTATTTTACATCATATGGTCTTATACCACCATAAGTTATGAGTTGCTTTTTCTGTATGTGCATCCAACACATGCATCACCATCATTGCACTTCAAGTTTGAATTACACATAGATGATAAGTATATTTGTGGAAGAATATGCTCCAAGCATAAAATGTGTGTGTGTATGTATGTGTCTGTGTGTGTGTAAATGGGGACTGTTCATTAACTTCTATTCTTACTATGCCATCTGAGTAAATGTCTTCATTAAGAACTAATTGAATCTACTGTCTGAATCTAATGAGAAGCACATTGGTGGGGACTTGGCAAATGTGTTGTTAGAAGTTCAGATCCAAAGTTACTCCTATAATTAAAGGTAGCAGCCACCATTTTGGTGATCTAATGCTCTATTGTGTGTACAAGTTTAGAGAAAAGAGAACAAAGTGGATGCACACATACACATACACACTTATGCACATATTTATATACACACACATTATTTACAAACATAAACATACATATATACATACACACAGAGTTGATACTTCATTGTAAGTACTGCTTTTAAGAATAATGTTTTGTTTTGCTTTTTATTTTCAAACCATATATAAAGATAATTTTTCAATACTGACCTTGTGTTCCAATCCCCTCCTTCACCCTATCCCTTTCCTTACATAGCAATTAATCCAATGTATATTAAACATGATAAAAATATATACAAATCCAATATAGGCATATATATTTATACAATTATCTTGCTATACAAGAAAATTCAGATCAAAAAGAAAAAAATGAGAAAGAAAATAAAATTTAAGCAAACAACAACAAAAGAAGTGAAAATGCTGTGTTGTGATGCACACTCAGTTCCCACAGACCTCTCCCTGGGTGTAGATGGCACTCATCATCATAAGATCATTGGAAATGGCCTAATCTCATTGTCGAGAAGAGGTACATCCATCAGAATTTATCATTGTGTAATCTTTCTATTGCCATGTACAATGATCTACTGGTTCTGCTCTTTTCACTTGGCATCAGTTCATATAAGTTTCTCCAGACTTCTCTGAAATCATCCCGCTGATCATTTCTTATAGAACCATAATATTCCTTACCATTCATATATCAACTTATTCAGCCAAGGAATAATGGTTTTTGTTTGTTTGTTTGTTTTTTGTTTTTTTACTTCATAAAATTATAGGAACATGGATTTAGAAGCTAATCTAATTTAACCATGTCTATTTTTATTATTGCTTGGACTGAGATCATGAATCCCAACCATGCTTTTTGCTTTTCAGCAAAAATTTCTGCTCCAGCTCCTCATTTTAACTAGGCAAATTTTTATATTTCAAGTACATTTTCTTTGTAAATAACATATTAGTTTCTTATCAATCTGAAGAGGTGCTAAGTTGGCTAAGTTGGCAATGGGCTAAGTTATAAAAGGGAGTTTATCAATTAACAAGGAGACAAAAACTAGGACTAAATTCCCTAGCAGAATTAGTAATTCAAGGGGAAAGACACCATGAAGCAGGGAAAGTTACGAAAAAACATGCTGCCATAAGGCAGGCAGTTCCTAATGAATCTACTATTGTGACAGCAATCTAAGTTCCTAAAACAGAGTTAGCAAAGAAATGGGTACCAATAGGTTCTTTTTAAAGAGAAAAATAACCTTGGGGTTGACATCTATAGCTTGACCTTCTGATTAGATATGGGGTCATGATAATTTTGTTAATGCTAGGGATGCAAGGAATTCAAGTAGAACCCTCTGCAACAAAGGCCCACTTAAATTGAACCAAAATCTTGAGGTCTTTTTGCTGGAGTCTTACACATCCTCAAATCCATTCTAACACCTTCCATAGTTTTGTGTATGGATTCATCCCATTCAATTTTTAATTAGTGATTGTGAGGTACATTTCCCCTTTCACCACATCCTATCAAAGTGTTACTTCTCTTTGTCTGCTACCCCTCTTTTGAAAAAAAAAATTGAAAGAAAGGAAATGAGATTGATACTAATAATTTATCATTGAAATATCTTTTACTATTTTGCTCTTCCTTTATTCACTCACTATGGATCTAGAGCAGAGCAACTGGGGCTCACCTTTTATTTTTTTCTCCTTTAATCTTCCTTTATAATACATTTGATATATTATGAAGTTTGTTTCACTTTTAATTTTTCTCCCCTCAAATTCTATCTATGAGAAATGGATGGGCATTTATTTGGTTTCCACAGTTAAGTAAATTAAATTGGAGGAATGAAACTTAAATTCGAAAATTGAAATCCACAAGGATATCAAAGAATAATCAAGGGTGGGGGTTCCTCCAAAAGAATGGAAGTTCCTTGGAGGCAGAGTCTGACTTTTATAACTGAGGTAGTGGCCTGAGATTTGAAAAGAATCTTTTATTCTTTGCCTTTACCCTCCTCTGTTATGTTCCCCCTTCTAGAATGGAAGGTTCTTTGGGGCACTGGCTATGTAACTACAGGTGGAGATTCATATCATGTAAATTCAATTAATGAGGAATCAGGGGAGGGATTTATGCTTCAGGATAGGAAATAAAATGCTGCCTTTGGAGTTTTCAAGGTGTTTTTACTCACCTAGACACCCATTCTTGATAAGAATATAAAATAAATCTTTTCTATATTCATTAGTGAATTAGTGGAGTTCTTGGTAAGATATTTTGTTTCTTATATACCCTTTCTCTTAAATCTCTCTTTTCTTCACCACATCCTAACCATTTGTGTGTGTGTGTGTGTGTGTGTGTGTGTGTGTGTGTGTACCTTCCTTGTCTTAGTTTAAATAAAAATGAGGCTCCTGAGATGAGTAATCTCCTTGTTTGCAAACTGGTCTTTTGGCACACTTCAACTAAGGCTGAAGAACAATTAAGTATAGATAAGTCAAAGCAACTGACCTGGAAAAAGATGGAAAGAGATGATTTAGAGATCATAAGTCTCCCAGAAGGACATTAAAAATCCAAAAGCCCAGGGGCAGCTAGATGGCACAGTGGATAGAGTATTGGCCTTGAAGTCAGGAGGATCTGAGTTCAAATTTGACCTCAGACACTTAATACTTCCCAGCTGTGTGGCCCTAGGCAAGTGACTTAACCCCAATTGTCTCAGAGAAAAAAGAAAAAAAAATATAAAAGCTCTAGACAACACGGGAAACCTCACCCGGCTGGGACATGGAAAGGATTGACAGATTGGTACCTCTTTTTCGATTCTGTTGCTCCAGAATGTCTAAATACAGATAGCAAAGGAATGATTAAAAGAATGCAATGATAATCCAATGATAACCAACTTAAAAAAACAGCAATAACAACAATCCTACACTTCAACCTAAAAGACAAGAGTTTTTAAATTTAATGATTCTTCCTTGACCAAATAAATAAATAAATTCTAGTGACTAGAAGCAAGATTTTCAAATGTGAAAGAAACACAATTCAAATAGCATCCTATAGTGTCAATTCTGAGGAACAGACTCTAACTTGTGGGTGGCAGGAGCCAAACAGATCAGGTTAGAGCCAGGAGAGTTAGGAATCAAAACAGAAGTTTAATTTCAAAGTGAGAGAAACAATTTACAAGCAAGGACATATGTTCCTATTAAAGGGACCCACTTTAGTGTAGACACATTTTAGTACTTAGACCAATGACTATGCAGTGAATTGTAATCCTGACAATGAGGGTAACAGCAACAATGAGACAAATTTGATTCATAGCAGGACTTCATGACCGGAACACGAGTACTTGTCCATTCTTGTCCAGGCTCACAGAACACCTGGTGCCAATCAAAGCAATACAATTATTCTGTGATTTTGCCAGAAGGTGAGATCATCCAGAGGGTGAGCACAAAGGATTATTGTTATGCCAAACTCAGAGCACAGTTTGCATACTTGGCTTTAATTCTGGAAAACAGGGTGCCTCCTAATATCTTGACATTAGTTACACAAAATAGGAGAAGGAAATGTAATAACATATTCTAAAAAGCAATAGAATTCAAGCTTCAACCCAAAATATCATATCTTACAAATTGGAACAAAAATATCAATGAAAATGAAAAAAAGTTCAATGAAAAAATTAGATGTTTAATTTTAAAAAGTACCTAAAACATGTCAGCAAAAAAGAGCAGAGTTAGATAGGTTATTTGATTTACAAACATTCTGAACAAAAGCACTAAAAATGTAAATTAGCATAATTAGCACAAGAAGACTGTTATGAAATGAATTATATTCATTATATTTATAATTATATTATTAAATGTTTATAATATAGTATAATATATAATATAGTATAAATAATTTATTATATCATATGAATTACATATATGTTTAGAAGTTATTGTTTTATCAGGGGAGGGGAGCAAAAGAAAAAAACTGAACATTGAGATTGAAATAAAAAAGATCTTCAAAGAATAAAAAAGGCCTAAAGAACTAAAGATTTCAGGTGAACTAAAGATTCAGGAGAAACAAAGGAGTAAATGTTGATTTTCCTCCCTTCCTCCATCTTGTGGGACAAAATGGCAGGATGGCAGGATGTAGAAAGTTATGAAGGAGAGGTAGAAAAGGGTATTCGAGAGAGACTACTATGTCCTTTTGAAGTCCAAGCCTGAATTGTAAAGAATGTGATTTCTATCACATTGGTTGACTATTGTCCTTCATTCTTCAAGAGGATCAAAATGACATACTAGAAGGTCCAATTGTGGCTGATCAGACTAATATGAGCTCCAAATGCCCTGCCACAAGTCAGACACAAATAGTCCCTATGAACATTTGGGGTAGATTCTCTAACTTTGTGTATCTAGTGTTCATTCAAGTCTGCTTTGCTCATAGAGCACAGCACCTTCTCTTATGAGGACACAACATGCTGGGTGGTCCTGATGCAGTTAGTGCCAGTGCAGAGTTGGGGTGTGAGAATCCCCTTCTGGTCGGTGCAGATTCAGTGTGAAAGAATTCATGAACCCGTAAAGTTTGACTGGCAAAGGAAGTTTTATCAGCACTGCAGAAGTCAGCTTTGCTAGAGACTGCCTTCCTCAGTGGCAAGGTCCTGGTAGAGAGGTAAACAGAGGTGTTAACACTGAGAAGAAAATGTCTTCAGAGCAGGCAGGGGTCCTGACAGGAAGCAGTGCCAAGGAGAGGTTCCTTGACAAGGCATGGTTCTGCTTTGGGCTTCTGCAAATTATGAGTTTAAAATTATGTTCTTTTATAGGAAATCTGAGATTGAAGTTTCAATTGAATGAGATAACTGCCTCCAGCCCTAGATTTCCAGTAGAATGAGACCACTTAAATTCAAGCTAAGTAGAAATGGTCCTGGACTAATTTTCAACTCAATAAAGGAAGTAGCTAGTCCCATCAAGAAAACAGAATGAAATCATAAAACGGTCTCTTCAGAGGAGAATTTCTCAAGAGTTTACCCATGGCTTCTCCCCCAAAGTGAGAGGACAGTCTCAGGGTTCCCCCCATCAGTCCTGTGCCAGTATCTCCAATGTCATGTAATTGATTCCAAAATTATTGAGAGGGACCTAGACAGTGTCCTTATATCACCTTTCCTGACCACCTATGTATGCCTGTCTTCTGTTAAATCTTCATAAAATAGCGTTTTGGGCCAGCGTACATTTGACATTCAAACATTGTGGTCAGCCTAATGGAGTTGTGCTTTGTGTAGTAGAGTTGTAATGCTGGGCAATTTAGTTCAAGTGTCTAGTATTTTATTCTGCCAGGTGATCTTCATGTCTGGAACAGAGAACCCAAATTAAAATCAGAGACTATCGAGACAAAAAATGCAAAAAGGGATTTATTATAATTTCATGAAAAAGGGCAACTCCTAACAGATAAAAGGAGTCTTTTGTCAGTAGAGGAGGGCAAAGTACAAATTGCAAACACAGTATTATACAGACCCTAACCAGAAGCCCCCATCCCACCCTCTGACTTTTTCTCTCATTGGCTGGAGAGTTTTAATTTACCCAGAGACTAAATATGGACCCCAGAACACACTTTATTATATTAGGTACTTAAATGCTAATGAAAAGAGGGGAGAGACAGAAGAGAAACGTTTGTTTATCTAAGGTAACTGAACACCTGCAGCTTTTAGCTATGTTCAACTAGTTTTTGCAAAGTCTCAAATCATAATTAGGGCATAGATCAAAGCCACATCCTTATGAGAAGTCTACACTCAGTTTATCCTATACTTTCAGAATCTTCTTAAGACAACTCAAATGGAAGAGATTCAGTTTCCTGACATGGCACAGATATATTATCCAGGTTTCACAAGCATTCAAGAATGAGGATGGCACAAATGTATCTGTAAGGGGGTGGGGAGACTGGGAGAGGGTTGTGGTTGGATTCATTATGGAGGAACTTGTATCACCCATTACAAGACCACTCTCTTAGGAGAGGAGAGAGACAGAACCTTAGTGAAAGACTTAGTTTAACAAAAGTTGCTATAAATGCCCAAAGAACTAGCAAACCATGCATACCCTTTGATCCAGCAGTGGTACTATTGGGTTAGTATCCATAAGAGATCAAAAAAGAGGGAAAAGAACCACATGTGCAAAAATGTTTGTGGTAGCTCTTTTTGTAGAGGCAAAGAAGTAGAAAATGAATAGATGCTCATCATTGGGAAATGGCTGAATAAGTTATGGTATATGAAAGTAATGGAATATTATTGTTCTATTAAAAAATTATGAACAGACTGATTTTTATAAAAGCCTGGGAAGACTTGCATGAACTGATGCTAAATGAAGTGAGCAGAACCAGGAGACCACTGTACAAAGCAACAACAAGATTGTATGATAATCAATTGTTCTGCTCAGCAATTCAGTGATCCAAGGCAATCCCAATAACTTTTGGATGGAAAATGCCATCTGCATCCAAAGAGAGACCTATGGAGACTTATTGGGGATCAACACACACTTTTTTCCTTTCTTTTTCTTTTTCATGGTTTTTCCCTTTTGTTCTGATTTTTCTCTCTTAACATGACTCATAAGGTAATATATAAAAAATGAATATATAGCCCACTCCCAAATTAAATAAAATTGAAAAAGAAAAAAAATTAATATTAGTATAATGGAAAGTTGGTTTTTTTTGAGACTTTACTGTAATTCCCTGGGCTAGTTTTCCAGGAGAAGGAATATATGAGTTTCAGAGTGATGGTAATGGTGGGAGATATAAATATAAAAAGGAATAAAATTCTTTGCAGGAAATAATGTGATAAAATTAATAAAGTAAACACAAACTAAAAAATTCTAAATGGAATTTTTTTTTTAATCAATTGGAGTTATGACTTGCCCAGGGTCACACAGCCAGGAAGTATTAAGTATCTGAGGTCTCATTTGAATTCAAGTCCTCCTGACTTCAGAGCCCAGTGCTATATTCAATGTACCATCTAGTTGTTCTTTAAATGGAGATTTAATGAAAATATCTTGAACAATAAATAGGCTCATAAAATTTTGAAGATACAAAAAAAAAAACCATTCCTATGAGGAAGTCTAAAAAGACTGATGTGAATTCAGGAGGCATTCATCAACCACCTTAGATTTTAAGAGACATATAAAAGATGGGGAAAAAAAAATCAAGAAATGTAAGATAAATAGAAGTTAAGACAGGAAGCATTTATTAACTATAAAAGACACATGAAGGAAGATGCTAGCTGCATCCAAAGAACTGATAAAAAGAAGTATATCTGTACAGAATGGTTTTACACACACACACACACACACACACACACACACACACACACACATTTGGGGTAGGAGGAAAGGAGAAAAGTTACAAGATATATTTAAATATATTTAAAAGGAATAGCAAATTATACATAATAGATTAGCAATTTCATTTGTAATCATGTTTTCTCCTATTCTCTTATAGAAATGTTTGTTTTATTTTTTAAGTTCATAACAAAATAAATACAATTTTCTTTTTTTTTTTTTAAAGAAGCATTTATCAAGTATATTAGCATGTACCAGGCATTGTAGTAAATGCTAGGACCACAAAATTAAAAAGCAAACACAAAAACCAGTTTCTGCTCTCAAGGAGCTTATAGTTTAATGGGAAAGACAGCATGCAAACAATGATGTCTGAATAGAATAAACTGAAAATAATTGGAGAAGTAAGGCATTAAGATTCAGGACAGGTAAAGACTTGAAGCCAGTGGGATGTTAGCTGAGACTTAAAAACCAGGGAAACCAGGAAACAGAAATGTGAGAGAGAGACTGCCAGTGAAGATGCCCTATATTGGCATAAAGTATATTGTATGAGGAATAGTGAGGAGGCCATTGTCACTGGGTCATGAAGGGAAAAGTGTAAGAAGACAGGAAGGAATTAATGAACTGAGAATGAAAAGAAAAATTAAGGGAAAAAACCATTGTTGTTGCTTGTTAGCTATATTGGTGTTGGGAAGAGGGAATGCTATCCCAAAAGTATATTGGGATTATGGGCCTGTGTCTAAAGGTGTCTCAGAAGAATTTGTAGACTTAGACCTCCAAATCAAGAGGTAAAGATTGTAATAATGCTATTAACAGCAAGCTAAATCTATAGGGGTTTTAGCAAGGAAAAGGGTTTTTTAGCAATTAACAAGGGGAAAGACAAGTTCCCTAGGTGAACTCACAATTAACCCGGTAAGACGCCATTAAGGAAGAAGATGTCATTAAAGCTTGGCAAGTTCCTAATGAACCCTCAGAACCATTAATGAACCACCTAATGAACCATTAGGTGGGCTGGATTGTATTTAGCAAGTAGACTAACTGTAAAAAGGAATTTAGCTATAACAAAGAGAAAGACCCCATAAAAAGGGATTATGCAACTGACTAGCCAGTAACCCTAAAAAGGAATTAGGGTTCTAATAGGGGTTAGTGAGTTAGCGAAGTACAAGTAGATTCTTTTATAGGAGAAATATATCCTGAAAAAAGGATGGGGGTAGGGATGGCATCATATCTTGACTTTATGATTGGATACAGTAACTGTGGAGTTGTATTTGTTGCATTTATAACATTGTATGTAACATTTGTTACAATTGTTGCATTTGTCAATGTCAGGAATTCAGCTAAGAATTCTACCAGAGACCGGGGGTGGGGCTGTAATAAAGACCCAACTAGGACCAAAAGGTCAGTACAATCAGTGCCTCTCCTTGCTTGTCTCAGGGAGCAGTTTAGGCTGTAAAATTCAGGGTCGTTGTGGCTCTACTTCTTGTTATTTTGTTTCTATCAAAGATCTGGGGTTCTACCTTCACCTTGGCTGGGAGAGGAGGAGAGAGATAATGAAAAGGAGGAATGGTATTAATGTACACAGGAGATAAACAGAAGACTGAAAGAAGGTTATTTAACTTGTTTATTTTCTTTGCCAAAGAGAATGCTCCTACCCTCAAAGTGTACATATTCCTATCCTAGATTCTTCAGTCTTTTTTCACTCTACATTCTAGGTAATCTCTTCAGGGAATTGTCATTTCTAAGCAGATGGCTCCCAAGGTCCAATCCTGTTTGTCAGTTACCTGCTGGAGATATTCTCCTGGGCATTTAAACCATCAGTATCTCAAACTCAATGTTTCTTAAACTGAACTCATTCTCTTCCTCTTTAAATCCACTGTTCCTCTAGACTTTCCTATTTTTATGGACAACTAATGTTATACGGGAGGTGAGAGATTGAATCCTTAAGGATAATAACATTAGTTGTTAAGTCTTGTTGATTCTAACTCCATAACATTTCTCATATTCATTTTCTCTTCTCAGAGACTGCCGGTTGGCACAGTGAACTGAGCTCTGAGTCTGGAATCAAGATACACCTGAGTTCAAATTAGATTTTATACACTTAATAGCGGTATGGCTCTGGGCAAGTCACTTAACTCCCATTTGCCTTAGTTCCCTCACCTATAAATGAGGATTATAATAGGGCTTTCCAGGGCTTTCATAAGGATAAAAATGACATATTTATAAATCATTTTGCAAACTTTGAAGTTTTATGTAAATGATAGCTGTTATTATGTTCCATTCACATGACCAACTCCTTATATTAGATTCTTA
Organism: Antechinus flavipes; assembly: GCF_016432865.1. Classification (NCBI taxonomy): domain Eukaryota; kingdom Metazoa; phylum Chordata; class Mammalia; order Dasyuromorphia; family Dasyuridae; genus Antechinus; species Antechinus flavipes. The sequence continues at coordinate 258,290,722 of NC_067400.1, forward strand.
TCACCTCTTACTAAGACTATGGTGATCACCTTTTAATTAGTCTCCTTGCTTCAGATGAGAGTCTCCTAGCTTCAAGTTTCTCCACTTTCCACTTAGCTGCTAAAATAATTTTCCTAGAAGCACAGTCCTGACCTCATCACTCTTTTGCTTAGAAATTTCCATGGCTGCCTATTGCCTCTAAGTAAAATATCAATGACTCATTTTGATATTTGCAGACTTTCACAATATGGCTTTTGCCTACTTTTTCAGATTTTGTTATAAACAATTCCATTTGTGAAAGAAATAGTATCCTAACCATGGCCCTAAATAGGTTGTTTTTTTCCTCCTTCTCCTTTTGAGACTATAAAAGTTAGTTGTCTCATGTTGTTGATATTGCTTCCTGGTCTCCTAAATGTAACCTTCATGAAGAACTCTAGAATCTATCTGGAGCTTTTCTGGTGGATTACCAAAGCAAAGGAGCTTCCTTCAGCTAAATCAATTTTAGGCCTCCTCCATGCCTCTCTTTGTTGAATATCCTCCTTTGGTTAGGTATTGAATGATCTAGAGATGCCTTGTTTTATTCTTACTATCCAATTTAAAATATCAGAGAATTGCCTCATTTAGCCTCAAACATCTTTCACATACTTTGTATTCCTTCCCTCCCTTCCTCTTTCCTCCCTTTCTTTCTCCCTCCCTTCTTTCCTTTTTCTTCTTCCCTTCTTTCCCTCCTTCCTCCCTTCCTTTCTTCCTTATTATCCTGGCCTATCAGAGTAAACTGCTATAGATATGGTTTACTTAAATTTTAGCAACAAATTTAAAAGTCTGACACTTCTTCTGGAATAGGTGAATAGATAATGGCTAATGTTTACATAATTTCAAGGATTGAATGGCTACCACCAATGACTACTCTTTAGTAGTTCAATTTCATCTTGTAAAGGGATCTCTAATTACTGGGCTAGGAATCAGGCCTAGATTTTGCAATATTTGACATTTTTTATGAGTGACTTGGAAAAAGACACAGACAACATGTTAATCAAATTTTCTGAAACACAAAGTTGGGAGGAATAGTTAGGAGGAAGGTTGGAAAAAATTACACATCTTGACAGGTCAGAGAATTGGGCCAAACTTAATAAAATGAAGTTCAGCAAGATTTGGCAATTGATTCAATACTGGGATGAGAGAAAGGAGAATCACTTAACTAAATTGTGAACCTAGGTGAAACGTTGTACCTTCAAACAAAAAGTGAAGTTTGAAAGAAGAGTGGGTTTATGAGCAAAAATAAATTCTATTTTGAACATGTCAAGTTTGAGATAACTATAACATGGAGATATCCAGCAGGCATCTCTTATTTTACAGATGAGTAAATGACTTGCGTTAGAGATGACTTGCTTAAGGTTACGTGTAGAACACACATCTTCCAATTCATCAAATGTGCTTTTAATTATGCCATAGAGTATTTGATAAGGCATCCAACACAAAACCCCCAAGAGAACTTATAAGGCCAGAGTATTTGTTGTCAAGGAGACAGCTGACAGAAGCATTATTGCCTAACCCTTTCAGAGTTTTTAGTATGTGTTGGGTAGATGTTATATAGTTCAACCAATAGGACCTTACCAGATTGCTGTATACAACACAGGGATAGCAAAGATCCATAGTCCTTTGACATCTAGGAATGCTAGAACTCGAAGCTACTACACCATAGATTTCTTAATTATTTCTTAACAAATACTTGTTTACTTGATTTCCCTCCTTCCAACACAACCAACTACCTGTACCTGGGCATGTACCTGGGATATAGATGTATCCCAGAGGCTCTGGCCCTTAAGTGTTGTTGCCTTTAAAGAGATAGGATGTGCTTCTCATTAATGCTTTTGATCATCTTTCCACAAAATCTTATGGCTTTCCACCTCATCTCCCCACAGAGAACACTGAAATGTTTTCTCTTGTACCAACACAGGATTTCTGTTAGCTTCTTTCTTCACTGTGTTCCCCAGTAGACAAACTTTCTCAGCTCCTCTTCTCCTTTCCTAATAATCTCAGCATTTTTATTCCCTCTCTTTTCCTTCACTCTTGGCAAAGTTGAAGTGGTATCACCACTGTGTGGAAAAGGTGAAGAACTTACAGAATAAGCACATATTGATCAGAGACTGTTACTAAAGTAGATCAAGCCTATAGAACTCAGTTTCGGCTTCTCCAGAGCCTTGTGATTTTAGATAAGGCCTGGACTATTGTCCAACGAAGAGAGTGGCTGAAGAAGCTGTATATCACCTTTTCTACTACATCCACTGACCAACTAGGGGAACAGTAGACTTATGTGACCAATCACAACAAATAGAGGGTGGGATTTTGGAGGTTCTTTGTCTGAAATGTATAAAAGCTGTAAGCATTTTCAAAACTCTGGCCCTATCCTGCTGTGAAATTTGGCTCATAGACCAGGATGGGTCTGCTTCTCAAGATTCTAATAAATAATTCTACTTTCTATGAGTGATCTCTGTAGTAGTCAATTTGGGTAGGTCTTTTTGTCCCAAACGCCACCAAGGTCCACTAATTTCATTTTGTCCTGCCTCCTACAACAATTTATCCAAGCATTATGCCCTCTTTCTCATGCATTTGTAAAATGAGGGTAATAATAATAATAGGATTGCTGTGTGATCCAAATGAGAGATATCTAAGTCAATCAATAAACATTAATAAGCACCTACTGTGTGCCAGGCACACAGTAAAAGAAAAAAAAAAAGAAACAAAAGACAATTTTAGTTCTCTACCTAGATATATCTAGAAGATATATTCATCTACCTATTTATATCTAGACTTATCTACTTAGATGTATCTAGAAGATATATTCATCTATGTATTTATATCTAGACATATCTAGATGCATCTAGAAGATATGTTCATCTATTTATATCTAGACATATCTACCTAGATATATCTAGATATCAAAGTAGATATCTAAATAGCTATACATATTTATAGCTATTTAAATATCTATATCTCTCTTTATATATACACACATCCATAAGATAAGTAATAAACAACTAACAGAGGAAAGGCTCTAGAATTGAGAGACAAATCTGAAAAGTGCTATACAAATGTGATCTATCAAATTATTATTATCTTCTATCTCTCTTTCATTACTGATTCTTTTTTCTATTACCTACAAATATGCTCAGATTTTCCATCCAAAAAAGGGCTTTTTCCAGGCCTTTCATCCTACTAATTTTCATCCTCATTCTTGATTCTTTTTAACTGCTTAACTTTTTGAAAAAGACATATCTGCTTCTTAATAAACCACTCTCTTCTCCATCTAAATCAATTTGAGGCCTCCCCCTGCCCTCCACCACTCTAAAACTTCTCTTTTAATGACCTGATCCTAAATGTTAATCCTATAATCATGTTGCACCTCCCTGAAGCTTTTAGCACTTTCTCTTCCCATGCTATCCTACAACTATGTATATCTTCTCCCTTGGCTTCAGACAACATTATTCTTCAGTTTTGCTCATTCTCTTTCCAAATCTTAATATGGATGCCCTTAGTCTTCTAACCCTTTCTTCTTTACCTTCTTCCTTGGAAGTCCCATTCACTCCTATGGCTTCACCCATTTATGCAGATGACTTCCAGATTTTGGCAGCGAGGTGGCAGACAAAGTGCTAAACTTGAAGTATGGAAGACCTGAATTAAAATATGAATTTGAACTCTTACACAGTAATTGTGTCACACTGGGCAAACCATTCTGCTTCCTTTTCTCATTGGTAAAATGGATATTATAATAATGCTTACCTCCCAGAATTGTTGTGAGAATAAAATGAGATATTTGTAAAGTGCTTTGTTGGATTGCTGTGTTGTCATAGTGAATGAAACAATGAAACTCAAGTGAAACAATGAGATGGAGGGTCACCCAAGACAGGCAGGCCATAGTAGACAATTCGACCAAAGGTGATCTACTCTAGTATTTTCACCAAGAAAACTTCTTGGACAGTATTAAAAAAAAAAAAAAAAGATATGACACTGGAAGATAAGCCCTTTAGGTCAGAGGATATCCAAGATAGTACTAGGAAAGAGAGGATGATAATTATAAGTAGCTCTAGTATTAATGAAGCAACTGGGCCAAAACTGAAAGAAGCTCAGCTGCAGTGTATCTGGTGATAAAAGGAAAGTCTGATGCTATAAAAAGCCATATTGCATACATAAGAAGCTGGAATGTTCATAACAAAGGCAAGCTGGATATACTTAAATAGGAGATATAAAAATTAAACATCAACATCTTAAGTGTCAGTAAATGAAAATGGATGGGAATGGATTAATTTAATTTAGGGTATAATAACATATATTACTGTGAGCAAGAATCCCTTAGAAGAGAATAGCCCTTATAATAAAAGGGTGAAGAAAAAAAAAGGAGTCTGGGATATAATCTCAAAAATGACAGAGTAATATCTGTTTGAATCCAAGGCAAACTGTTCAACATCATAGTAATATGTCTATGTTCCAACCACTGAGCCAAAGAGGGCAAAGTTTAATCAGTTTTATAAAGACTTCTTCTATGAAGACTATCTTCTACAAATAACACCCCTCCCCCTAAATGTCATACCTATCATAGGGGATTGGAATGCTAAAGTGGGAAAACAGATGATGATTGGAATAACGGGCAAGTTTGTCCTTGGAGTACAAAATGAAGCAGAGAAGACACTAGTGACTCTACACATGGACATCACCAGATGTTAAATATGAAAATCAGATTGATTTTATACTTTGCAGCCAAAGGTAGAGAAGCTCTATATATTCAATTAAAATAAAGCCTGGAGCTGACTGTGGCTTAGATCATTAGTTTCTTTTGTAAAATCAGACTTAAACTGAATTAAGGAGAAGCATCCCATTGTATAGGTATGACCTAAATAGCATCCCTTATGAATAGGAATGGGAAATGACAAATAGATTTAAGAGATTAGATCCAGTAGAAAAAGTGCCTGAAGAACTATGGATAGGGGTTTCCAACATTATATTGGAGACAGAAACAAAAGAAATTCTGAATAAAAAGAAAAGCATGAAAGCAAAATAGCTGTCTGATGAGTTTTACAATTAGGTGAGGAAAGAAGGAAAATGAAAGGAAAAAAAGAAAGGGAAAGACATAACCACTTGAATGCAGAATTCCGAACTAGCAAAGAGATATAAGGTTTTTTAAAATAGCAATGCAAAGAAAGAGAAGAAAACAGAATGGAAAGAGAAGAGATGTTTTCAAGAAAATTAGAGATATCAAGGGAATTAGAGATATCATGCAAAAATGGGCATGATAAAAGACAAAAACGGTAAGAACTTTAAGAGATATGAAGTAAGCATGAAGAAGTGGCAAGAATATACAGAAGAATTATTAAGAGAAATAATTCATTTTGGAACTCTCACTTTATTGCAATCAGTATTAATTTGATAGAATCCTATCAAAGTTGAATTTATAAGGCCTCAGAGCTGTGAGCTGCAGATTTGAAGTTTACTTGCTCAACTATATAGGAAGTTAATTAAAGATCTTCCACCCTTGTTTTACCTTTCAATGGTTACCAAGAGATGACAACTACATGGAAAGTCTCCCTAAATATTTTTGTATCTCTGAACCAATCACTTATCCAATAGGAGCAGAAAATCATTTTATGACCACTTAGATCACCATGATGTCTTGTACCTTTTCCTCCTGCCCAAATTAAGAAGTCTGTCCATCTTATGTGAAGATATTCCTTGCTTCATCCTACTTGTGACTTTGCTGACATATTGCTTATTCAATGGAATTACTCTATATTTGGTATGATTTTCCAGAATGACTGGACATCTAACCCTATAAAAATAGGGCCCTGGAAGGAGAAGATATCTCAGATCATGAGGAAAATTTGATGTCATTAGAGGGGACTATGGAGTTTTTAATAAAGTGCCATTGGCTCAGACCTCTGCCTCAGTCTCTCTTATTATAGGTGGGATAATTTTAATCTCCATATCATACAAGAAAGATCTTAATTATCACTGATAATCAGGATAGAATGGTTACAGATCTAGAGCCAAATAGCCTGGAGAATGAAGTAAAATGGGCTTTAAGAAGAACTATTAATACTAAGGCTAGTGGAGGTGAAAGGATTTCAGTTTAACTATTTAAAATCCTAAAAGATGATGCTGTTAAAATATCATACTCAATATATCAGAAATTTTTGATAATTCAACAGTGGCAACTGTACTGGAAAAGATTCATTTACGCCCCAATCCTAATAAGGAACAATGCCAAAAATATTCAAATTACAAAACAATTGCACTCTTTTTACACACTAGTAAGAGTATGCTTAAGATTCTGCAAGCTAGACTTTAGTAATATGTGAAATGAAAAGCGTTAGAAGAGCAGGCTGACTTTTGAAAAGGCAGAAGGAATTAAAGGAACTAGAATGCCAACATTTACTAGATTAAGAGAAAAGCAAGGAAGTTCTAGAAAAATAGATACTTCTGCTTCACTGTCTACACAAAAGCCTTTGACTGAGTGATCATGGCAAAATGTGGCAAGTCTACAAAGAGATGGAATACCAGATCATCTTACTTTTTTCCCAAGGAAACTTTATGCAGGTCAAGATGCAACTGTTAGAACTGAACATGGAACAACTAATTGGCTTAAGATTGGGAAAGGAGTATGAAAAGATTGTATATTATTACCTTACTTAACTCATTTGCAGAGTACATCATATGTACATATCTAGCCAGACTGCATGAATCAAAAATTCTATTTAAGGTTTCTGGAAGAAGAAATATCAACAATCTCAGATATGCATCACTTGGATATATACCATTCTGATGGCAGAAAGTGAAGAATTAAGAAGGCTCTTGATGAGAGTGCCAAAACTGGCTTCAAGCTTAAAAAAACAAACAGGCAAAAAAATCCCACATAGCAATTGGTTCCAATACTTCCTGGTAAACAGAAGGAGAAGAAATGGAAGAAATGGAAGCAGTATCAGATTTTACATTCTTGGGTTCCAAAATCATTGCAGAGGACAATTGCAGCCATGAAATTAAAAGACATTTGGCTCCTTGGAAGCAAAGCTATGGCAAATCTAGAAAGCATATTAAGAAACAAAGATATCACCTTATTGACAAAGATCCATATAGTCAAAACTATGTTTGTTCCAGTAGCAATGTATGGCTGTGAATGTTGGGACTATAAGGAAAGTTGAGTGTTACAGTAATTATACTTTCAAATTGTAGTGCTGGAGAAGACTTTTGAGACTCTCTTGGACAGCAAGATCAAATCAGTCAATGAAATTCTTGAAGAAATTAATTCAGACTATTCACTGTAGGGTCAAATACTGAAGGTGAAGCTTAAATACTTTGGCCATATGAGAAGACAAGACTCATTGGAAAAGATTTTGTTGTTGGGAAAGATTGAAAGCAAAAGGAAAAGGGGATTATAGAGGATAAGATGGATAAATAATATCAAGGAAACAATAAACATGAAACTTGGGCAGAATTTGAGAGACAGTGGAAAAGAGTATCTATATATAAATCTGGTATGCTATGGTCCTTGGGGTCATGAAGAGTCATAACTGAACAACAAAGATAATTACAAACCTTAAAATGCTATATATATATATATTTCAATCATATTTTATAATTTTACTTCTTTTCAAAAGATTTTTTAACTTCTTGAACTCTAGGTTTGCATTTCCAACTGTTGATAGGACATTTCCACTTTGAGTGAGTGTATCTGGAGTCAGAAAACTCAGGTTCATATCCCACTTTTGCCATTTATTGCGTAAAATGACCCTAATGAGTTAATCACTTCCCCTCTGGAACACTGTTTCATTATTTATAAATGGTTTCGATGACAGCATCAAACCATCTATGGTTTACTCTAAATCCTTGATCTTTCTGGGAGTCTGGGGAAGAGAGTCTACAAAAAAAATTAGAATAGTTCCAAAAGGAAAATATTATTTTTGAAAGTCTTAGGGAAGGGGGAAGAAATTATTTTCCTTTTCCCCTTGGGTACCCATCTTCTTGCTCCTAGCCAGAACTCAGGCTATTAGAAATAAATAACAATAGCATGCAATTTGGATGGCATTTTAACATTTAAAAATCACTTTTGACTATGGTAAGCTGAGAATTGAATCTAAAGGTCAGACAATAGATGACAAACAGTGCAGCTAGTTGAAATCTCAGGGAAATGACCTACAGAACAGGTTGGGACTTTGGGATAAAGCAGTCAGGAGGAATCTTGAAGAGTATATTGAAGAGTCCCCTACCTTACATTATGTTGCCTTCTTATACTTGACAGAACAGGGGAAAGGCTGCCTCCATTGGGGGTTACTATGTTATTTTGTTTGGAAACAGAAAGACTGTACTTCCTAGATTCTTGTGTAGCACTGCTGCTGGAGAACTCCCCAAATTTACAGAAAGGCATCCTTTGTTGGCTATTTTTAATATAACAAGCCCCCATCAGTGTCTTTCTCATTAACTATTAGCCAAAAGATACAATTAGTTCTTAATAGAAGATATTTACTATGATGGTATAGCAATTATAAAAATTCGATCCCAAAAATTCAGGGTGTGCTATTGCACAAATATGCACAATTTTCATGGGAATAGAGTGAATTCAAATTTAAGAATATAATGGTAGTGATGCACATTTCTATCATACACATGTGGCAAAGGTAATTATGTTTAAAACTGGTAACCTCTTAAACACTTTCTGCTAATGGTAGGAAAGCAGAAGACAGAAATCCCCTCCTTCTACACCTTAGAGGCATCTTTTCCATGTATACTCTGAGCCTGTAAGCCTTAAAACCCAGGCATTAGCTATTAAAAATCACAAAATGTGGTTCCAGTTGTAATTTTGTTGTTAATTTACCACCTGATACCATACTAAATAAACCTTGTGACTATATTATGAGGGAGAGGGAAGGGGAGAGGAATCATTTCCTGCCTCCTTTATACTACTTGTTTATTATAACTTTTCTCATTAAAAACAACTCTCTGTTGCTTGCTTGCTTATCTGGATTTCCAATGCTTCACAAAATCAGATTTGATCCTCATCTCAAACAAGAAGGGAAGGAATGGAAACAAGTACTTATTGAATGACCACAATGAGCCAGACTTTATAGATATTACTAAATTTGATCTTCACAACAACACTGAGAAGTAGGTGTTTTTATTATTCTCATTTTATAATTGAAATCACTGAGGTAAACAGGTTAAGTGACTTGCCCAGAATTATACAACAGGCAAGTGTCAGAGATTGGATTTGAACTCATATCTTCCTGACCTTAGGTCAATAAACTCATTGGTGTTTCACAATACAGATATAGTAATTAAACTCTTATTTTACATATGAGTAAATCACTTGGAGTTAGAGAAGTGACATTTGTAAGATTACATGTATAACAAGTCTTCCAACTATAAATCTAGTGTATTTTCAATTATGCAATTGATATATGAAAAGTTTAAGAGAATAGTTTCTGGGTAATTATTTTAATAAAAGAGGTCAGTGACACTCTCAAATGCTAAAGACCACTTATAGAACTGAATGAAATGGGAAACTGAGGACTTCTCAGAATAATAATTGCAGGAAATTCAAGAGTCAGTACCAAGGATCTGTTAGTCATTAAGGCTCTGAGAAGAAGAGCAAAAGAATTGCTCTTCTAGCAGAAATACCTGAGATAACCTCCTGGACCTTTACTTAACTGCTTAGAGAAAAGCATACCTAATTATTTAATGGCCTGGAGATATTCAAGAAGTCTCTAAACTAGCTATCTCTATTTATTGATTGAGTAAGCCTTAGGTAAATTAAGTCTCCTTGGTTATTCTATAAACCTTCTAACTCCTCTGGCTTAATGGATTACTTACCTCTAAATAAATCTCCTTATTGTGAGGGATTAAGTGGTTTCTCATAAAATGATTAACTAAAGTAGACTGACCCTATAACCTAAACTTAGTTTTTGAAGGTCTGATGGATTTAGAAAATGAAATTCTTTAGACAAACCTTATAATAGAATGCTCATACTAGCTCAAGTAAGCATTTGTAAACCTTGTAAAACTGACCACCACCATAAACTTAGGCAAGCACACCTGCAAGCATTTGTAACTGTTCACCATAAACTTAGATAAACACATCTGCAATAAGTCAACTATGTCAGCCTGACTAGAATTTAGCAAACCTGTGCTACTTCCATCTAAGCAGGCAGTGAAAATTAACCGGATAAGGGGGGGTTAGGGATGTCATGGATTCTTGTGGTTTTTGACTATATATTTGTCCTTAACTTCTGTGAAATCGGCCTTTTCTCTGTGTAGGACTCTAGTGAGTGGACTATCCACGTCTCACAAGATTCTAATAAAGCTTCCATCTTCACTTTGAGAAATCTCTGAGTAGTTATTCTAAGTTAGGACTTGCTGTACCCCATAGAACCTATTTAGTGCTTAAATGCCCTTGTAAGAATAGGTGTTTTTGAGAGTGGCAATCAATTCTGACTGGTTAACAATAAGGATAAGACATGGGCTTATTTTAATTAGGGACTAGGGGACTCTGATCACTCTTGCCTTGGGTAATCTAAACAAATGATCTATCTTCCAATCCTTCCCACACTCAAGCCTGAGCAAAACACTAAGGGGAATGAGCAAAAAACTCAAAAAACAAAAAAACAAATAGGGGAGATGGGTAAGGTCTGAACAAGATTAAGAGAAAATTAATCCTGTCTCATTATCAGCTATGTCCTTTAGATGTTGGGTAGTCTAGTAGAGAATAAGGAAATAGGGAGGAAAAAAAAATTCTGGATCTTCCCCCAATTATTGGTTATTTAATTATTTCTCTCGCTTTCTGATTGGATTATCTTTGAAGTGAAAGCCTGGAGTTAGTCATGATCTCCTTATAATCCCAATAAGAAACATGTAAGTTATTTGAGATTTAATATCTCCATTATACTCTTTCAATTCCACCGTTCCCCAAACTTGCACTCACTGATTGGATTTCCCATAAAACTTCTACCTCAAATTCTATTGGTAAAATAGTAGATGTTTACTTCCCACAAGATGGTTCATGAGCTCCCTTCACTGTCATTAACAATGAAGCAAAAGCTTATAAAACTATTACTTACTTGTATAGCATTTAAAAAATTATTTGGTGCAAAATATTTAATCTTGTGTGTGTGGGGGGCAAGTGATATGATTTTTCAGAGACTATCGGCTAAAGTAAGTGAAAAGTTAGGCTTTAGTTTTGATTTCCTAGAAATCATGTGACCTTGAATTGTAACTTTTTGCTTACTTACCTCATCTCTAGTCAGCCCCTGATCACCCCACCTTCCAATTAAGGGAAAAGTAACCATAAGACCCAATCTACATTTTGCATAAGCGGATTTTGGGGAGGGGTTGGGTAGTGCTTGCTTATTTAACTGAACTCTTCTGTGAAATCTGACCTCTTCCTTCTGGAGTTACCAGGAGTGGGGAGTGCCTGCTTCTGTCCAGATTCTGATAACTTTCTACCTTCACTTTGAGAGATCTCCAAGTAGTCATTTTGGGTTAGGGTCTCTGTACCCACGCGTTCTTCTCAATCTAAGGCAAATATTCCCACAAATACAGTGTCCATTAGGCAGAATAGTCATAAATTAAAAGTAATTTTTAGTTAGGACACAAAATCTCTTGGTAGATTTCTCAACAAGTTCATCACAAACCTTGGCCTGATTGACCACAAGCTTGTTCATCACAATACAGAATCTTTTGGATTCCAATCTGTTGGATTCCCTAAACTTATTTATTGATGAGTATTTGTACCCTCCACCACCTCCGGATTAAATTAGTTACAACACTCAACTGGGGATATTTACTTGTGCTCTTTCAGAAATGGGTGACTTTGGAAGTTTTTTCTTTTCTATATCCTTGACCCTGTTTAGGTTTGGGCCTCCTAAGTGCTAAGAGATCTCACCCAATTTAGTTTTATCATCAGAAATACATTTCCCAAATCTTCATCTCCACAAGCTAGGTCATGAATGGTCCTTTGCAATAATTACCAAATAGCTATAAAGTTCAGGATACTCTTAAAACTTTAATGTTCCACTGCTCTGTAAAAATGAGTGGCTGGAGAATATTCTTGCCTACAATAATTCACTCAAATTAGAAAGGATCTTGTCCTTCAAAATGTAAATTTCAAATCTGTTGGACTAAAAGGGATGTGGACTTTTATAGAAAGCTGAATATAGTAAATGCATTACTTAATATAAAATTTCTGAATTGTGCTAATTTTGAAGTGGGCTAAAAAGGGATAATCTAGTTCAATATAGCATGACATAGTGTAGGGGTAGGGAACTGATGTTGGAGTCACAAAGATCTGGATTTCACTCTAAGTTATGTAGGCAAGCCATAACCCTTCTGTGTTTCATCATTTTAAAATTAGACATTTTTACTTTTATAGGGTTTTTGAGAGGATCAAATGAAAAAGGTATTTAGAAATGATTTATATGTGTTAATCCACAATAAAAATGTCAACTATTATTGTATTATTACCAAATGCATAGGAAGAGTAGTTTGTTAAAATTCAGATAGGAAAAAATTAGCAAGATAATATCAAATCATTTTATATGGTGATCTTTTCTCTTGGAATCTGGCTTTATAAACTGTACTCTTTTTCATTCCATATAATCCCATGGGACATCTGGATAAGGACTTAACATATTCAATCTCTTCTTAAAATTTTCTAAGGATAGGAACCTCTCTTTTTGGGGGCAACCCATTTTCATTTATAGCTTTATGTACTAGCTGTTTTATCGCCACCCACATAGCTAGCATTTTTACTGTAAATCCAGGTAAATTCACGAAAGGAAAAAAAACCCAAAAACACTGAACAAAGTGAGAAAAAAAATTTAGTTTCATCTATTTCTGAGAATTTTAAAAATACAGTCTGGATTCCCTGTCCATTCCACATATAACCTCATGCCACACAGCTTTCCTCGTCCCATACAACCTTGAACTCAATTTTCTCTCCCTGCATTGACACAGTGTTCTGGTTTTCAGTTTAAAATGAATGCCATCTCCAAACAATCTTAGATTTGCTTTCTTCAGGAAGGAGGGTAAGATTTCAGTAGCTCAGGTCTCTTGGCATTGATAGCTAAGAATTTGAAAAGCAAAGTTCAGCAAAACAGAGTCAGAATATTGATTTGAGGTAAAATTAATCTGGAACAGCAAACTAAGATTTAGCTATTGTTTTCCTTTAGCTAATATCGTTTTGCTTAAATGTACAGTAAGTTGCAAATAGAATGTCAAAACATTTTTCAAGGTGAGAGTCTCCTTGAACTTGGCTTGGTGATCAGATCAACATCATTCCTCATTTCTCACTCACTAGTTTGCAGGTTGAAAACTTTAAGGTACTCTGCACTTTCAAGAACAATATGCCTCATTCCCCACCCCCTCTTTTGCTTCTCATAATCAACTGGCTCAAAGCAACAGCTTCACCAAATGACATGATGATTAGCTATGTAACAATTCCTTTTGTTAACTTTGGATATTCTTTCCCCTCAAATAAATCTGGTATCTAGTAGGCACAAATTAAAGAGCATAATCATAATTAAGTACATGAGAAGCCAAGGCAATTGTATGTCTCTAAATATTGCAGACTTTGAATATTCTTTCTTTCAATGGGGAATCCTGGGTTTTTGTTGGGTTATTTGGTCAATTGAGCTCCCATATCCAATTTCTCAATCAAACCTCTTATTCTTTTCTAAGTCCTAGATTTCTCTTAAATCCAGAGGTCAACTTTAAAACAATATCCAGTACATCTCTTTTGAATCTAAGGGTCAACTCTTAAAATTATGTCTAGAAATTTCAGGCCTGGCTGTTTTACAGGCCACTAGGGGTGTGGCCAATTATTTCTCAACCAATGGCCAGACTCCCTTTCCAATTCAGACAAAAAATTTGTTTGCACCTCATAAAGGGATCACCAGGTGGGGCCTCATTTTTTACAGTTAGTTTCACAACTTATTATTCCCTTACTTTCTGCAATTACATTAATAGAGCTGAGGGTTGGGAAGCAAATCCCACTCCCATCCCCCCTTATTATACATAATCCCAGGTGGCATCTGATTGAGGGAGTCAACTTCATTCTTTCATTTTCTCAAGGTTCTCTGCTGTGATTTGTTTCCCTGTTAATCTGCCAGTTTCTTTCTACCTGCTTTATTATCATTTCTATTTCACTTAATCTTTTCCCTACTGTTCTCAGTTTTTTTAAGTCAAAAGAACTAGAAGTGATATCTATTTCGTTAGGAAGATCTATATAGGTTTTCAGAAAAGGTATAAATAATATCCTATTAAGAATCAGGAAGTTTTGAGAATGGGGGGTGCGAGAAGCATTTAACTCTTAAGTAGGTGGTGGGAATACACAGATCTCTCCAATGATCAAATTAAGGGATTTGGTTGTGTTTTCATAGGGCTCCTTTTGGGGGGAAGTACAGTAAATAATTGAAGAGATTGAGGTGGGAAGGAGGGGAACAAAGAAAATAGGTGACAGAATAAACCTGCCTCCGTCAACAGCTCATTTTTCCAAGTCTCATACCCACCCATCAAGTGCTTTTTATGTTTTATATATATATAATATATATATGTATATATATATTATATATATATACACATACATATATTTACATTTTTTTATGCATTTTCCCCAGCATTGAATTTTGAGTATTGTGAAAAGGAAAAATTGAAGGAGGCACGTGGGCAGATCTTTGTTAATTATCTCTTATTTATGCTTGCTTTGTATATATTTACATGATGTCTCCCCAGGTATATTTTGAACTTTTTGAGGGGAAGGACTGTATTTTGCCTCTTTTTCTATCCCCAGTGCGCGCCGCAACGGCTGGCACGTAGTAGTCACTTAATAAATATTAATATGTTTTGAATTGAACTGAAATGACCCGAACATCTGGCCGGTCCCTTCCTCTCAGAAGTGGATCCTGAGGCACCAGGGAGATCACAGGAAGTGGGGAGGGGGAAGGGGACCTAGGCACTGAGAAGCGTCAGCACTGCATCTTGATATGCTCGGGTCACCAAGACTACAACTCCCACAAATCTCCGGGGCCGAGCACAGTTGCTGCACCTAGGTGGACTCGCTCTTTCCTCACGGTTTACGCTTGCGCAAGAAACCTTATGTCGGGGGTGGGGCAGGATTCAGGGAGAAAAAAGGGTTGGATCAGGCGGAAGACAACCATAGAGTTCGGACTTCTCCCGCTCCCAGCGTAGAGCGGCCCCTAGAGTGGTGGGGTGAGCTGCTCGCAGAGGGGGGCTTGTAGGGGCGGGGGTGGGGGTCTTTTTGACTACAGGCCGCCGGCGGGATCATGGCGACCAGGAACCCCCGTCCCACAGGTGAGCGGCCCCGAGAGGCCCCCAAGACGGCATTCGAAGCAGAAGCTGCGGTTATGCCCCTTCTATCCTCACCCCGTCTCATCCTTCCTTCGGACTCAGGACGGGACTTCTCATCCGCCCCTCCTCCCACCCTCACCGCTCAGCATCCCCAGCAACCCCTTCCCCACTACTCAGACCCTTCTACCTCTCCCCCCTTAACTCTTCGACTCTTCCCTCCCGAGATCCGACTGCACCTCTCCCCCATTGCTTCCTACTTAGACCCCTTCCCTAGGAACTAAGTTTCACATCCTTCCTGCTTTCCCCCTGCCCTGCCCTTCCCTTCCCCCCTTTTTTCTAATCTTCCCTTTTTTCTGTCCTGGAATTCCCCCTCACCCCCAGAGCTTCCCGTTGGTCCCTCCCCTCTGTCTTTTATTTATCCTCTTTCGTATTGGTGCAAATCTACTAACCCACCGCGGCTCCATCCCCTTCCTGCCATTTTCCCCTGAAGACCTAACACATCAATTCTCCTCTCCCCCCAATCTATGTAGTCTGTCTCCTTTATCACTCTTGGGGTTCCTTCTTGGGCAGAGCTCCCCTTCCATCTCATTCTTGCTGGCCCCTCCCCCATTTCTTCCTTGTATCCCATTCCCTCCCCAAGACACAGCCCTGTAGTCGCTCCCTAAAACACACAGGCCTGTCCACCTCTCTACACTGTTCCAAAAGTCTTGATGCAGTGTTAACTGCCCTGAGACCTTTGTTTTTTATACTTAAAAGACCTTTGTTCCATCCCTCTCTGCCCCCCTCCCCCTTTTAAAAAATCAAACTCTTCAGTTTTAAGTTCTTTATAAACTATATTGACATCATTTGAGGCCGTTCATATGTGTCAGCCTCTCACATTAGCCTTCATTTTATTCCTCTTTAGTTCTGGCAATCTGGATTCTTTTGATTGTTTGGAAAAGAAAACTTCATTTTGTCAAAAAAGGGTATATTCTTCCCTTTCCCCCTTGTCACTCTTTTACTATTAGACCTACCATCAACTAACAAATGCCTTTTTTGGCACTATTTCCATAGACAAATGAGGATGATAATTTTGGCATTTACTTCCTCTGTCCAATTTAATTTCCAACAAGTTTCACCTAGTATCTCAGTAAGTTTTTGGGATAGGTAAATAAATACTGCTATCTCCTTTTTATATGTGCACAGATATATATGTATATACACATAAACATACATACTATATATATATAGTATATACACACACACACACATATATACACACAGAGGGAGAGTGCACACCTTCGAGTTCCCTAGTATTTAGAATTAGATAGAAAAAAGCAAAAGTTTTAAGACCTAAGAAAAAATATTCTGCTAGAAATAATGATAATCTTAAAAAGAAACATTTCTTGGCTTTTTGACTGAATTTAATGTCTGTGTTTTTCTTTTTTTCCCTCTCTGAAAGAACATGACAGTGATGATGACTCTTATGAAGTACTGGATTTGACAGAGTATGCAAGAAGACACCACTGGTGGAATCGTGTATTTGGCCACAGTTCTGGACCTATTGTAGAGAAATATTCTGTAGCTACTCAGATTGTAATGGGTGGAGTTACTGGATGGTGAGAATATAACTTTTTTTTAAATATTGTTATGATATCAGTGACTCCTTAGGATTTGTTTATACTTAATTTCTTAGTTAAGTAGGTAACTTGGTTAAATGGTAGCTTGCCCTCCTAAAACATAAAAGCTGTGTAAAATCAGAAATAAATTCTTAATTTCTCAGTGCCTCCAGGCAGATGGTTTGAAATTGTAACTGCAGAATGTTTGCTGATCTTGATTTTTAAGGGGAGTTTGCCCACAGATTAAATCATGTCAGGACTAAAAAGTAGTTAACTATATTCTTAAAGAGCTTCCTTTTCAATAAAGTAATGTATAGACAAATGGAAATAAACAGATGTTAGTTGCACTCATAATTGTAATATTTTAACCTGCATCCAGTGTTATAAGTTTTTTGATTTAGTTTGAGATTTTAAGTGAATAGTGGAAGTAATCAAGAGATCTATTCACTAATACTGCTTATCTTACTATGTGTTACTACTAATTATGTCTTAGAAAAATTATGATCAATCTCATACTCTCAAATACTTGTCTTTTTCATCTATGTAAAGATAAATATCTTGCCCTGTCTTCCTGCCTTCAACTTTGAGGTATAAGTAATTGATATTTTCTTCTCTTCCTCCCACTTAAGAGACCTTTGAGGTGGGACCCCACCCCCAGCAGATTGTATCTCCATCCTTTGGCTTGCTAACTCTCATCTCTTCTAATTCATGTGATGGTTAGCTGGACTGCTTGCTGAAATTCCTTCTCTCTTATGTTAACATGTCTCATCCTAACATGTTTAGTTCTACTGTCTTTCCATTGGGTCCAGAGAAAGTGCCATTTTTGTTAACAAAACTTCCTTTTATGGGTCTTTCCATCTTCTTGCACTCAAAGATACCCTTCCCCCAGGGTGGCATTAACTAGCCACCTAAACTATATATGATCTTTTATTCTGGCCCCTGATATTTAGACCAGAAATTATTTCTGTTATTCTAGATCTTCCCTTTGCAATTGTTTTTCCTTTTTTGTTCAAGGCTCTTTCAAGTTCATAAAATCCAAATAAATCACCCTTTCTAAATTCCTGTTGGCATTTGTTACTAGTAGATGCTTCATTAGCTGGTTCACAATCTTTCTGCTCCAACTCCTTACCTTATATTTTAGAACTTGAGTTGGTATCCTCTCAACAATCCTCTCCCCTCCTTCCCAATTCATCAACCTTCTCAGCTCCTGTCAATGTACCTTTATTCCACCTCAGCCACACACAGATGGTCTTAACCCTTAATCTCACCGTCACCCATAAGTGTCAAGTGTTCCTGATCCAGAAGTCTGAAATACTTTCTTCTGTCACTTCCTACACTTCCTCCTTTCCCCTTACTCTTTGTCATTCTGGGGCATTCCTCTTTACAGTCTCCTGCTTTCCCAGGCTGTCTTCTCTTCTTTGGTCTAAAAGTTCTCTAGTTCTTACCTTGACCTTATAAATATAACCAGTCTCTAATTCTCATATCCTGTGCCCTCTTGTCTTCACCCTTGTCACTTACCTGACCCCTGCATTACCTTTCACCATCATCTCTCTCCATTCCTAATTACCTGCTAATGCTCACTCTTGAAAGGAAGTCATATCGACTTGCTGGTTGGATCTGTTACATGTGTCATTTAGTCTCAGCAAGGTCCTCACTGCTGTATGACTATTTTTAAAATTCTTCCCTAATCTATTATCCTCTCTTTTATAGCCTTATTCTTAGAAAAATCTGTTTTTTTTTTAACTTGGAATATTCTAAATCATTATTTTAATATTACATAGTAGTGTTCCACTAATGATGATCTAATTGTTAAATCTGATAACCTATTGTCATTTTTGACCTTTATATGGCATTTGATAATGTTGACCATGTCTGCATAATCCTTATCCCAGTGTTTTTTTTGTGACATTGCTCTTTAGTAATTCTTTTCTACTTGCCTAATTGTTAGTTCATGATCTCCTTTGTTAAACTATCCATGGCTGCCAAACTGGATATTCCTGCAGTGTCTATATTGGGTCCTGTTCTTTTCTCATTCTTCTCTCTACCAATGATTGATTCCCAAATCTAGATCCATCTTTCTTGAGTTTCAGACCTTCATTACCAAATAGCTTCTTCAGTGGGATGGCCTATAGGCAGCTGGGACTCAATAGCTCTAAAATGAAGCTATAAGTCTCCAAACTTATGTGTCTTCTAAATTTCCAAATTTTAGTTTATTCAAAACATTCCCTCCAGTCATCTTGTTTGTAACCTTAGAATTACTGTTGACCCCTTGTTCTCCCTTTGTGTCTATATCGTTACTTTTCAAGTCTTGTCTGTTCTATTTCATTGTCTCTCATCTTTATATCTTTCTCTTTACATTGTTTTAACTCTATTTCAGGGTTCATTTATTATCTGACTTCAAGGCAGACCCCTTTCTAATCTCTTCCATACAAATCCCATAATCATTTTCCTAAAACCCAAATCTGATCAAATCACTAGCCTGCTCAAGAACCTTCTGTGTCTTTATTGCCTCTTAGATAAAAAGCAAATGTTCCAGCTGTCATCTAAACCTCTTCCCATTATGGCTATAGTTCTAAGTTTTTTCACATTATTTCCTTTCATACATTCAGCATTAAAGCCAATCTCATGTACTTGTTTCCTGAACATGGCCTTCCAACTGTACTTTTGTGCTTTTGACTGACTATATCCCATCTTTACTTTCTGTCAAAAGTCTTTTTTGATCCTCTTAGTTTTTAGGGTTCTCTGCTCATATTATGTGTATGTTAAACCCATCAGTAGAATGTAGTAAACTATTTCCTGTGATCATTCACCGATCCATTGTTCCGTACCCAACACTGAACCTCCTCAGTATCATACACATGCCAGTCTTGAAGAATTTGGGACAGAGGTAGAGGGGGGAAAAAGCAGAGATAATAAAAACAACGATAACAATAATAGTAAGCATTTATAATAGCGTTTTTAAGTTTGTGAAATGCTTTACAAATATCTCATTTTATCTTCACAACTGACCTGGAAGGTAGGTACAGTAATCCTCAAATTACAAATGAGAAAATAAGACAGAGGCTAAATGATTTTGCCTGCTATTAAATGTTTGAGGTCAGATTTTTTTTTTAAGCTCCTTGGTGTGGGGGCTTCTTTCTCCTCACCCAAAATTTGTCTTTTTGTCTCTAGGGTATGTGTATTTGTTATTTAGTTGTTTCAATTATGTCTAATTCTTCATGATCCTATTTGGAGTTTTCTTGGCAAAGATACAAGAGTGATTTGCCATTTCCTTCAAATGGGGGAATTGAGGCACAGGATCACCTAGCTAATGCTTTAAAGCCCTACGTAAACTCGGGTCTTTCTGATTTCAGGCCTGATGCTTATTGGATAGGATTAGATGTTTTTTGACAACGAGTCTCTTAAAATATCTGTTAACAAATATCTATTAACAGATGATAAGTTCAGGCCAACTAGGTGGTGAAGTGGATAAATTGCCAGCCCTGAAATCAAGAGGACCTGAATTCAGATCTGACCCTAGATACTTGCTTGAACACTATTTGTGTTACTCTGCACAAATAACTCAACTTTGATTGCCTTGCAAAAAACAAATGATGAATGTCGTCTATATGATTGAATTATTTTGTCTACATATCTGAGTTAGACATTTAGTTATGCTCTAAAAGTTATAAGATGGCTTTAAATACAAGTACATAAATTAAGAGCCTTTCCCACAAGATTTTAGCATTTTTTCTTCTGTGCTATCCATCTTGAATTTTGTATTCACATTGGGCAATGTTATGAGATTTATCTGTCAGGTTTCAGCAAAAAACATCTTTCTGTTCAAGGTTTCCAGCTTTTCTTTACCATCATTTCAAACTTTGATGTATTCATTAAAGAAAAACTAGACATCCTTACACATACACTTTGATCATTTGCTGGAGGAGGACCTTGTCATTCCTTTTTATATGTGCCAAATTCTGTTATTGGATGACAGCAGACTACATGCAGGAGTAGAACATATTTAAGAACGCAGTTCATGTAATGGAAAGAGAAAAGCTCCAGTTTTAAATTATCTTCATCCTGTTGGATAGACCAACTTTTAACTTGGGCCTTAATGTAGGTTTTAGTGCAGTTTGTCACACTTCTATTGCCTCTGTGTGGATCCTCCCTTGTTTTGCTACATTCTGATAATGAGAATCTGACTCAGTGTGTAGGTGGATAGAAATGGATAAGAAAAAATCAGAAGCATTAGCGTTTGGAGATGACAGTAAAAGAAATTAACTTGAAAATTGTCAAGGAATGAGCTTCAGGTTTTGTGCCCACATGAACATTATAGCAAGATAAATGTTATTTCTATACTTTTAGAAATAACCCTGTCATTTAAACACATGGACAGGGAAAACTTAGTTGAAATATCTCTTTAGAGCCAAATTCCAAGGTCTAATTAATTAATCCTATTACTATCAGGAAAAATGACTAAATAAGAGGTTTTATGGTGAAAGAAATGGCTGGTATTTTTTTTTTTTTTAAATAGATCATGTATTGGTGTTTTGAATAAGTGTAGAGTTTTAAATTTTTTTTTGGTTAAAGAATAACAATTGATAACATGATATGCTAAGTATAGAGAATTATATTTGAGAATAAAACAATAGCAAACATTTTTATTACGATTTAAGTTTTGCAAAGTTATATGGTCTTATTTGAGGTAGATGGCCTAGAATCACACTGCAGATTATCCTAGGCAGACTGTAAACCCAGGTCTTGTTGACTTCCAAGTCCACTAAACTCCTCTGCTATAGTATGTATGAAGAAATAAAGTCATAGATAACTATATCTCTCATTTTCTAAAATCTGATTCCTTTAATATCCAAAGTTCTGTGAGAATTCATTTTCATTAAAAGTTAATAAGGTTGGGGCAGCTAGGTGGCACAGTGGGGGCACACTAGCCCTGAAGTCAGGCGGATACGAGTTCAAATTTGACCTCAGACACTTAACACTTCCTAGCTGTGTGATCCTGGGTACATCACTTAACCCCAATTGCCTCAGCAGAATTAAAAAAAAAAAAAAAAAAAAAAAAAAAGACAAGGCACCCAGCATAAAAATTTTACTTTTTTTTTTAACCAATAATATTTTAGCTAAAATGTAGGTTCCCTTGGTGTATAGAAATAATAACACATAAAACACATTATTGTTTTCAAAAAAACTCAATGAGATAAATAGTTGCTAGTATTTTCCCATTTGGTTTTGGTCAGAAAATAAGTCTTCCCCTTCGAGATTTATCTGTCTAGATTTTTTTGGGGGGGGATGGAAGGGAATAGAGGGTGGAAGAGGGGAAGAACAGGATATTAAGTGAAAGAAATCATTTTTTCCCAATTTCTATTTAGTCTTAGTGAATGAGTGTGGCCTCAATTAAACTGAGACCTGCTGAAGACTTAGCTTAAAAAGGCCAAGGTCTTCTCTCCCTGCATCCAGGGCCATCTCCAGTTGTTTTCCTGATCTCTCTCTCTGACCACTGGACCCAGATGTCTCTGGAGAGGAAAGTGATGCAGGTTGTAATGTTGTCTATTAGTTTTCTTGGAGTCTCTGGGTTCTTGGGAGCAGCCTTTGTTTCAATTCAGTAATCACCACAAGTACAGCCAGGGGTTAAAGTCCAAATCCTTTATTGTCTCCTTCAAAGTCTTGTCTCCTTTCCTGGGACCTTAGCTTTCTTAGAGACCTATCTCTCTCCTTGGTTCCCCAAGCTTGAGTTCCTGCCACCAGTCCTTTGTGTTCTCTGCCCCTGCCAGCTTCTTGACCTCCTCCTTGGTTTCTGTCGGGGAGGCAGGAGGACCACCACCACGGTCTCTGTCTTCCCTCATTCTCATTCTGGCTGAGTTTGTCCGAATTTATATGGTTTCTTATCAAAGGTGTGAATCGTGTAGAACTATAGTAAGTACTAAGTACATGTACTGAACTAAAGAACTGTTAAGCATCAGGCTAAATAACCATTGTCTCTATCAATTCCACTGACTTAGCACCTTGTTTTAAGTTCTGGCCCATAATAGCAGGTGACCTTGCCCATCCCTTCCTCAATTAATCCCAACTCACCTGCATAACCTGGCATGCATCTCCTTGGGGTCATGGGCCTCTTTGAGAATGAAGGACAAACAACAGCATAAAGCTCATGAAGGAGCTGGATACAGTTAAGCCTATAAAAGAGAAGACAGTTTTTTGGGGGAGGGAAGTATAGGATGTGATAGCTGTCTTCAGGTATTTGAATAGTTGTCATTTGGAGGAGGGACTTGATCTGTTTGGCCCCATAGGCAAAGCTATGAGGTATAAGTGTAAGTTGACCAAAAGAAAAAAAAAACAAACAACAAATAAAAAGGCCTCCCCTTTTCCCCCTAACAAATTCAGGTCAGAAAAAACTAGAGCTATTCAAAATTGGGATGGGCTGCCTTAAATGAAAAAAAGACTGTGTTTAAATACAGCCTACTTGTCAGGTATATAGTAGAGATTCCATTCCTTTCCTTTATGATTTGAACTAGTGACTTTTTAAGTTTCTTCCAACTCTCAAATTCTTTGATGATGGTACAGAATATTTTTTCCAATCTTTTTGAAATTTAGGAGTATTTATAGATGAATTAGGCTAGTCCAATATCCTTTTATTTGGGATGTTAAAAAAACAAACAAACAAACAAAAAACTTTGTGACTTAATGCTGAGAATAAGGAGAAGAAAGGTAACAAATGGAGTGATATGGTATCCACTTTCAAAACTAGGTTGGCAGGTGATATTTCCAAGATAGAATGAAGATGAAAAGGTTTTAGCCAGAGGTATTTTCAGTGCCTTGGGACCAAGGTAGTCTTCAGGATATGTGTAAAGAAGAGAGCAAAGAATCCATGATTCCAGAGACTTTCCCTTAGGGAATCATCTTACCAAACTCTTGCCACATTTTCTTGAAGGAACTTGCTGTCCAATGGGAGAATGGAGGGGGAGACAACATGTCTTTGTATGAAGGCTTATTGAAACTATATGCAAGGTGATTTTAGAAGGAAGGACCTTGTAGCTGGGGGAATTAAAGTTGGCCTTCTGTAGAAGATGGTAGTTTCTCAGTTGGATGGATAGGATTTTTGGTCATTCCATGCAGCATGATGGCTCACATCCTGAAAAAAGCCAAGTGTTTTGTTAGACAAGAATGGGATTTCATTCTCTGATGTGATAGGCAGCTGATTAGTGAGGTTTCATGGGACGTCAAAGTTTCCCTTTGATCCAAAAATCATGGATTGTAACAGGCATAGGTAATTTCAGAAAAGGGTGCTAGAAAGGAGAAGTAGGCTATGTCTAAAGCAGAACCAACCTGCTCTAAGAAAAATTGAGCCCAGAAAATGAAAAAGTTTTCTAGACTGCCACATGGTATAATGACTTTTCTATAATCTCACTAATAAACAATTAAGTAGAACAGCTGTTATTTGAAACTATCTGCCCTTGACTTCAAATCATATACTTTTCCCACTACACTGTATTTTTATAATCATTTTCATGCAATTTTAGAATACTAAAGAACTTATTACATTTCAAATAATAAAGCCGATTTGTCATGTTTATCATTTCAGTGTATATTAAATCAGATTTTTTTAATGTATGAAAACATTTTTAGCACTTGAGGTTAGCATTTAATTGGAATGGTGACAAAGTTGTGTTTTAAAAATGGAACTAAATTGATAGAAACAACTAAGTCCTATCTTCATTTTGTTTTGGATTACTGCCCAAACAATTGGTAGATTATTATAAATATCCTAAAATTTAAGGATCCTTAAAAATACTGAGCATCTCCTGAGTGCCTAGATTAGATACTATTGAGGATACTAAAGAAATGTAAGATATGGTTTCTGATATTAAGAAACTTACTGTCTTACTGGAGAGACAAACAATAAGCATTTAGTAAGTGCCAAATATGTGCCATGAATTATGGTGGATTGAGAGATTAAAAGATGAGAAAATAAGTAGCTGCTTTAGTATATTGAATAGAGAAATGATATGGTCAGATTTATGCTTCAGGAAAATCAGTTTGGCAGCTGTGCAGAGTGGTTTGCAGAGGGAAGAGCCCTAAAACAGGGATACTTTTTAGTAAGCTTTAAAATAGTATTCCCAGATCAACAGTGATGTGGACTTAAGCAGTGATGGTGATTCTGTGAGGAGATAGAAAGGGATGGATACAAAAAATGTGGGAGTTAAAATGACAAGGTTTGGCAACTGATTAAATGTGGATTTGAGGGTGATAATTAGGTTGCAAACTGGAAGGATAAGTGACTTCAAAAAGAATAGATTATTTAGAATAAAGTTGGGCTTGGAAAAAGGAGGTCAGTTTTTAATATTTTGACTTTGAGATGTCCAGTAGGCAATATTTGAGTTAGAAATATTGATTTGAGAGGCATTAGTGTAGAGATGATTAACTCATATGATTGGATATGATCATCATTATTAGATTTTAGAGAGAAAAGAGGGCCTAGGACACATTTTTGGATTATACCCTCAAGTAGGGGACATGTTGTGGATGGTAATCCATCAAAGCAAACTGAAAAAAAGTAGACAGGTAGAATGAGAATTGAAAGAACATTGAGGTGAAAGAATATATCCTAGAGTTAAATGGTACAGACAGTTCAAGAAGGATAATGGGAAGTTTCAGTTGAAAGATGACGTCATTAATCAGTTATAGGAAGTTTAGAAGAGATTGAGAGGAAAAAGAAGTGAAAGCAATGAGGATAAATTTTGTTTATAAATTTAGTTGAGAAAAGGAAATAGGATAATAGCTCATAGGGATAGGTATGCTCTAGTGAGGGTTTCTAAGAATGAGTGAAATTTGAGATACCAGGGGAAAAAAGTAGACAGGAAAAGACTAAACGTTAGAGGGAAGAAATGATAGTAGATGCAAAAGATTACAGGTCGAGGCACTGTTACTGACATGAACTTCTCCACTAGAGAATTGAATAAGACTGAGAAAGACTGGGAAGGTAATGTAAAGGTATTGTATGCTGTATGATAATAGACATTTTTAGCAGGGAAGAAAAAATTTAAAATATCTATTATGGAGAGTGGGAAAGAAAAAAGGATTGATCATGCTCTTATGAGATCCCAGTTGGAATTAGATAAATTTGATCCACTCAATATGATTATATGATTTTCTCCAGATCTACTGAAGAGGCATTTGAGTGGGATTAGAGAAAGAGCAGTAGTGGAATTAATTCAGACAAATCATCATGATAGAGTAGGGGATTCTAGAGTGTAGAGTTATATTGGATAGTTAGAGGATTGAGACAGAAGGGGGGAGGAAGATGAAGTAGGAACAGGAGAAAGCTTGAGTAGTAGAGAGATTAAAGATCATAATAAAGAAAAAAGTATATTTAAGAAAAATAATAGTACAGACTTTCTTGAAATGGAAATGTATTGCTTTATAATAATTTGAATCCTCATGTTCTTTTGTGCACATGACAGTTATTTTCTTTTTCTAATTTTTATTTAAGTTTAAAATAAAAAACTAAAGAATAAAAATGCAAAGATAGAATAATAGAATGTTATGATAGATAAGACTTGTGTTTGAAAGCATTAACCATACTGCCTTATCTTATTTAAATGCTATAATGTACTACAGAAAATGTTTAATAGTATTTCAGAAAAGGGAGCAATCTCTGTGGATTAACTAAATTTGGAGGTTTTCTTGGAGGAGATTGATTGTGGACCTCTTTTTAAAGATGCTAAATCTTAAATCTTTAGATGGGGGGATAAGAGAGAGAAGAAGCCCTAATAGTGTGAATATAGTTAGGTTTGAGAGAGTGATATGTCCCATAAACAATGAAGGCCAGTCTGCCTTCTTCAGAGTAAAGGTCTCATAATAGGTAAGTAGGATGGATTGGCCTATAAAATATTTTGTTTCCCAGACTAAGAAGTTTGGATTTTTTTTTTCCTGTATTTAGGGACAATCTATTTAGGGATCCAGCAGTCCAGAAAGGAAAGTTATCTTTAATGTAATAAAATAAAATCAAGTTTTTTTTTCCATGAAAGCTAGAGATTTTAGAATTTCATTAATTTTTCACTTTGTGCTATTTTTTTTTTTTTTTAATATTTAAGGTGTGCAGGATTTTTGTTCCAGAAAGTTGGAAAACTTGCAGCAACTGCTGTGGGCGGTGGCTTTCTTCTCTTGCAGGTAGGTGATTACAAAATCTTGTTAGTTTTGTATAAATTATTCCTCAAGTCCAGCAAGTGATTGAATTTAAGCAGTTAGTGGAATGAAAAATGAATGGAAAAATTTTTCTTCATTTCCTTTTCAAAACAGTAATAAAGATGTGTATTTTTAAGAAGGTATCTATCAGTAACTCTCTTGATAGCCGTATCTATTTCATATCTAGTACAAATCAACAAGCATTTATTAAGCATCTACTATGTTCCAAGCACTATGTTCAAGACTTGGGATACAAAGAAAGGCCAAAGATATTCTTCCTTTCAAGGAAGTCATAGTCTAATGGAGGAGATAACATATATACAACTATGTGCAAACAAGATATATACAAGAGAAATTGGAAATAATTTCAGAAAGAAGGTTGTTATTGTTCATCCTTTCTTCTTGAAAACAGCCAGTGATACTAGGAGAATGATGTCTTGGTTTGCAAGAGAATTGGATTTGACTTTCTCCTTCAGGGTCCATTGGCAAGATATAAGTTAACTGCCAGTGGCCCCAGATGCATTGGGAATTTAATTGGCCTTTTTAAACTGAGGTCTTACCTAGATTTCAGTTTATCTGAAGCAAGAGTCATTCAGTGATTTAAGCTTTATTAAGAATTGAGACAAAGATAGTCTACTTTTGCCTTCACAAAAGAATCAATTTGGGAAATGAAGTTTCTCCTCAGAGTATGAAAACTCTTAATATCAAGGAGGTCAGTGAAAAGCTTCTTGTAGAAAACTTTGTGCAGAAGTCTTTAGTTAAGACTTGGCAGGAAACCTACATAAGAAATGAGGAGAAAGTTCCAGGCATGGGGAAAGCCAATAAAAACTGCTTGGAATTGGAAATTTGTCTTTTGTGAGGAACAATAGGGAAGCCATAGTCACTGGATAAGAGAGTTTATGGATAGTTATAGTGTAAGGTTTAAGAAAACAAAAAAAAAAGGGTGGTAGGTCAGGAAATACTTTGAATGTGAAACAGGGTTTTAGATGTGATCTTGAAGGGAATAGGAAACCACTGGAGTTTATTGAATAAGGAGATGACATAGTCAGATTTGTGCTTTAGAATGATCAGTTTTGATAGCTGAGTTAGGGATACACTGAGAATGGCAAGTCTTGTTGCAATCAGCAGGCTGTTCAGTAATCTGAATATGAAGTGATAAGTACAATAAACAAAAATAAAAAATGCCTGAAAATAAGTATCGATAACTTCAGAGCACTCTTATCCACACGAAGATAATAAAAGATTTAATAGCTCACAGCAACCAGCAGTAAATCAAAAATTATTAAGTGCCTTCTATGTGCCTTGTATTCTGCTAAAAGCTGGAGACATGAAAAAAGGCAAAAGACAGCCCCTCCTTTCAAGGAGCTTACAATCTAATGGGGGAGACATTATGCAAAGAAATATATACAAAGCAAGCTATACATAGAATAAATAAGAAATAATTAAAAGAAGGAAGGCAATAGAATTGCCTTCCTATAAGAGGTGGGCTTTTAGTTGAGACTTAAATGAAGTTAGGGACATTAGTAATCAGGGTAGAGGAGGGAGAACACTCTGGGCATGGGGAACAATTAGAGAAAATGCCCAGAGCTGAGAGAGTTAGACAGTTTTATTCTTAGAAACAGTCATAAGGCACATGTCATTGGATTGAAGATTATATGGTAAGGTGTGAGAAGACTGGAAAGGTCAGAGGGAGCTAGATTATGAAAGGCTTTGACATCCAAACAGAGCATTTTGTATTTGCTACTGGAGGTATCAGAAAGCTACTGGAATTTGAGTGGGGGAAATGCCGTGATCACTTGCACTTAAGGAAAAATCCCTGAATGGAGGATGAAATAGAGTGGAAAGAAGTGTGAGGCGGTAAGAATGACCAGTAATGAGCATGAGAGGAGGAGAGCTTGCACTGTTACGGCCTTGTTAGAGAAGGAGCTGTAGAGAGATGTTGCACAGATGAAATCACCAACCTTGGCAAAACCTTGGGTGTATGTGAGGGAGACGGTGAGGAAAACAGCAGGACTCCTGGGGGACCGAGAGGAGGATGGTAAGGACTTATACAGTAATAGGGAAAGGAGTGATTTAGGAGAAAAATTGAGTTTTGGAAATGTTGAATTTTAAGAAGTCAATAGGAGTCCGATTCTTTTTGAACAGCAAAATAACTGTTTGGACATGTATACTAATGTTGTATTTAATTTATACTTTAACATATTTAACATGTATTGGTCAACCTGCCATCTGGGGGAGGGGGAGGGAGTGGAGGGAAGGAGGGGAAAAATTGAAACAAAAGGTTTGGCAGTTGCCAGTGCTGTAAAATTACCCATGCATATAACTTGTAAATAAAAAACTATAATTAAAAAAAAAAGTAATGAGAAAAAGTCAATAGGACATTCAGTTTGAGATGTTCAGTAGGCAGTTGGAGATGCAAGATTGGAGGTCAAAAGAAGGATCGGGTCAGGAAAGATGGATTTGAGAATCATCAGGTTTGAAAATGGTGATAAAATTCATGGAAACTGATGAGATCACCAAAAAAAGTAAAATAGCAAGGGAAATATTTGTAACTCACTCCCTCTAACCATAAGTTCTGTCCCACAGAGTTCTGTCATATGCCCTCTTTTCTTCTCCCTCTATTTTACTTCTTTTGGTGATCTCATTAGTTTCCATGAATTTGACCTCCAATCTTACATTTAATTTATTTAATTAAATAAAATTATTAGTCATTGCACAATATTCAGTCCTAATAAATAATTAGCAAAACTAAAGCTTGTTAACAATTTATATTAAAAATTACATGGCAGAGATTTGCTAATTATTTATTATGACTAAATGTGTGTGTGTGTGTGTGTGTGTGTGTGTGTGTGTGTGTGTGTGTCTATTTTTACTCCATCAGAAGCTAGGCTAGTTTTTTTTTATTTTTCCTCTGATAACTTGACCTAATTTGGAAAAATTTTGTATACATTGTGGCAATAATACCAACTGGGGCACATATATGATATGCTGCTCTATGCAAATTGATCATGGTTAGATCTAAACCACTAACTGGCCCGCCCTTCTTTGTATTTTCTATATTAGGTATGATTTGAGGCCAAGTTGGGTGCTTCTAGACATTTTGGAACTAGATCATGTTTCTCCCTGTTTGGACATATGTACCCCGGATTTGATGTGGTTGTCTCTCAACAGTAGATTTACTGAAATTTTATTCTATTTCAGTCCCTTTGCTATTGGGCTACTATGTTTTTTTTTTTTTTTTTTTAAATTATAACTTTTTATTGACAAAACATATGCATGGGTAATTTTTTTTTTAATTTAATTTTATTTAATAATAACTTTGTATTGACAGAATCCATGCCAGGATAATTTTTACACAGCATTATCCCTTGAAATCACTTATGTTTCGTTTTTTCCCCTCCCCCCCCCCCCAAGATGGCAAGCAGTCCTATATATGTTAAATATGTTGCAGTATATCCTAGATACAATACACATTTGCAGAACCGAACAGTTCTCCCGCTGCACAGGGAGAATTGGATTCAGAAGGTAAAAATAACTCAGGAAGAAAATCAAAAATCAAATAGTTCACATTCATTTCCCAGTGTTCCTTCTTTGGGTGTAGCTGTTTCTGTCCATCATTTATCCAATGAAACTCAGTTAAGTCTCTTTGTCAGAGAAATCCACTTCCATCAGAATACATCCTCATACAATATCGTTGTCGAAGTGTATAATGATCTCCTGGTTCTGCTCCTCTCACTTAGCATCAGTCCATGTAGGTCTCTCCAAGCCTCTCTGTATTCATCCTGCTGGTCATTCCTTACAGAGCAATAATATTCCATAACATTCATATACCACAATTTACCCAGCCATTCTCCAATTGAAGGGCATCCATTCATTTTCCAGTTTCTAGCCACTACAAACAGGGCTGCTACAAACATTTTGGCACATACAGGTCCCTTTCCCTTTTTTAGTATCTCTTTGGGGTATAAGCCCAATAGAAACACTGCTGGATCAAAGGGTATGCACAGTTTGATAACTTTTTGGGCATAATTCCAGATTGCTCTCCAGAATGGCTGGATTTGTTCACAACTCCACCAACAATGCATCAGTGTCCCCGTTTTCCCGCATCCCCTCCAACATTCATCATTATTTTTTCCTGTCATCTTAGCCAATCTGACAGGTGTGTAGTGATATCTTAGAGTTGTCTTAATTTGCATTTCTCTGATCAATAGTGATTTGGAACACTCTTTCATGTGAGTGGTAATAGTTTCAATTTCTTCATCTGAAAATTGTCTGTTCATATCCTTTGACCATTTATCAATTGGAGAATGGCTTGATTTTTTTTATAAATTTGAGTCAGTTCTCTCTATATTTTGGAAATGAGGCCTTTATCAGAACCTTTAATTGTAAAGATGTTTTCCCAGTTTGTTACTTCCCTACTAATCTTGTTTGCATTTGTTCTGTTTGTACAAAGGCTTTTTAATTTGATATAATCAAAATTTTCTATTTTGTGATCAGTAATGGTCTCTAGTTCATCTTTGGTCACAAATTTCTTTCTCCTCCACAAGTCTGAGAGATAAACTATCCTATGTTCCTCTAATTTTTTTATAATCTCATTCTTTATGCCTAGGTCATGGACCCATTTTGATCTTATCTTGGTATGTGGTGTTAAGTGTGGGTCCTTGTATTGGGCTACTATGTTAAGATGTTATGACTGAATGAAAATTAATAATTTAGTACCATATTCCTACTAATATAGACATTTGTTAACATTGTCTTCCATACTTGGATTGGATTATCTATCAAATGGGAGAATTAGCTGCATAAATTGTTACACATATATTTTATATATAAAATGCATGTATGCTTATATATGCAAGTATATAAATTGTGAATATAATGTACTATGCAACTTGTGTATATGAAACAATATAATAAAACTTTCTTGTTTTATACACACATACACACACACACGCACACACGCAACAGAGAGTGGGAGAGAGAAGATAATGAAAGTGTGGTAATTTTGTCATATTCTTCCTTAAATGATATAGTCGTGTGCAAGTTATTCAGTTTCTCTAAGCTTCAGGTTTTTAATTTGTTTTAAAAAAATCAAGATAATACTTAGAGAATCTATCTAGCAGAATTGTTGTGAGGCTTAAATGTTAACATATTGATATCTTGAATTACTTTGTAAATTCTGATAAATCTAATAAAATATCAGCTACTGTTAATATAGTGATAACTCCTTATAAATCTCCAACAAAAGGTAAATATTTTGTGAACTGATAAATTTTCAATTTGAGATATTTTTAACAATTATGCTTCAGTGAAGTTGGCAGGAAAAAAAACTGGTATAGGAAACATTTTGATTTCCTATAAATAAAAAGTAAAAATTATAGCCATATACATACATAGAATAGATATGCCCCCTCATAGGCTCCATGTGATCAGAAAGTGGTAAGTAGATGCAGCAGCAAATATAAATCTTGCAAAACCTGACTCAAGTAGCAAATCTTTTCAGTTGCCAGATTGGACGAGTTCCTAAACACTGAGCTTTTATCATCAACTGAGTGCCAGCTATTTAGAAGTTTCTACCAAAAGAAGAAATTTGACCTTCTACTTGATATATACATTATATATATATAATTTTTTTTTACATTGTTTTTAGTGACATTGTATTTGTCTACTTTATATTTTTACATTCTTTTTAGGGTGACATTGATAGAAGAAAATCTAGAATTTAGAATCATCCATTGTATATGACATTAGATATCTTTGTTATTTTGGTTTGCTGAAAGAATTGATTTACATAGAGTGTTTTCTAAATACAGGTTCTTAATAGATATTATGACTTGCTTAATTACTGCTAGTCTGATTTTTATCTTTGATTTTGTTATTTGAATATTCTAAAGTGTTCTTGTCTATACATAAATATTTTCTCTTTCAGAAATATAATGGAAGTTCAGTTCTACCACTTTACATTCTTTTTTTCCTCCTGTAATATATTTATAATATTTGTACTTAAAAGGATTTACTCAATGAAAAACCAGGTAGAACAAAATTTTGCAAAATTTGTACATTCTATCTTTAGAAGTCATTCAGCTTATGAGGGTTTTTATAGCAATAAAGAAAGATTTTATCAATTTTTTCACCTTTAAATAAGTAAATGAACACTCAAATGTCTGTATTTCCACAGTGGCCAGTTGTCTTCCCCAAAGGAAGTGTTATAGAATTAACTTTAGAATATTTTGTATTATAGCAAATTCTTCCTATATATAAACATAATAAGTAGTCCTTTTAGTAACCTAATGTAATAATGTCAACAACAATGAAACTTTCATGAATGGCTTAGAAGATAAGTTTACTATCATTTTGTGAAATTTTCCTAGATTGCCAGTCACAGTGGCTATGTGCAAGTTGACTGGAAAAGAGTTGAAAAAGATGTCAACAAAGCAAAAAGACAGATTAAAAAAAGAGCAAATAAAGCTGCACCTGAAATCAATACTATCATTGAAGAGGTAAGATAAAATATTCTTGCATATGAGGGAATTTTAAAAATGAAATACAAATATAAAAAAAGTTTAATAGGACTTGGTCTCAAGGAGGCTTATATCTTATTTTATGGAGACAAAAAAATGTAAAGAAATATTGATCAGGGAGACATTTTAGTAGTAAGGGAATGAGAACAGATATCATTTTGATCCAGTCAGTCCACTGACATTCTTTCCAAAAGCAGTGGAATTAAAAATTGAGTCACTATGTCCTGAGCTCAGTTTTTTATTTTACTTAGTTGGAATCAACACAAAATGAGCCTAAATGACTTGAATTCATTTTGCTAATATTCACAAGTTTATTTGAGCACTTAATAGTTCCTATTTAAAGCTTTTTTATCATGTGTTTTTTTCTTTCTTCCCAATAAAATGGAAGTGTGCACAATATGGGAATTTATTTAATAGTTAATGGAGTAGGACTTTAGTGGGCCTAGTAATAGAATTTGTTTTCCCTGAATCAAGTAATTTGAAAAGTTTTATCACCAAGTTTGTGGCATGGGACTGAATTTTAGAGGCACAGTAAATTTTGAAGACTGTGTTCTAAATTGTAAGAAAGGTTGTTATCTCTGTCAGTGAAGAGAATACCCATGCTAATTAAACTATAGATCTTTGAAGTGAATTGTTTGAATTGATGGAGATAACACATGGCCTGATAGGACTGTCTTCTCACAGTACACAAATTACTATCTATAGTTAGCATGGTGCTCATATGGATGCCTTGCAATAAGTTACAGGTCTTAAACTTTTGAAATGAAAACAATGAGTCTTGTACTTTCATAGATAACTGAATCTCTCATTTTCTAAAATCTGATTTCTTTAATACCCAAAGTTCTGTGAGAATTCATTTTCATTAAAAGTTAATAAGATTGGGGCAGCTAGGTGGTGCAATGGATAGAGCACCAGCCCTGAAGTCAGGAGGACCTGAGTTCAAATCCTGGCTTCAGACATTTAATACTTCCTAGCTGTGTGACCTTGGGCAAGTCACTTAACCCCAATTGCCTCAGCAAAAAGAAAAAAGTTAATAAGATTAGAAAAAATGAAGTAATATTTACATTTTTAGTAGTATGCTATTAATAAATTTTTTTTTTTTTTTTTAGTCAACAGAATTTATCAAACAGAACATAGTGGTATCCAGTGGATTTGTGGGAGGCTTCTTGCTAGGCCTTGCATCGTAAGGACGTGAATATTACTGTCTTGATGGATTAATTACAACAAAAATATTGTTGACAGTGTGCTTTCTTACAAAGTAGTGCTGGTCACCAGATTCTTCTGGATAAGAAGACTAAATAGTTGGACAACAATGAAACTTACACTTTAGGCTTTTGCCTTTTGAAGCTTGGCAAACTAGGATTTGCTAGAAAAAACAAAACAAAACTGTGCAGTATATATATATATATCGCATTTCTGGACAAAACCTGGCTAAACTTTCATCATGATTTTTTAATCCTGTGCCTGTTCAGAAATTAGCATTTTTAATGTAACTGTTGGTATAGATATGTAATTGTCTCGGGAAAAGGACCTTTTATTTGACATTTTCCTCATTGAATTGCTATTTTTTCTTTATTTAATAAAGCATTCTCCATTGTGCTGTAGAGTAAATAGTGCCAATAAAATATGTATTATAGTTTGAATATCAACAGATAAGAAATCTGTTTGCAATAAACTAGAATTGTAATGTACTTTTATGGAAAGATTAGAAATACTTATTAGAGATATTAAAAACTAATTAAAGACTTTTTTGTTGCTGTTTAGTGCTATTTTTAAAAGCTTATTTTATTTTCCTACAAACACAATTCACTGGACTGGTCTACTGGTTTTATAGTATAAGGAGTTCCCCAGTGAAGAAACTACCTCCCCTAACATGGGTTGGCAACTTAGCATCTCAGTGCCTCAAGGCACTTCTCTAAGTGACTTGCCAGGGTCAGATAGCTCTCTGTACACCATGCCGTGCTGCCTATTTGCTTAAATAATAGCCATGCTAAAATTCTTAGCACATTTTAAAGTCATAATCATAAAACACATCTTATTCTGTGTGTGTGTGTGTGTGTGTGTGTGTATACATACACACACACACACACACACACACACACTTTATCTTGGGAATACATTTCCATTATTTGTCTATTGGCTTTGATATTTAGGAAGAAAGAAATTTGTGTTTTGGAAAGTGTCACAGAAAAGTGTCAGACATGGAAGGAAACTGACCTCATTTTGACCATCATCTCACTTATTTTACATATGTGAAAGATGAGAAAACTAAGAAACAAGAGAAGGAATTTGATTTATTAAAGCTAGACAGGTGGCAAGTTGCAAAGCCCTACAGTCAGGTATAGGTCCATAAGTCCATTGCTTTTTTTGTTATGCCTAGTGAATTATTTTTTAGTCTTGAATATGATCAGATGTCTGAGATACATTTTTCCCCTCCATAAATATATCTTATTTCTTTCTTTGTTTAAAGCATATAATTTTTCTTTAAAACCTCTTAAGTATTCCTGAGTTGCTCTGGAAACTGGATTCTGGTTCAGATTTGGCATTCTTATGAATTTATAAGGAGATCCTATTGGAGAAGTCCAGCAAGATCTAGATTCAAGTTCAGCAGTAGCTTCATCAAGTTCCCCAGCTATTCAGTTTTCCCAACTCCTGAAGCATCTTTGCCAAGTAGGTCTACACTTTGTATTTTGAAGACACTGTGTTTCCAATAGAATAGACTAAATTTCTTCTATTAAGGAGCATAATAGTATCAAGAATCCCTACATGAAGTGGTTCCAGAACTGGATTTGTAGTAAAACTGTTGATTAAAGTTTTACCCTTTTGTTTTTCATTCAATAGTCTGGAACTCACTTCAGCTAATCTCTCATTAGTTCTGCCTAATGTTTTTTAGACAATGATTCTGATTTTTAATTTTTCAGAATATAGCTTTCCATATCTTCCTACTTTTGCCTTAAGAGTCTTGATATAAGTTTTTCATTTTGGAGAGTTCAGCTTCCAGTTCTCAAATCCATTTGATTTCTTATTGAAGCCTTGTGTTTTTCTTTTAAGTGTTTGAAGTTCTCTTGGGCTGCTGCTTATGTCCTTCAATTTTAAAAAATTAAAATTTGAAAAATTTTTAAAAACTCAATAGTATATATGGTTATATCCATTTATAATTTCAAAGGTGATGAGGTAAAATAGGCACCAAGAGTAGTAAATAAACAAAGATTTGGAAAAGCAATGAATTGTAAAAAGAACAAAGGTATTATATGAAAATATCGTAATAAAGATTCAGTTCATGACATTGAAGCACCATAACAAGCCAACTATCATATATTATAAAGTTATGCTATTATGAGAATTAACAAAGGTTTGAAAGATAAGTTCCCTGGTGGAATGCACAATTAACCAGGAGGAAGGAGCCATTAGAGTAAAAACACTTGCGAGGTAGAGAATACCTCATTGTGGGCTTAGTTCTGGAAAGGATTCAGTCCAGATATTAGATTGAGAGCTTGGAGGAACCTTAGAGGTCTGGTAGTCTAAATCATTTTACAGATGAAAAAACAGGCTTAGGGACATTGTGACACATGGGGCAACTAGATGTCAGTTCATAGTCACATAGGGCCTGGAGTCACAGAGAACTACTGCAACTCTGGTCTCGGCACTAGCCGTGTGACCCTGGGCAAGTCACTTAACCCTTTTTGCCTCAGTTTCCTCATCTGTAAGATGAGCTGGAGAAGGAAATAGCAAACCACTTTAGTATTTTTGCCAAGAAAATTTCTCTTGGGGTCACGAAGAGTCAACTAGGACTAATGATCCAGCAACAACAAAAAAAGTCCCATGGGAAGTAGGCAAAAAAACCAAGGTTTGAACTGAGCTCTCTAATTCCAATTTCTAAAACTAACTCAGATTTCTAAAAATGAGACTAATTATTCTAGTCCCCCATTTCACAAGGAAGTAAGAACAATTTTTAGTGTTTAATAAGGATAGTACTATTTGAAGAGCATCACTAGTCTGTAACGGGGTGGGGAGCCTTTTTCCTGCCAAGGGCTATTTGGATAGAACTTCATTTGTGGGCCATGCAAAATTATCAACTCATAGAACTCAAGCAGTGGGAAGTGGCCGTACCCAGCTTTCAGCTCATCACTTGTGGATGCTTTAGCAGATGTTTTTGTGGGGGCCTTATGAGGCCTTTGGGTTGATCTTTCCCCACCCTGGTCTATATAATTGGGAAATTGTTTGTAGTTTAAACAGAATTACTTGGTTGATCTATTTTGAAATGTGAAAGTGTGAAAAATCGCAAAAATTTCTGACCTTTATCATCAGATTGAACCTTGAGGCATCCCACTATTTTCTCAAGGAGAATGAGGATAATATACTTAATTGAAAAGAAAATTCCTTGTGACTTTTCCCTGTTCTAAAAAAAATGTACTGGTATGTATGTAAGGTCTATATTAAAAGTGAAGAAATTTAAAAACAGCAGTACATAGACAATATATTCAGGCTCATTTCCCTTTCAATTTTCAGGTGCTTCTCACAGTGTGTTTCTAGTTGCTATTGTTTTGCATTTTGTGTAGCATAAAAAAAAGGAATGTGGTTTCTGTGATCTGATAGCTGTCATCATGAGAATTACCTTCATGTTGTTCCTCAAGTTTTTTCAAGTATGAGGTTAAATAAACTCTATACTTAATTAACCTGAAATGATTGCACTTGTAAACACTTTTTCTTTGGGTGTTCTTTTCTGTTCCTATTCCTTCCCTTAATAAGTTTTTATTTTGGGAATAAGAAAATTACCATAGGTAGACTTGGAACCAAGATGTTAAAATATATCAGAATCATACAGGGAACTTTTGCTATCCTTGTGTTGAACTCTTTAAATACTAGTAACAGAATTCTCATTTCACACTGTGATACAACTCAGATTTGCATATTTTGAGCAAAGGGTTGGTGCAGAAGGAGAAAATCCATAAAGGCTATTGAAATCTTCATTTAACAATTATTTGTTAAATGTAGAGTGTAGGTAGAGGTAGGAGATAACAATTACAATAAATGGTTCCTACTCTCAAAGTTTAGTGCATTAATAATATAAGAATGCAGGACAGATCAGTA
This sequence comes from Antechinus flavipes, assembly GCF_016432865.1. Taxonomy (NCBI): domain Eukaryota; kingdom Metazoa; phylum Chordata; class Mammalia; order Dasyuromorphia; family Dasyuridae; genus Antechinus; species Antechinus flavipes. The sequence continues at coordinate 258,329,435 of NC_067400.1, forward strand.
GTAGAAAGGTTCCAGGTGAGAAATATGGCCAAATTCTAGAGAAATCCACACATGTGAATTAAACATTTTAAAAATTGTTTTTTTTTTTTGCTTTTGCCTATAATGTTCTGGCTAGTTTTCTGGAGGTCTTGAGACCAGCCTTCATTTCAGCAGAATAATCACCACGAGAATAGTCAAGGATAAAGTCTAAAATCTTTATTGTCTCCTTCAGTCTGTCTCCTTCACTCGAGATCCAGCTAGCTTTCTGGGGGCCCTCCGGAATGGGTCTTGGCTTCAGTGGAGGAAGGCAGGAGAGCCACTAAGACGGTCTCTCTTGAAAAGTCTCTCTCTGGCTGAGTTTGTCTATAGTTTTATATACTTTATTACAATTACATCATTACAGTATACTGAATATAAACCAATCATTATATCACTAGGGAACTATTATTTATTGTAAGATTAACTCAATCATACTAGAGAACTCACATGCTAAACTAGATAACCATTGTCTTATCAATTCCACTGAGTTAACATCTTGTAGGAATAAATCAATTATACACAGTTCCTGCCCTTACACTTGCCTACATGTTAAACATCCAAGTAGGAGTAAATAACTACATAATTGATTAGTTTTTATCTGTTTTGGGTCACAAACTGATAGTGAAGACAAAAGGGTAAGACAGTATATTAATATTTAGTAAAATATATACTATTAAATTTAGTGATACTTAAAGGCTCCTTAGTCTTTGTGGAGAACTAGTCGATGGTAAAGCTAGTAGAAGACTTGGTTAGCAAATGAAAAAAAGATTTTGGGTGTAAGTTAGCCAAAAGACCCCCTCCTTTTTGAAAACTTGAAATTTTTAATAGTTGGACTTGTCATTATTCAGGACCCATTTTATCCAAACATATTGACTAGTAGAGAACAGTGTGTTTTTGTGTAATATAGAAAATATTTGAGCTCAAGAGAAGTTTGATTTTTAAGTGGAAAAAAGTATTGGGTAGAGAAAAAAAAAACCTTAACTGAAAAATTTTTATGAGATTTTTCTAAGGTCATAGATTAAGAATTGGAAGAGACCTTGGGGAGACTATCTAGTCTAGCTCTTTCATTTTATAGATGAGGAAAACAGACATGGTAAAGTTGAGTGATTTTTCTCAAAGTCACATAGTAATCATAGAAAAAAGATTTGAATTAACTTCTTAGACTCTAGAGCCAATGTTTTTTTTTCGCTTTGCATTAAAAGTACTTATAACATGCCAAGTATTTCAAAACTATAGAGGCGCAGAATATACTTTTTGTGTCTACTGGTCAAGTGCAAGGAAACTATTTCTTGAGAGTTAACAAGCTGATTAAGTAGAAAGCCTACAATTGGACAAAATTCCACTGATACCATCTGAAAACAAGACCGTTCCATTAGGTTAATTTATATCCAAAGATGCATTTTATTTCCTTGGTTAAGTCTTTCCCCTTTAAATGTAACTGTAATATTTTGTTGGTCCTAAGGCAAACATCTGTTAATGGTGTTGGGCTTTATATAGGCAACATGTTCACTGTAGTCCTTGAGAGAAATGCTTCAATTAAGGATCACAAAATGCAGTACTGGAAAGTATGATAGAGGTTATTCCTGTGAATATTTATTTATTAATATTCCTGTGAATTTCAGTGAACATTCCTTGCCTGAAAATGTTGGAGAATACATTCTGTGGATACAATGAGATACAATGGTGATGTTGGCATTTATTTGCCCCAACTTAAAGAAAGGAAGATCCTTTTAAGTTACCAATCTAGTAACTCAAGCATCATGCCAAAGATAACTTGGTTTTTTAGCAGTCCTGGAAATTCTCATGTGAATTTTTTCCTGCAAAGAATTTGAAACATCAAAGTTATTTTCTTCTTCAAAAACTGTAAATCAGAAAAGAATCTAGAGAAAATCTTATATTAGAACAGTAACCCTTTGATGCAAAGAATTCTCTTGAATCCTTTTCTTTTTACTTTAGATATTTGGCCCTTGAGTTCATCTATTCCATCATGGTCAAAGCTGTCTCTTACTTGACTTATAAAATATTTAAACCACAAAGAAATCTAAAGTGTACCCAGCAAATAATAAGCTTTGTTTTGTTCTTGATTCAGCAAATGAACAATTACTGAGTGCCTTGTTCTCAAATACTACTTCAAGAAAGAAGTTGGAGAATTGATATAGCAGGAGGGAAAAGAGCAATGGGATCAGCCAGAAGTTCTGTATGTGAGGTCTGGTTCTGACACTGAGTAGGCAAAAAGAAGCCTCAGTTTCTCACTTTGAAATGGGAATACTTGAATCTCATGACAAAGGTAGATGCTACATAAACAAATGTAATTTTTGGGAAAATGAAGGCTTAGAAATAATTGGCTATTTACAAGCACATTACAAATAGTCTTAAACTCTTACTAATATCTAAATTAGTGAGGATGAGGCAAATGTAACACTACATTACATTGTTTTGTTATGTTTTCTTATTAGTAGATGGAGAGATAGGATTAAGAAAGGCTTGTTCATGAATCAGTTTTAAAGAACTAGGATCTCTCTATTATTGTGTCATAATGTTGTTTTTGTGATCCATAATTTTTCTGATAAAGGAAAAAAACTTTGGCATATACACAGAATATTTGAAAGAGACTTCTCACTATCAAAACTCTAATTGAGAATCAGTGGATAGAGAACTGGGCCTTCACTGAGGAAAACTTTGAATCTACCATTATTACCTGGCAGACTAAAATTGGAAAAAATTTTTTAATACTAAAACTATTGGGGAGGGGGTGGGAGGTGAAGAGGGGAAGAAGGTGGTAAATAACAAAAGGAATTTATAAAATATTCTTTCCAAGAAATATTTTTTCATCTTAAAAACTGTGGATTCCAGCCTGTGATTTTTAAAACAGAAACACCCAAGCTGCTATGTTTTCATTTTAAGATTGAGAAAACAGTAGAAGAAATTTTGATGGCAAAGAAGCAACAAGAGCAAAATGAAATACATTGATAGAATTGGAGTTGGATCTCTTAGATAATGGATTTTTCTTCACTGGACAAGGCCTAACACCAAGTGATAAGACTTATTTTTAGATTTCTGGGTATCATGATTAGTGAGGACACTGTTGCTGATTTTGCATCTTGAAAATACATTTTAAATAGGAATGGCTTTGAAGTACATTTGCTTATAGTACAGTTACAGCTTGTCATTTGCTTAAATGCAGTTTTATCCAGCAATGAGGTGGTGTGGTGAATGGAGTATTACACTTGGAGCTGGAGTGTTCAGAACCTTCCTGGGACACTAAGTTTATGACCCTCATTAATTTATTGTCGCTTTTTTTTTTTTTTCCTGAGGCAATTGGGATTAAGTGATCTGCCCAGGAAGTGTTAAGTGTCTTAGACTAGATTTGAACTCAGATCCTCCTGACTTCAGGGCTGGTGCTCCATCCACTGTATCATCTAGTTGCCCTAATAAGTCACTTATTAACTTTTCTGATCTTTAGTTTTTTCTCCTGCAAAATGGGGATAATAACAGCACCTGATATATACAAGGTTGTTGTGAGGATCAAATGTGGCATCCTCTAAAGAATTTTGCAAACCTTAATGCACTATATATACTCTAGCTCTTACTATTATTTTTACAAATCTTGGTGTCCTTAACAGAAGTTAGGGAGAAGCAAAAACCACGGCATTAAGAATATGTAAATTTAAAAGAAAATTTGAAAAATCAGTTCAGTTGATTTTTCTGACTAAGAAGATTTGATAGTAATTCAAGATAGAAGTAGTACCTTTGATTTGCCAGTAAACACAAGAATATTGGTAAATTTGTTATTTTACTGGTAAAATTTTGGCAAAAATGGAAAAAAAAAGAAAAAATGAAATGAGGTGCTAGGCGGTGGGGAGATGGAGTAGCACACAATTGAGAAGACTGAAATAGGGAAAAAAATCTTTCCACAGAATACAGTACTTATTAGCTGACCTTGGTTTAGATAAGTCAGAACTTTCATGCTACTGACCATTGCTGATTTCAGGAAGTAGTTTTAGGTTCAATTCTACATATGCTGGATCCTCTTTGATCTCTAGGCCTGAAATACTGTAGCAAGTCCCTGTGAACAAACTTGAATCTTTTGACTTTCACTGTCCTCTCTGTTGGAATCAGAGCACAGGGTCTGACTGGATGATTGGACCAATATGAGCTCAGGAGGCTCTCCCACAGAGAGGCACAAATAGTCCATATCTGGAGTAGAGATGTCTCTAAATTTGTGCATCTCTTGTTTGCTTTGAGATATTGCAATCTGCTTCACTCATAGAACGTAGTGCCTTCTTTGATATGGGCAATCCATGCTGAGTGATGCTATATCAGTGTCTTCCATGTCTCACAATCAATTCCACAATTCTTTAGTGTCCCTGTTTCAATTCTGGCCTGCCCACACATACATTAAAAATCTTAAAGAAGTTTTGTAATTTTTTTTGCCTTTGCCTTCACATTAAACATCTAAGTAGGAGGAAACATTTTAGTTTTTATCTGTTTTGGATCCCAAACTATGATAGTAAAGACAAAGTGTATGTGTGTGTAACATACTGTTGAGGAAATGGAGGCAACAGAAGTTAAATGACTTTCCCAACATCATTAAAACTTTGGTGTTCAGAAAATATTTGAGAAATTTGTTAACCAGATATAAAAGCTTAAATGTGATATAGATATCTCACTAAAGAACTCAGAAACTGAGGTAGAACAAAGTCATACTTAATTCCTTTGAGATTGTTGACCTTTTGTTCTTCCAGATGAACTTTGTTATTTTTTCTAGATCTGTAGATAATTTCTTGGGAGTTTGGTAATATGGCACTGAATAAGTAATTTAGATAGTATTATCATTTTTATTATATTCACTCAGCCTGCCCATGAGCACTTACTAGTTGATTAGACTTGACTTTATTTGTGTGGAAAGTGTTTTGTGATTGTGTTCATATAATTCCCAAAGTCATACTTTTAAAAGAAATGCAACAAGACATCTACTTGGTACAAAACAAAACAAAACTTTTATTGCTCAAAAGAAATTGGTTTTAAAAAAAAAAGAGAGATTCAGGGGCAGCTAAGTGGCTCAGTGGATAGAGCACCAGCCCTGAAGTCAGGAGGACCTAAGTTCAAATCTAGTCTCAGTCACTTAACACTTCCTAGCTATGTGACCTTGGACAAGTCATTTAACCCCAATTGCCTTAGCAAAAAAAAAAAAAAAAAAAAAAGTAAGAAGTTGTAGGACATTGTACAAATGATTTGTACGAATGATACATTGATTGTTTTGCTGGATTTTTTTTTCCTCTTCATTCTTTTTTTCTTAATAGTATTTGTTATGCAATGATTCAGGCCAATTCCAATAATCTTGTGATAGAGAGAACTATATGCACCCAGAGAGAAGACTGTGGGACTAAATGTGGATCACCACATAGTATTTTCACTTTTGTTTTTCTTTGCTTGCATTTTGTTTTCTTTCACATTTTTTCCCCCTTTTTGATCTGATTTTTCTTGTGCAGCACGATAATTGTGGAAATATGTATAGAAGAACTGCACATGTTTAATATATATTGGATAACTTGCCATCTAAGGGAGAGAGTAAGGGGAAGAGAGGGAGAAAAAAATTTGAAACACAAAATTTTACAAAACTGTGCATATGTTTTGAAAATAAAAATTTTTAAAAAATATTTGTTATATAAGGAATGGCTCTTTGGAAGGGAGAAGGAGATAGAATAAAGGCAAAAATCTAGTTAAAGTAAAAACAAAAGATTTTGGGTCAGATCATACCTATAATTCCTACTACTGTGGGAGGCTGAAGCTGGTAATTTGAGTTTGGAAGTCCTGAGCTTCAGGAAAGATAAAATAGTGTGATATCAATAAATGGCTACCCAAAGAGGAGCAAACAGGGCAGATCAAAGCTTTCATGCTATTCAGAATTGAATTTGGGCTTGTGAATGGTTATTGGACTTCTAGCAGTGATGGAACTCCAACATATTAAAAAAAAACACAATAAAAATCTAAAAATTAAAAAAACACAACCCTAATACATTGAAACAGCCTTTCAAGAATCTTGAAGCTCAGCTTTTTTTTTTTTTTTTTTTTTTTTTTTACTTTTCCCAGTCATTACAGAATACTCGCAAGAAAAGTACTTTGTGCTCTACATTACAGACATTACATATAGAAATCCAGTTATTTTTTTTAGGATTGAGGGGGATCCCAGTTCCTATATGAGGGGACAGCTGAACTTAGAAACAATATCTTTCTTGCCTAGAACCTCAACTGTTAACTTCCTTTGGATAAAGAAGCAAGCCACAGAAGCTAAAAATGTTAGGAAGTTTATAATATTAATCAATTTACATACAGATATAGAAATACAAATCAGTTAAAATAGAATTAAATCTTTCCAACATATAAATAAATAAAATATTTCAGGAAGAATGCTTACTCCTTCAGATATATATAATTCTTTGTTGAATTATATATAACGTTTTACATTTTTGATGTCTTATGTATTGTGCATTTCCTTTGGATAAAGAAGCAAGCCACAGAAGCTAAAAATGGTGGTAAGTTTATAATATTAATCAATTTACATACAGATATAGAAATACAAATCAGTTAAAATAGAATTAAATCTTTCCAACATATAAATAAATAAAATATTTTAGGAGGAGTGCTTACTCCTTCAGATACATGTAATTCTTTGTTGAATTATATATAATGTTTTGCATTTTTGATGTCTTATGTATATATTATTCTTTTAACTATTATGACAATTACAAATGTCTTATTACTTTTGTCCTGTTTAACTATTTTCAGTCATATTATTTTCTTTCACATATACAATTGCCAAAAAGTGCTTTGCATTGGGATATATATTTTTTGTATAGTATCTCTTCATAAGGGATTGAGAATTGATTGACTTATTGGGATTAATAGTTCAGGGGGACAAATGTTCATTCATATTCCTGAAAGAGATCTGGACAACCATAGTCTTTCAACTGGGAGGCAGACTGGAGTCACACCCCAAAGTTTTAAAAAGAGGGATACCCAGAGAAATAGAATAGATAGAGCAGAGATAACAGCATTCTGGCAAGCAGTCTGCTTGTGAAAGAAGAAAGAGAGAGGAGAAAGGGGCGCAGACAGCAGCTAAGGGGGTAATTACAATAAACTGTTGGGTCCCTACTTCCATCCTGAAACAAAGAATTCAGGCCAAGGCTGCTGATTGTAATCACCACTTCAAGATCCAAGTGACTCTAAATGGTTTGTTCTTTCCAGACTCCCCTTCCCCTTGCTTATTTGACAAAGACACTGTTAAGTAAGTTAAAAAAAAAAACAAAACCTTTTTAGTCTAATCTTTTATTATGTACTAATTTTAATCTTACAGAAAAATTTATCTGATCATGAAATCTGATCATGATTATCTGATTTATACTCCATGTCTGTAGAGTCCATTTGTCTGGGCAGAAAGGAAGGAGGATGCCAAGGGTTAGTTGGAAATTCATAGAAGTTAAATAAAGCAGAGATCTAAGCTTCTATATGAGTGTCTGGGATTTTTTTTTTCTAACTTGGGGCTCTGAGATGTTATGCTTTTTCTTTTAATAGTGTTCTTTTGTCTCATAAGAATTGCTCAACCTAGCAAAGAAAGTGATTTATATGGACCACATTCATATGAGTACCATTTTGCTCATAGACTAATGAACTCAATTGCTGGAGCTATGTGTGGCTACTCAAAATTCTAAGGCCTCAGACAAAACTTCAGCTTTTGATGTAAAGAAGAGGGAGCTGGAAACAAGCATAAACCAAAGGGAAAATTATATCCCTGAATCTGCCCAGTGGGAAGGAAAAAGTGTAATCTGGGTGGGTTCAGATACTTCCTTTTTTTTTTTTTTTTCTGTTTGGAAAAGAAGTAACAGAACAAGTGCTCAGCTTGTTTTACACATTGATTTTTACCATCTGGTAAAATTCAAGGTGAATTTGAGGTACCATTAAATAATTTTCAGAGGACTGAAAATTTTTGACCTTGAAAAAAATGTTATGCCAATTTTATTTGGTTCTCCCATATTGTTACTATATCTTTCAGCTAACTATCCACTTTATTTTTATTTTTTAATTGTTCTCAATAGTATTTTATCATATTTATTTTATTACTAATAGTATGTCATTCTTCTCAATAGTATACATGTATAGATAGTTTCCAACATTCACCTTTCTAGCTTTATTTTTTTATGTTGTCTTCCCCCATTAGATTAAAAGCCTTTTGAGAACAGAAATTGTCTTTTTTTCCCCCCTTATTTGTATCCCTAGTGTTTAGTGTATTATGGTACAATACACGTGGTACATAGGTGGTGATTATTAGATGCAGAAAGGGAAGGATACACTAATACTATGAATTGTTAGTTGAAAAAAATGTCTTTCTACCAGGTGCTTCTACTTATGGAACCAGGAAGAGAGTTTATATATTTTTTACTTGATTTATTAAAAAAAATCTATGAGATAAAAGTATGGAAAATTACTATTAAATATGATAGCTTGAGGGAAGCTAAAGAGACTATTTCCTGACATGGTTGGGAAGAATATCACAGAAGAAAAGAGAAAGGAGTTGAATATTCTTTTCTGATGAAACTACTTATTTTCACCTTTGTCTTGTGAAGAGGATTTTTAGAAATGATTTTACTTGGTATCTCAAGAGACATTTAAAATCATAAAACTGAGTTTTCAGTTTTTCACAACTGAGTTTTTTGAAGTCAGCTCTTGTTGTAGAGGTTTTGAGTGATTCTGGCTATGTGTTAGAAATTAAGATGTTATAAATAAATATCTGTGCCTATTATTTATTTTTCCAATTGCATATAAAATAATTTTAGAATATATTTAATAATAAGAAATTAAGATTAGAGAAATAAGTAATATTCTTTTAAAATATTTTATTTTATTAAATTTTTTTATTATAGCTTTTTCTTTTAAAAATATTTTATTTTATGAAAAATTTTTTATTATAGCTTTTTTATTTACAAGACATATGCATGAGTAATTTTTTTCAACATTGACCTTGCAAAACCTTCTGTTCCAATTTTTCCCCTCCTTCCTTCTCTTCCCCTTCCCCAGATGGCAGGTAGACCAATACATGTTAAATATGTTAAAGTATATGTTAAATACAATATATGTATACATATCCATACAGTTATTTTGTTGCACAAGAAAAACTGAGGGATTGGAAATGCTATGTAGTAGTTCACACACATTTCCCATAGTTCTTTGTCTGGAAGTAGTTGGTTCTCTTCATTACAAATCAATTGGAACTGATTTGGGATCCTCTCATTGTTGAAGAGGGCCACGTCCATTGGAATTGATCATCATATAGTATTGTTGTTGAAGTATGTAATGATTTCCTGGTTCTGCTCATTTCACTCAGGATCAGTTCATGTAAGTCTCTCCAGGTCTTTCTGAAATCATCCTGCTGATTGTTTCTTACCGAACAATAATATTCCATAACATTCATATACCACAATTTATTCAGCCATTCTCCAATTGATGGGCATCCAATCAGTTTCCAGTTTTTAGCCACTACAAAAAAGGTTACCACAAACATTTTTGCACATACATGTCCCTTTCTCTTCTTTAAGATCTCAATAAGTAATATTCTTGGGGAAAAAAAGGTTTCTCTAATTTTTAAAATAAATAATATCTTAGTTGTGTGACCCTTGGGTAAGTCACTTAATCTTAATTGCCTCAGCAAAATACATAAATAAATAAAATCAGAGTAGATCTAGAGTTCAAGCTGATTAATTAAAAATATGTTGCAATTGTGTTTCTGAGAAAGAACCCAAATATACAAATATATCTCTTAATCATTCTATAATGCAAGATAACAAAATCTTTTAAAAAGGAAACAAGTCATAGGATAAAGCCAAGATGGCAGAATAGCAAGAAAGAATAAGCTTACCTCTACCCCAGCTCAAAATAAAAAGCCCCCCAAATCTCTTTCAAACAGGTCTAGAAAATTTATCAGACTAAATTCTATTGGGGAAATCCAAGAAAAAAATCTCCATGAATTATTTATTATATTTGGTAGTCTAGGCCAGCATAAAGAGATAGAAAGATATGTGGATACTGAGGATAACATCTGACCATAACTGCAATCTTGATTGCAGAGCTGTGAATTAAGGAAAGAGGGAGTCCAACCCCCATGTCAGGATACTGTCATCTTATGCAAGGTGTTGGAACAAGTATCAATTGTCAGCTGTGTCACACACTACCCAATTCTAGGTCATATATCTAGAGTGAACTGAGGAGGAGGAGAAGTGTTCCCATCATAGGTGCAGTCACAGCTCTAGATTATGTATGTACCCAAAAATAAGCAAACGGTTTTAGTTTGGCCCCCAGTACAGGGTCAGGGTGGGATGGTACAGGGAGTCTCAGTTCTAATTTCTAGCCCAATCTGAGGCTACAGAGCAATAACCGGGGTATAACTCCTAGCTGTCACTGAACCAATAGGACTAATAATAATTGAGTTCATCAACAATTTATTATGAGGCCGAGAACTTACAGAGTCCAAACCAGTACAGTGTGGGGATCAGCCTTTGTTCTATGTGGGACCACTTTAGGATCATTGAAATCTTGCAAGTCCCCAACTTGAGCTATCCTCAAAAACCTGGAATAACTCAACATTCAATAATACCCTAAGTATGTGGTTCTCTTCAACAAAGAGATGATTCAAACCAGTTCCACTTGTTCAGTGATGGAGAGCCATCTACACCCAGAGAGAGAACCATGGGAACAGAGTGGACCACAACACAGCATTCTCACTCTCTCTATTATTTGTTTGCATTGTGTTTTCTTTCTCAGTTTTTCTTTTCCTTCCTTTTTGATCTGATTTTTCTTGTGCAGCAGTATAATTGTATAAATATGTATACATATATTGGATTTAACATTATTTCAACATATTTAACATGTATGAGACTACCTGACAACCAAAAGGGGGTGGGGGGAAGGAGGGGAAAATTTGGAACAAAAAGTTTTGCAAGGGTCAATGTTGAAAAATTACCCATGCATATGTTTTGAAAATAAAAAAAAAAAGCTTTAATTAAAAAAAAATAAAGGATCCAAGCCAAAAAAAAATTAATACCCCAAGAAAGCAGCAATAAGGCCAGCCTCAATCTCTTCCTCAGAAGTACAGAGCCCTGTCTCACATAAAATCTGAAGTCAGAAAGTAGGCTAGCAGAATGAGCAAACAAAAAAAGGAATTGAAAAATAAAAAGCTATAAAGGTAACAAGAATGCTTGACATAAATCTAAAAAAAGGAGAATAACTTAAAATCTATAAGCAAAGCAACAAATGAAAGTACAACCTGGGCATGAATTCAGCTAGAACTCTTCAAAGAAATAAAGGAAGAATTTTTTTAAAAAGTTAATTTTTAAAAAATAAAATAAGAGTTCTAGGGAAAATTGGAAAAGAAATGAGTTATAAAAGAAAGAATTGGAAAGGCATATAAGAAATATTAAACATTGGCCAAACAAAAGCCAAGTTACTCCATGAGTCAAGAAATATTAAAATGAAGAAGAAGGAAGAAGAAGACTAAGGAAGGAGGAGAAGGAAGAAGAAAAGGAGGAGGAAGAGAAACTATAAGGTACTTAATAGTAAAAATAATTGACAGTAAACAAATTGAAGAGAAAAATATTTAAGAATCATTGAAAATCTGACTGAAAAAACCCTAGATATTATATTTCGAGAAATCTTAAAAGAAAATTGCCCAGGACTCTTTGTACTAGAGGTAAAAAGGTATTTTTATTTCAACATAAAAAGAACCTTCCAATCATCACTTAAAAGAAACTCTCAAAATGAAAACTCCCAGAAACATTTTAGCCAATATCCAGAACTTGAAGGTCAAAGAAAAAGTATTTTAGCTAGCCAGAAAGAAAGAATCCAAATATCAAGGAGCTGCAGTCAGTATCATATGTAATTTAACATCCACCATTATAAAGAAACAGAGATTTTATTCTAAAATACAATACTGAAGAGGGAAAATGATACATGTTTACAATCAAGCTGAAAAGCTGAATATAAACATTTGGGGAGGAAAAAGTATTTTTAATGAAATAGATTTCCTTTATTCCTGGTAAAAAGATCATAGCTGCACAGTGTAGAATTTCAAACACAGCATTTAAGTGAAATATAAAAAAGTAAACATGAATAAGCAATCATAGAGACTAAATAAGTATAAAATATTTTCTAATATGAGATGATATAGACAGAAGGGATAGATAGATGGATAGATATAAATATGTCCTTTCTGAATCCTATCATCATTAAGAGTCATGAAGTGAATCTAATTAGACAAAAGTCCTAAGAGTGGTTTCATTATATTTAAATGATCTTAAAAGAAGATTGGAACAAAAGGAGGAAAAAAGTATATTAGAAAGGAGAAGGGAAAGGAAGGTTAGGAGAAATTATCTCAAATAATCTATAGTGTACAAGAAGTACATACAAACATGGATTAAGGGGGGGGGGGGGCAATTGACACTTGAATCTCATTCTCCTCCAATCTAGTTAAAGGAAAGAAGAATACAAATACTCAAAGTTGAATGCTAAATACATTTTATTCAACAGGGAATTAAAAGAAAAGTAAATTAAGATAGTGCCGCAGCTAGGCAGCACAATGGATATAGTGTCAGACCTGGAGTCAGAAAAACTCATTTTCCTGAGTTCAGATCTGGCCTCAGACACTCAGACTTAAACTTGTTTGCCTCAGTTTCCACTTCTTTTTTTTTTTTTTTTTATTAAAGCTTCCCCCCCCCAAAAAAAAAAAAAAAAACATGTTCATGGATAATTTTTTAAGTTGACTCTTACAGAACCTTGTGTTCCAAAATTTCCCCTCCTTCTCCTTACCCTCTCCCCTCTGATGGCAAGTAATCCAAAATATGTTAAACATGTTAAAATATATGTTAAATCCAATATATATATACATATTTACACAATAATCTTGCTGTACAAGAAAAATCAGATCAAAAAGAAAAAAAATGAGAAAGAAAACAAAATGCAAGCAAACAACAACAAAAAGAGTGAGAATGTTATGTTGTGATCCACACTCAGTTCCCACAGTCCTCTCTCTGGGTGTGGATGGCTCTCTCCATCATAAGATCATTGGAACTGGCCTCAATCATCTCATCATTGAAAAGAGCTACATCCATTAGAACTGATCATCGTATAATATTGCTGTTGCCTTGTACAATGTTCTTCTAGTTCTGCTCATTTCACTCAGCATCAGTTCATGTAAGTCTCTTCAGATCTCCAAAATCATCCTTCTGATCATTTCTTACGGAACAATAATATTCCACAACATTCATATACCACAATTTATTCAGCCATTCTCCAATTAATGGACATCCATTCAGTTTCCAGTTTCTTGCCACTACAACAAGGGCTGCCACAAACATTTTTGCACATATTTTTCCCTCCTTTAAGACTTCTTTGGGATATAAGCCCAGTAGAAACTCTGCTGAGTTAAAGGATATGTACAGTTTGATAACTTTTAAAGCATAGTTCCAAATTGCTCTCCAGAAAGGCTATATATCCATTCAGAACTCAACCAACAATGCATTAGTGTTCCAGTTTTCCCACATCCCCTCCAACATTCGTCATTATCTTTTCCTGTCATTTTAGCCAATCTGAGAGTTGTAAAGTGCTACCTCAGAATTGTCTTAATTTGCATTTTTCTGATCAATAGTGATTTAGAACACCTTTTCATATGACCAAAAATGATTTTAACTTTTTCATTTGAAAATTATCTGTTCATATCTTTTGACCATTTATCAATTGAGAATGGCTTGAATTCTTATAAATTTAAGTAAATTCTTTAATGTTTTAGAAATGAGGCCTTTATCAGAACCCTTAAATGTAAAAATGTTTTCCTAATTTATTGTTTCCCTTCTAATCTTGTCCATATTAGTTTTGTTTGTACAAAAGCTTTTTATCAGTTTCCACTTCTCTAAAATGAGCTAGAGAAGAAAATGACAAACCACTCTAGTATCTTTGCCAAGAAAACTCCAAATGGGGTCGCAAAAGTAAGACATGAATGAAAATGATTGAACAAATGCAAAAGCATGATTCTAGAGGACTAATGATAAAACATGCTGTCTACTTTCTGCTTTAAAAAAAGTGAGGAAGATTCAGAGTCTAGAATGAGAGCTCTGTCTTTTTCTCCCTCCCTCCCTCCCATTCTCTATCCCTGTCCTTCTTTCCCTCCATCTCTGTCTCTGCCCCTTCCTCCCTCTCCCCCTTTTTCTTCTCTCTCTTTTTTCTTCTCTCCTTTCTCTCTCTCTCTCTCTCTCTCTCTCTCTCTCTCTCTCTCTCTCTCTCTCTCTCTCTCTCTTCTCTTTTCTTCTCAGTCTCTGTCTCTGCTGTCTGTCTGTCTCTCCTCCCCGTTCTCCCACACCTTTTCTATGTCCCTATGAACATTTGGAGTAGCTTCTCTCACTTTGTGTATCTTTCATTTTTTTCTGAGCTAATTTAATTTTCCTTTGCTCATAGAACACAGCACCTTCTCTGATAACAGTGTGCCTTGTTGGGGAATGAATCTTCCATTCATACAATCAATTATGAAGTTCTTAAGAATGACCTTGAGGATGTCTTTGTATTGCTTTATCTGATTGCCTTTGAGAGCTTGTTCTGAGTAAACTTATTAAAAATTTTTATAACTATATATTTCAATATAACTAGTTTCTTTTGTAATTTTATTATTTTATTTTGTGAAATTAAAAACATTATTCTGGGGATTGTCCCTTCTGTTAAGGAGACCAGAAAGTCTTTGATTTATAGACTTCACTAGAAAGACTAAGGAGTTCAAGACAAAAAAGCTTAAGAATCCTCAATCTAATGATTTGCTGCTAACACAGGAATGGCCCTGTGGAGATATTATAATTATTTCTATTTTGTAGATGAGGAAACTTAATCTTGAAAAGATTTATCCCCAGTTTTAGTGACTGAGTTGGAATTTAAATCCCACTCTCCAGATCTAGCCTTCTTCCTATCACAACATACTGCTTCACAAGGAGCTATGCATTTGTGAAGTTCTTGAGCTCTGCAGATGGTAGGTGCAAAAGAACATAACTTTTTAATTTATCATTATTAGGATGTCAACTACTTGTAGCAAAGAACTCCCTCAGGTTTTAAATAATCCATACTATCACAGTTGCAAAATTATTAAATTGGAAAGCAACTTCTATTATGTCCTTTTCATCCAACAGAAAAAATTAGAAAAATACTCAATCACATCTTAGGTGATTCTATTTAAACAAATACCTAGCTGCTAATCTTAAGGAAGTAGACACATCATGAGTAATTAGTATTGGTTTGTTGTTGTTTGTTTTGTATTTTTGGCTTTCAGGTTTCCTTGATCCAAATGCATCATCCTTGATTTTTAATTCTCTCTAGACTACATAATTGAAATAAGATGGCTTTGAATTCACAAGGGATATCATTCATTGGTAGGTTAGCTAATATAGTCTTGTTCAGTTTTCAGTCATGTCCAATCCTTTGTGACCCCATTTGGAATTTTCTAGGCACAGATACCAGAATGGTTTGCTATTTGTTTTTCCAGCTCATTTTACAGATGAGGAAACTGAGGCAAGAAGGATTAAGTGACTTGCTCAGAATCACCTAGCTAGTAAGTATCTAAGGCCAGATTTGAATTTAGAAATATTAGTCTTCCTGAGTCCAGGCCTGGCAATGTATCCACTGATAGGTTTATATACATATATATGTATGTATGTGTGAAGGAATGAATTTTCCCACTAGGTTCTGTGCCATAAATGATGCAATCATTCTATAAAGCAGTAAGGGGAGATGTGAAATTAGGGGGAAGGAAAAAAGGAAGTTTTTGGCAAATGGCCTCAATATTTTCCTAAAATATGAGGTATATTCTCATTTGAAAGGAGTGGAGGAATAGTAAAGTATGTAAGGATCCTGCAGCCCTCAGACTTAGAAAATCACAAACTAACAATATGAATGTTTTATTGTTTGTTATTTATTTTGTTAAATATTTCTGAAATTACATTTTAATCTGGCCATCCCCTTGGCTACATATATGACACTTCTGTTCTACAGAATGGCTACTATCTCACAAAAATTCAAGTTTTGAGAACTTTAGTCAGATCTTTCTTTAGAGGTCTTAAGGCTTATTGGAATTTCAGGTCTTTCCTTTCATTACATAAGTTATATATATGTTACATAAATAAATTTCAGCAACACAAGAAAAAGGAGAAAAAGAGAACTAAATATTGGGGTAGGAAGAAGAGCTGCAGTGTTACATAAATTAGGACAAAGAAAGAAAACAGTTCTTTATAGAAATAACATAACCTTTGCTCAAAATCCATGTCCACAAGACTTCTCTTTTTGCTGAAGATTAAGGTTATTCAGTACTCCTTATCTGTGAGAGAGGTTTGTAGGAACTCAGAATGCAGAAGCCCAAGTCTTTGCTCTAGAAGCTAGAATCTTAACACTGAGATCTCTCCTCTCATAAATCCTTTCTAGCTCTACCTCTTTAGCAGAGGCAAAGCTTTGAGTAATTAATCTATGTTTCTTAAGATACTTATGCAAATTGACTTTGAGTCTTAGTTACTTTTGGGAAACCCCAAATGCTCTTTAATATATTTAAATTCAAATTTTATGGAAGAACCAAGTTCTGCCTACAATGATATGAAATGGTTAATTTGAAACATCTTATTTCAAGTGGAGACATATGACCTCAATTCCAACTCCCTGTAGAACAATAAAGAGAGCATCAATGGTTCATGAAATGGGATTGTAGCATAAAAGCACCTAGCATAGTGCACATAGTAGGCTCTTGTTCATTGTTTGATTAATGATAGATCCCTCAGGGCAGGTTCCATTTTTGTGTGTGTATTAGGATTTCTAATGCTTTACAAATATAATAATGTTAAAGGTTTGGGGAAGCTAATAGTTGTCTTCTATTGTTAAGTGAGAGGACTCTTTTGATCCAAACTGAACTGTTGATTAAAAAGCAGAAGTATTCCTAAATGAAGCTATTGGACATCAGATCCAGGATGGAGCTTATAATGCAGAATATGCAGTTTTGCCACTAACACTTAAGGGATTTTGAGGTGCAGGGTTTGAAAACTCCAGCAGAGAGAAATAGAATTTTTGGTGAATTGCCCTAGCTAAAAACATGACTTGGCTGTCCATGAACTAGTGGGAAGATTATAGTGACAATGCACATATAACTCGGTCTCTCCACCTGTTTTTATCTCTCTTTTTCCTTTTCTCTCTCTCTCTTTTACTCAAAGTTAGGCTAGCCTCCTGGACTTAATCTTTCTCTGGCTTCTTCACATCTTGTCAGAGCTGTAGTCACATTTCTCTTTTATATGGCTCTCTGCCTATTTTTTTTTCCTTCTCTCTTTATTTCTGTCTTTCTCTGTCTTTATCACATTCTGTTTCTGCTCTTCTCTGCCTTTGTCTTCATCCCTTTCTCCCTATCTGTGTCTGACAAATAATAGGTGTTTAAATAAATGCTTGTTGACTTGCTTTGATTTAATTTCCTGCTATGTGCTATACGATATTTGTGCACAAACTTTTAAAAATTATCTTTAGATAATATAACTCTGGGTTATATTAATATATATTTTTTTAAAATCAAAAACAGAATTTTAAAACTATTTTAAAAGACTTTTCTTTTTTTTTCTTGCCCTAAGATTTTGAAGAATCAGAAAAACAGGACAATGATTAAATGGTCTTTGGACTATATAAAATATTGTTTTTTGATGCAACTTAAAATTCTATAATTCATTAAACAGATATTTATTGACCACATGCAACAAAAATGACATGTGGAGATTGCTAATATAATATATAACAATAATCTTGATATAAGGCAATGTACTAAATGAATACTATATGTGAAAAATAATATATGACAAGGCTTTAAGGAGCTTAAAATCTGATTTAGATAGGTTCACAAATAAGGGGAGTGAAGGGAATAAGTAGTTGTATATCATTATGATCTAGGCACTATGATAATTAAAAAAAAATTTACTTTGATCCTTATTACAAACCTGGGGGATAGTTGCTATTATTACCTCCATTTTATATTTGAGGAAATTTAGGCAGACAAAATTTAGGCAGAAAATTACTTAAATTGCTTATTGTCACACAGTTAGTAAGTGTTTGAGGCCAGATTTGAACTCAGGAAGATTAATCTCTCTGACTCTAGGCCTGATATTGTATCTACTGCATTATTAAGTTGCCCTGATTCATCTTTCTTGTTTTTCATTCATTTCAGTCATGTCTTACTCTACAGGACTCCTTTTGGGTAAAGATATTGGAGTATTTTGTCATTTCTTTTTCCAACTCATTTTACAGATGAGGAAACTGAAGCAGACAGGGTTAAGTGACTTGCCTAGGATCACATAGTAAGTATCTGAGGCCACATTTGAATTCAGGTCTTCCTGACTTCAGGATCTATATTCTATCCCTAGGCTACCTAGCTGCCCTAATTTTATCTTACATTTATCTTTTTTTTTTTTTTTAATCTCAAGATGCAGCCCCCTCCCCTTCCTTTTTTCTCTGTCTCTGTCTCTCTCTTTTTCTCTCTTTCTTTCTCTCATCTCTCACTATTTCTCATTCTCTCTCTCTCTCTTTCACTCTGTCTCTGTATCTGTGTGTGTCTCTTTGTCTCTCTCAGTCTCTTTCTCTCTTTCACTGTCTCTCTTTGTCTCTCATAATCTCTCTCTCTGTTTTTCTCTTTCACTTGGTCTCTCTCACTCTCTCTTTTACTCT